>NC_138238.1:40134414-40189414 GCF_964197995.2 Scardinius erythrophthalmus
AATGTACAGTATTTTAGCAGCACTGTATTGGCCAACAGGAACTATGAAATTCTCTGCATGTTTAACATCAGTGGTTGAGAACTGTAGAGTCGCGGCTCAGTCCTGTGATGATCACGGGGAGCAAGGGCGAAAACCAGGATACATGCACAAATAAACTGCAGCTAAGCATATGATATAAAGCAGAGAAAAACGACTAGGGGAGAAAACTATTCCTGAATCTTGGGTTCTTAGTTCGGGTTCTCTGCAGTATTTTGGCTCAGATTCACCAGGTAATTGTTAATAAAGCCGATACTAACACAATAATTACACAATCAACGTTTCATGATGGTTTTAGGCAGGTAATGGTTTGTGTGTGAACCAGCTGATCTACGATCTTTATTCCTGCGAAGAATAAACCGTATGTCTCCAGTTTATCTGCGGAGATTCACAATCAAGCCGCTTCATTATCTGCTGTTTACTGAGAACCAGAAGCATCTTATCAAATGGAGGATTAATCAGCATGGCACAGTGTGATATATTCATTTCCATTACGTGTGAATAATCTGCTGGTGTGAAGCCATGAAGAGTGTCTCGTCTCACACACCAACATGATGTTCCCGAAAACCAACTCTTTCCCAACATGACGTACGGATTCTTCAAAGATCATTATCGATGCATAAAGTTTCAGCACTTACTGTAACAAGCTCTGATAAAAAAACTGATTGATACTGTACATTAGTATTAGTCTCTGCCGGTCCCTCACGCTCAGCTCGTCGGAGAGGACGAATCCCGTCTGTTCTCCTGAAGCGGAAGAACACACAGTGCTGGAGAACAGCAGGGAAGCTTAAATGATTTGGAAAGGCAAGAGTTTTCGTTCTATTTCGCCGTTGAAACTTTCATGAGATTTCATGCGGGTCTAGTAGGAATTTTTTTCCTGGTTTCTCTTACATATCTGGGAATGAGAATTTCACATCAGTATGAAATAAAGGAATCGTGTAAAAGGAGAAGATGAAAAAGATAATAAAATATAACCACAGAAATATTTAAAGAAACATCTCCATCCAGTCTAAGCTAAACTACTGTAGTGTTTCTAGGTCTGACTATGTGTAAAAGTTTATGATCAAATGTTCTCTTGCATAATAAATGATCCGTTCAAGACATTTTACCTCCCGCGAAAGAACTGTAAATTAGCATAAAGCCCTTTAGCATATAAAAGAAAAAGGATTTGCATGAATGTTCTCTAATGTCTAGCAATATCATTTCTCCTCACATCGTCCCATCATGAAGAAAACTGGATTTTTAATGGAGACTTGATTCTTTTCACGTCAGCAAATGAAAAAGAAAAATACTAAATCAAGATAAAAGCTCCATAAACATAAAAAATCTAAACATAAAGGACAAATGGATAAAATATGGGATAATAAAGGATAAAAAAAGTCTTATGTTTGCCGTCAGGTATACGATACTTTGCCCCTCAGTTTGAGGCCTTGTCCACACTAATAAGTTCTTGTTTGAAAACACAACTTTTTTTTCTCTCTCTCTCGGATATGAAAACACTTTCCAAAGTGAATAAATGTGAAAACGTTGTTGTGGACTGTGAAAACTGAGGTATTTGAAAACGATGATGTAAGTTTAGTCATGTGATGCATATGTTCTCTTTCAGCTGCTGAAATATGTTCCTTCACACACTCTTCATATCACAGTCCTGCACACATGACAGAAAACACACTCGCATCTGCTGTCCTGCGGTGAAACATGAGAACAGTTTCGTTTTAGACCGAACATCTAATAGTGAGTGAGAGCGACCTTGACGATCAGTGAATGAGATATTTGCTGAATAAAATGATCCTGCCAGAAGAATCGAGCGATAACTTGATCATTTATTTCCCCGTCTGTATCATCTCAGTGCGCTTCTGTGAGGGTTTAAGCGCTGTACGGGGAACTCAGCGTTTGCTGCCGTTTCAGTCTGGATGAGGAACTTTTGGAGAACGCCTGGAAACGCTAGTGTGGACGGAGAACGCCTGGAAACGCTAGTGTGGGCGGAGAACGCCTGGAAACGCTAGTGTGGGTGGAGAACGCCTGGAAACGCTAGTGTGGACGGAGAACGCCTGGAAACGCTAGTGTGGGCGGAGAACGCCTGGAAACGCTAGTGTGGGCAGAGAACGCCTGGAAACGCTAGTGTGGGTGGAGAACGCCTGGAAACGCTAGTGTGGACGGAGAACGCCTGGAAACGCTAGTGTGGACGGAGAGCGTTTGGAAACGCCAGTGTGGACGGAGAGTGTTTGGAAACGCCAGTGTGGACGGAGAACGCCTGGAAACGCTAGTGTGGACGGAGAACGCCTGGAAACGCTAGTGTGGACGGAGAGCGTTTGGAAATGCTAGTGTGTACGGAGAACGTTTGGAAACGCTAGTGTGGACGGAGAATACCTGGAAACGCTAGTGTGGACGGAGAACGCTTGGAAACGCTAGTGTGGACGGAGAGCGTTTGGAAACGCTAGTGTGGACGGAGAGTGTTTGGAAACGGTAGTGTGGACGGAGAGCGCCTGGAAACGCTAGTGTGGACGGAGAGCGTTTGGAAACGCTAGAGTGGACGGAGAGCGCCTGGAAACGCTAGTGTGGACGGAGAGCGTTTGGAAACGCTAGTGTGGACGGAGAGTGTTTGGAAACGCTAGTGTGGACGGAGAGCGCCTGGAAACGCTAGTGTGGACGGAGAGCGTTTGGAAACGCTAGTGTGGACGGAGAGCGCCTGGAAACGCTAGTGTGGACGGAGAGCGTTTGGAATTGCTAGTGTGGACGGAGAGCGCCTGGAAACGCTAGTGTGGACGGAGAGCATTTGGAAACGCTAGTGTGGACGGAGAGCATTTGGAAACGCTAGTGTGGACGGAGAATGCCTGGAAACGCTAGTGTGGACGGAGAGCGTTTGGAAACGCTAGAGTGGACGGAGAGCGCCTGGAAACGCTAGTGTGGACGGAGAGCGTTTGGAAACGCTAGTGTGGACGGAGAGTGTTTGGAAACGCTAGTGTGGACGGAGAGCGCCTGGAAACGCTAGTGTGGACGGAGAGCGTTTGGAAACGCTAGTGTGGACGGAGAGCGCCTGGAAACGCTAGTGTGGACGGAGAGCGTTTGGAAACGCTAGTGTGGACGGAGAGCGTTTGGAAACGCTAGTGTGGACGGAGAGCGCCTGGAAACGCTAGTGTGGACGGAAAGCGTTTGGAAACGCTAGAGTGGACGGAGAGCGCCTGGAAACGCTAGTGTGGACGGAGAGCGTTTGGAAACGCTAGTGTGGACGGAGAGTGTTTGGAAACGCTAGTGTGGACGGAGAGCGCCTGGAAACGCTAGTGTGGACGGAGAGCGTTTGGAAACGCTAGTGTGGACGGAGAGCGCCTGGAAACGCTAGTGTGGATGGAGAGCGTTTGGAATTGCTAGTGTGGACGGAGAGCGCCTGGAAACGCTAGTGTGGACGGAGAGCATTTGGAAACGCTAGTGTGGACGGAGAGCATTTGGAAACGCTAGTGTGGACGGAGAACGCCTGGAAACGCTAGTGTGGACGGAGAACGTTTGGAAACGCTAGTGTGGACGGAGAGCGCCTGGAAACGCTAGTGTGGACGGAGAGCGCCTGGAAACGCTAGTGTGGACGGAGAGCGTTTGGAAACGCTAGTGTGGACGGAGAGCGTTTGGAAACGCTAGTGTGGACGGAGAGCGTTTGGAAACGGTAGTGTGGACGGAGAGCGCTTGGAAACGCTAGTGTGGACGGAGAGCGTTTGGAAACGCTAGTGTGGACGGAGAGCGCCTGGAAACGCTAGTGTGGACGGAGAGCATTTGGAAACGCTAGTGTGGACGGAGAGCGCTTGGAAACACTAGTGTGGACGGAGAGCGTTTGGAAACGCTAGTGTGGACGGAGAGCGCCTGGAAACGCTAGTGTGGACGGAGAGCGTTTGGAAACGCTAGTGTGGACGGAGAGCGTTTGGAAACGCTAGTGTGGACGGAGAGCGTTTGGAAACGCTAGTGTGGACGGAGAGTGTTTGGAAACGCTAGTGTGGACGGAGAGCGCCTGGAAACGCTAGTGTGGACGGAGAACGCCTGGAAACGCTAGTGTGGACGGAGAGCGTTTGGAAACGCTAATGTGGACGGAGAACGCCTGGAAACGCTAGTGTGGACGGAGAACGCCTGGAAACGCTAGTGTGGACGGACAACGCCTGGAAACGCTAGTGTGGACGGAGAGTGTATGGAAACGCTAGTGTGGACGGACAACACCTGGAAACGCTAGTGTGGACGGACAACACCTGGAAACGCTAGTGTGGACGGAGAGTGTTTGGAAACGCTAATGTGGACAGAGAACGCCTGGAAACGCTAGTGTGGACGGACAACACCTGGAAACGCTAGTGTGGACGGAGAACGCCTGGAAACGCTAGTGTGGACGGACAACGCCTGGAAACGCTAGTGTGGACGGACAACACCTGGAAACGCTAGTGTGGACGGAGAGTGTATGGAAACGCTAGTGTGGACGGAGAGTGTTTGGAAACGCTAGTGTGGACGGACAACACCTGGAAACGCTAGTGTGGACGGACAACACCTGGAAACGCTAGTGTGGACGGAGAACGCCTGGAAACGCTAGTGTGGACGGAGAGTGTTTGGAAACGCTAATGTGGACAGAGAACGCCTGGAAACGCTAGTGTGGACGGACAACACCTGGAAACGCTAGTGTGGACGGAGAACGCCTGGAAACGCTAGTGTGGACGGACAACGCCTGGAAACGCTAGTGTGGACGGACAACACCTGGAAACGCTAGTGTGGACGGAGAGTGTATGGAAACGCTAGTGTGGACGGAGAGTGTTTGGAAACGCTAGTGTGGACGGAGAACGCCTGGAAACGCTAGTGTGGACGGAGAGTGTATGGAAACGCTAGTGTGGACGGAGAACGCCTGGAAACGCTAGTGTGGACGGAGAACGCCTGGAAACGCTAGTGTGGACGGAGAACGCCTGGAAACGCTAGTGTGGACGGAGAATGTTTGGAAACGCTAGTGTGGACGGAGAACGCCTGGAAACGCTAGTGTGGACGGAGAGTGTTTGGAAACGCTAGTGTGGACGGAGAACGCCTGGAAACGCTAGTGTGGATGAGAGCGTTTGGAAACGCTAGTGTGGACGGAAAGTGTTTGGAAACGCTAGTGTGGACGGTCAGCGTTTGGAAACGCTAGTGTGGACGGAGAACGCCTGGAAACGCTAGTGTGGACGGAGAGAGCCTGGAAACGCTAGTGTGGACGGAGAACGCCTGGAAACGCTAGTGTGGACGGAGAACGCCTGGAAACGCTAGTGTGGACGGAGAGCGTTTGGAAACGCTAATGTGGACGGAGAACGCCTGGAAACGCTAGTGTGGACAGGGAACGCCTGGAAACGCTAGTGTGGACGGAGAGCGTTTGGAAACGCTACTGTGGACGGAGAACGCCTGGAAACGCTAGTGTGGACGGAGAACGCCTGGAAACGCTACTGTGGACAGAGAGCGTTTGGAAACGCTAATGTGGACGGAGAACGCCTGGAAACGCTAGTGTGGACGGAGAGCGCCTGGAAACGCTAGTGTGGACGGAGAACACCTGGAAACGCTAGTGTGGACGGAGAGTGTATGGAAACGCTAGTGTGGACGGAGAGTGTTTGGAAACGCTAGTGTGGACGGACAACACCTGGAAACGCTAGTGTGGACGGACAACACCTGGAAACGCTAGTGTGGACGGAGAACGCCTGGAAACGCTAGTGTGGACGGAGAGTGTTTGGAAACGCTAATGTGGACAGAGAACGCCTGGAAACGCTAGTGTGGACGGACAACACCTGGAAACGCTAGTGTGGACGGAGAACGCCTGGAAACGCTAGTGTGGACGGACAACGCCTGGAAACGCTAGTGTGGACGGACAACACCTGGAAACGCTAGTGTGGACGGAGAGTGTATGGAAACGCTAGTGTGGACGGAGAGTGTTTGGAAACGCTAGTGTGGACGGAGAACGCCTGGAAACGCTAGTGTGGACGGAGAGTGTATGGAAACGCTAGTGTGGACGGAGAACGCCTGGAAACGCTAGTGTGGACGGAGAACGCCTGGAAACGCTAGTGTGGACGGAGAACGCCTGGAAACGCTAGTGTGGACGGAGAATGTTTGGAAACGCTAGTGTGGACGGAGAACGCCTGGAAACGCTAGTGTGGACGGAGAGTGTTTGGAAACGCTAGTGTGGACGGAGAACGCCTGGAAACGCTAGTGTGGATGAGAGCGTTTGGAAACGCTAGTGTGGACGGAAAGTGTTTGGAAACGCTAGTGTGGACGGTCAGCGTTTGGAAACGCTAGTGTGGACGGAGAGCGCCTGGAAACGCTAGTGTGGACGGAGAGAGCCTGGAAACGCTAGTGTGGACGGAGAACGCCTGGAAACGCTAGTGTGGACGGAGAACGCCTGGAAACGCTAGTGTGGACGGAGAGCGTTTGGAAACGCTAATGTGGACGGAGAACGCCTGGAAACGCTAGTGTGGACAGGGAACGCCTGGAAACGCTAGTGTGGACGGAGAGCGTTTGGAAACGCTACTGTGGACGGAGAACGCCTGGAAACGCTAGTGTGGACGGAGAACGCCTGGAAACGCTACTGTGGACAGAGAGCGTTTGGAAACGCTAATGTGGACGGAGAACGCCTGGAAACGCTAGTGTGGACGGAGAGCGCCTGGAAACGCTAGTGTGGACGGAGAGCGTTTGGAAACGCTACTGTGGACGGAGAGCGTTTGGAAACGCTAATGTGGACGGAGAACGCCTGGAAACGCTAGTGTGGACGGAGAACGCCTGGAAACGCTAGTGTGGACGGAGAACGCCTGGAAACGCTAGTGTGGACGGAGAGCGTTTGGAAACGCTACTGTGGACGGAGAGCGTTTGGAAACGCTAATGTGGACGGAGAACGCCTGGAAACGCTAGTGTGGATGGAGAACGCCTGGAAACGCTAGTGTGGACAGAGAACGCCTGGAAACGCTAGTGTGGACGGAGAACGCCTGGAAACGCTAGTGTGGACGGAGAGCGTTTGGAAACGCTAGTGTGGACGGAGAGCGCCTGGAAACGCTAGTGTGGACGGAGAGCGTTTGGAAACGCTAGTGTGGACGGAGAGTGTTTGGAAACGCTACTGTGGACGGAGAGCGTTTGGAAACGCTAATGTGGACGGAGAACGCCTGGAAACGCTAGTGTGGACGGAGAGCGTTTGGAAACGCTAGTGTGGACGGAGAGCGCCTGGAAACGCTAGTGTGGACGGAGAACGCCTGGAAACGCTAGTGTGGACGGAGAGCGTTTGGAAACGCTAATGTGGACGGAGAACGCCTGGAAACGCTAGTGTGGACGGAGAACGCCTGGAAACGCTAGTGTGGACGGAGAACGCCTGGAAACGCTAGTGTGGACAGAGAACGCCTGGAAACGCTAGTGTGGACGGAGAACGCCTGGAAACGCTAGTGTGGACGGAGAGCGTTTGGAAACGCTAGTGTGGACGGAGAGCGCCTGGAAACGCTAGTGTGGACGGAGAGCATTTGGAAACGCTAGTGTGGACGGAGAACACCTGGAAACGCTAGTGTGGACGAAGAGCGTTTGGAAACGAAAACGCCGGTTTCAAATCTATCCGGATTAATGGAGACATAGCCATAGAAATTAAAAACTGAAATTAAGTTAAATATGCGTCACATGACTAAACTTAAATCATCATTTTCAAATCTGTCAGTTTTCCCAGTCCACACTACAACGTGAAAACGGCGTTGTCAAATTTATCCTCTTTGGAGAGCGTTTTCAAAAAGGTTTGTTTTCATTAATAAGAGCGACGTCTCAGAGGACGGACGGCCAAAGCGGAGAGAAAAAGATGCGTTTTCAAAGGAAAACATTAGTGTGGACAAGGCCTGAGTTTCTAGAAAATGAAGCACAGCCTCTTTCTTGAGCTGGAACGATTTCTCTTGGTGTTTTGATCTTGGAGTGCAGGGAATATGTTGATCAGGGAATATGGAGCGAGAGGAGCACGACTGTGCTGACATTTACAGACTCTGCTGTTTATGGACACAGTGGGAAGATTTTCCTGATTGTTTTCACACTAATGAATTTGTCAGTAAGGATTCTGACAGTTTGGACGGCTTGCTGGCCTCGTGTGTTTGATTAGGACTGGAGCTCAACTCTGCAGGACTCTGGGTTGAAGAGGCTGTCGACGTGACAAATCATTTATCCGTCCACACTGAAGGAGAAACTGTGACTCAATCACAGCCAATCAGAAGAGTGTGTGGAGCCGGCCAATCAGATTCCCCGTGGGCGGGGGTATCCAGCTTAAAGCTGCAGTAATGGAGGTTATGCACTGACGTCAGTTTCTCGCGGGAGCACACTCCCTCACACTGAGTGGCAGAAGAGCTGCTGAATGACTGGATTTAATATTGGAAACTTCGAAAACGCCAGTAAAACAAACGATTATCAGTTTAAACTAAAGGTTGGACTCAATATAGTGTTCCTTACAACTCACCAAAGATCCAGTGATCCATGGATATTGACTTTCAGCAGGAATCATGTTTCCTGACATTTATATGAGCCTGATTTTGACGCCGGGGAAATACATAAATTTGCCTGTGAACGCTTTATACAATATACGTACAGTATAGGTCTACATCTAGGTGATGTACTGTATCAATGTTATATATATCATCATATCGTCCATACAATATATAGGGTATGATTTCACCACTTAATTCAGCACATTGACACAAAATGATAACTGTAAATCCACATTTCTCTGCCTGGATCCAGATGTTTCTGTGAATTACAGCGATTCATTTGCTTCTGTAAAAATAAATACCTCAGATTTCTTGTAAAATCTAGTTGTTCAGTCAATCTCAAAGCTCTTTCCCGTTTTAGTTGTGTTTTGTGTGTTTTTCGCGGCTGAAAACGAATGCTGCCACTCAGACGTCACACGCATACACTTTACTGAAGCCAAGCTGAATCGACGGCATCTTGTTTCTCTTACTTTTATTTCCCCAGTTAATGTGTTTACTTCTGTTTGCATAATCCTCAACGCTGTTAAAAACCCATTGGTGTTCTGGCTTGCAGTGGTGTTTGCGCTCTCCTAATCAGTTTCCAAACACCAGCCAATCGTGCTTTACAAATCTACTGGTTTACGTCCAGAGGTTATAAAACCCACCGGTGGCACTGAGTATCACACAGCACTGTAAAAAATTATTCTGTGGCTTAGTAAATATTACAGAAATTTTTAACTTTATTAACTTAATAAAATCTCTGTATATCGTTTACTTGATTGTTTGAGTTAAACATACCAAAATAATTGAGTAAAAATCCAACAGTTAATTTTATCTAAAATTTACAGATATATTTAAGTTTTTTTCAATAAAATAATTTAGTATTTGACTAACCAATTATTTCTTTATAATATACTTAATATATATGTGAAATTTCTATCAAAATATTTGAGAATGTTTAATTAAACTGATCTGTTTCAAGAAACAAAAAAATTACTTAATTCAAATCAATATTATTAATATATTTAACACGCTCTTAAAATTGAGTAAGTTTACTCAATTAAAACAATGCCCCCCCTCCCCCACCCTCTGACGTGACGAAAACTCGACGGTTGGAGTGAGCGCGGGCTGTTTGAACTCTCCAGTCTCCAGAACAACAGCTCTCTTCTCAGCGTCGCAGATTTGGTGCATTTTCACTGTGAAATTCAGGTTGGTGTATGTTTTATTTTATCTATAAAATCATTACTGTGCTTTAAATCATATTTAATGCAAAACAACATAGCCTACAGAGGCGTAATTCGACACCTAAACGAGACGAGAGCCGCGTTTGTCTTTTTGCGTGATTGAAACGCTTTGCATAAACACATGACTGACTTTCATAATGATAATGAATATAATTATTATCATTTGGATGATAAAATGTCCTCAGAACTATCACTTTTTGTTTATTGGCAGGTTATGTCAGTCGCTCGCAGTATATTTCGACTGTGCCTCAGACAGTGACTGTGAGTGAAATGCATAGACAGTAAAAGAAATGGACACAGCGACCCCATTGGAACTCAATTGAGACAAGTGAAGCCCGTTTTCAGCGATTTCTTAGCACTTCCTTTCCTGACGCGCAGACTCAAACCGAGCAAAGCGTTACACGGACCACGTGAGCAACCCGTCTGTCTTCTAGTAGCTGTGCCAAGAGAAATCTGAATCATTCCCTTCCGAATCTTGCAGAGACGGAGAGTGTGATTAGGAGCTGTCCATGAGCTTGGAGCAGGAGAAACTTTTGCTAAGTATTCTGATTAATTATATTGTCATTTTGCCTCCACGTCTCCCCGATTGCCCGCGAGCTTCTCCTCCCGTCCATACGGTAATCTCTCTAGTGTGCGACAGAGAGTCGCGTGGTTATGACGCAATCGTTAGCCTACTTTTACAAAAACTGCTTCTACGGGGCCATAACATAAGCTACAAGGTAATGGAGCATTTTATACATTGTCGTGTTTCTTTAGAAATAAAAAATGGACAAATGGAGTCTTCAAACGCCTCAGATGTAAAGTTATTCGCTGTCAAAGTGACGCCAAAATGAATGGAAGTCAATGGGATTGCTAACGCAAGTGAAGTTCTGCTACAAGATGGCGGCACCCGGTCGACTTCAACTTCCGGTCGACTTCCTTCCCGCTTGGTGAAATGCAAGACGGCGGTATGAAGTTCAAAGTTCACCCGCAGAGCGCGAGTCTGTCTCCGGCACGAGGACCAGCGCAGATTCGGTGGATATTGGATAACAGAGTGGTTGATTACACTTGAATTTGGCTACCTGAATGTTTAAATATTTCATTTTTACTTGTTAAATAAGTTTAAATGCAGGCAATATTGTATACATGAAAAAACAGTCTAAAATGTGCTGTATTGCTGTACTCATTGAAAATAAAGGCCAATGTAATGTATAATGGTGGTTGTCTGGAGTACTATTTTTACAAAGGTTTAGAGAAAATAAAAAAGTTAATATTACTCATTAATAAAAACAGTTAATATTACTCATAAATATTGTTTTTTTAATGTTTAAATGTTAAATTATTTCTACTCAATTTTATTTGTTAATGTACCAGATGCAGTTACTCAGATTTACTTAATTTTTTTACTTGCATTTACTCAATTCATACAGTATATTTCATTGATTTCACAGCTTTAAAATTTACTCAATTTTTTTGAGTGTAAAAATGTTTCACCAATAAAATTGAGTAAATAATAGTTAAACTTTTTACAGTGCTTTGGTCTTCAATGGCACCGTATTTCCATACATCATAAACTGCAATCAGGCATCAGTCAGGATGATTTAATGTTGCTTATGAGAGAAGGAGGTGTGTGTTAATAACTTTTCAGCCACCGAAAAATCACTTAAAATCCAATCCTTCCACCCACCAGTTGTTCTGTCAATCAAAGCAAAGTATGTTTTCTGATATAATCATTCCCTGCATAATAATGAAGGATCGCAGGAACCGATCAAGCCTGGTGGAGTTTAGATGAGAATAAACCAGTCAATGTTGGTTTAAATTGTGGACTGAACTCAAACCTTGATCGTTTTAAAATGGCCTGTTTAAAATCCCATCTGATTTGGAGGCCGTCAATCAAAGCATGCAGTCCGAAAGATATTTCAAAACTGATATGCAAATCAACAATATTTAACATATCATGGGAGAAATGCCAATGAGTTCTCAGCTCAAGAATAATAAGAGAATTTCAGAGCATTTTAATATCTGTCAGACTGACTTATTTTATTGGAATGGATATTTCAAAATATTGTTTTTCAAATGAGTGGGAAAAAGGACTGAATTTGAAGATTACTTAAACATTAATGGAGATACTCCTCCTCATTCGGAGAGAAACATTACACTCAGAAATAACCCTTTAATGGGGTTCTAGAACTCTAGGGGTTTCACTTTATTTCGATGGTCTTTTTAAAGGGGTCATATAATGCCATTTTTGTACAAGCTAATATGATTCTTTAGGGTCTAAATTAAAAGTTTGTAATATACTTTAATTAAAAATTCTCATTAGTATTGTAAGAAAACACTCATTTTACCTGGTCAAAAACAGCTCTGTTTTCAGCACGCCGTTTCAGTGCATGTGTCTTTAAATGATAACGAGCTTTGCTCACCCCGCCCCTCTGTTCTGTGCATACACCATTTCTAACACAATAACCACGTGTTGTTCATTATAAACGTGGGATTATGAAATATATTGAGAATGTCGTACATAGAAAACATGCTGTAATGTACCCTGAGTGTAAACCTTAGACGCATTCATCGTGAAGCCTGCAGCAAGGCTGGCAAATTTCGCAAAGATTAATATAAATACTAATATAAAGGTTAATAAAACATTACACTCACATCTTCTGGAGGTTCAGCAGGAGCACGTTGGTACCGATCCGTTTTTTCTCGTTTGTAAAGCTGTCTGGTGTGAAATGATTCGCGCAAACATGAAAGCATGGACGATCCTGGGGAATCCCCGTGAGGGAATCCCAGCGTCAATCCTTTGGGCATATCGCTTCAAAAACAAAACTCAGCCACTGCATCTTCAACGGCTCGGATTTAGGAACATCCAAATGACTGCTGTGTTCCTTATTACATCTAAGAACAGAACACCACAATCGCTTAGACGCCATTCTACTCCAGCATATCAACAATGGCGGACTACTATGACGACGGCTGTCACAGCTCGCTCAGGGCGGGTCTTGTGTTGAAACACGGCTGTCAATCACAATAGCGGGAGGGGCGTACGATCTTATGACGTCACAATATCGAACGGCTTGATTTCAGAGATGGTCAAACATATAAGGAGATTAAAACAAAACCACTGGATGGATTTTTATCATGATAGGATGGTTGTGTACAGGCACTGCCAACAGACATTTCAGTGCAATCAACTTGTAAAAGTGCATGTACCATTATATGACCCCTTTAACACATTCTGTTGACTATAAGTAACGTTGCACCTACATGTCTACTAGCTCTCATTAGAGTATTAGTAGAGTATTAGTGGACTGGGTTCGGGTTGGTTGAATAATTTGACGTGTAATTTCAAAGATACTTATAGTCAGTAGAATATCTGTTGAGGAGCATCAAAATAAAGAGTTAGCAGATATTAAGCAGACAGTCTACTAATACTCTAATGAGAGTGAGTTTAATAATAATAACAATAATTAATTCATTACATTTACATAGCGCTTTTCTCGGCACTCAAAGCGCTTTACATAGAAGAGGGGAACCTTTGTTAACATGAAGCTGCACAGTTTGATTCTCATTCAGAATATTCAAAAGGGGCCATCAAAATAAAGTGTAATCCTCTAGGACTCTTGACTCGGTTTTAAAGAACACAAAAAAATGCCAAAAAGGTTCTATATAAGGAGAAATGTCTTAAATGATTGCATAATACTTTCATATTTAAAAAGTTATTTTTTTTTCAAGTGAAGTATTTTAACAAAATATTTTATTTATAAAATTTCATTTAAAATAAAATATGACCTTAAAGGCACAATACGGAATTTTCGCCACTAGAGGTCGCTTATTCAAAACGAAGGATGAGCGTGGAATAATGGGAGTGTCGTCTTCAATCCACAGCCGAGCGAGAGGAATCCGACAGACTCGGGCAGAAATCATGTTCATGGATGAGCGAATGTGTTACAGTTTTATTAATGTTACTGTGGTATGAAGCAGGACTGAGAGCCGCTGGAGCGAATGCTAACAGGACAGACCCGCGACTCACACCCCGAGATTGTACATGGTTAAAACAATCAGACTAAATACATTTGAGTGTGTTGTGTTATTGCTCTGAGACACTTCAGTAATCTAGATCGATATCAGAATACCATATTAATATAAACTGGATGACTTGTGTAGCTAATATATTTTAATGATGGAGAAAGCTCTCTCTGCTTATGCTATATTAGCCATTTGACAAAATAGTGTTGTCTCCATGATAAACACATAGTACTCGTGGTAAATCAAAAACAAGTGAAGACTAACCGTGTTTGGCTATTTATCAAGGACTGGTTTTCTGATGATAAAAGTATCCAAACAGTTGCTCACATGTCTAAAAAAACATAATATATTAAAGTGTTTTTGTTTGCATGGTTTCTAAGTAAACCTGGAAATCGAGGGAAACGTGGATATGACGTCATCGACAGGCGATGCAATGACACGGTCCGTGTCCTGGTTAAAATAGCTGAATTCTCTGGATTTAAACAGTGTTTGAAACATTTGGGATAATGTAAGTACACAACTCAACAAAAGATGTAACATTGATCTAGTGGTTTGTGGATATTTTTAAGTCCATAAAATGATCCCATGTAGAAAGGTTTCTATATATAGGGTGAACAGACTTGTGTCAGCACAACTCAATATCAAACTCAAGTTCAGTCTGGGCACTTCAGGGATTTGCATTACCAGACTATAAAAGCCCATTTCCACCACAAAGTAAACAAATAAGAAGGTTATTGTGAGAGAAAAATGAAAATAAGAAATAGTCACACCATTAGATATATACAGTAAAGTCGCAGTTGCAGAGACTTAAAGGCAAGATCTTCCCCCGGGTTCACAGATGAGGTTTAGGTTAGTCCCAGACTGAAATGCATGTTTGCGCTGTTTTAACTGAAAGATAGTGAGCTAAAGACAGGACACAACAGGGTGAAACCGACAGAACGATTGTTGAATTCCCAAAGCTCTGGGTCAGTGTGCAACCACTGCTTCTCCTCCCCGCTCACGGAGGCTCTGCTGAAAGAAGACATGAGGACGAGCATATCAACACATCTGTGTGAAAGAACGGCCTCCATCTCTTCGGGGAACTGCTCTATATTCAAGCCGAGCAGAACCAAAGGTCAGAGCCTTGAAAACCTATCATATCTGTCCCTGTCCAGGAACCAGCCGTGTCAATGGACGGTGACTTTGGGATACATACGGATACGAATAATTATTAGTTTTGCTTTGATTGTCAAGTCAAGTCAGCTTTATTTCTCTAGCGTTTTTTACAACACAGAGTTTTTATTTCTATAGCGTTTTTTACAACACAGAGTTTCAAAGCAGCTTTACAGAGATAACAGGAAAATAATGCAACAAAGTTTGTGTCTAGAAGAAAATAGTGTCACAGTCCAGCTTAAGTAAGTTCAGTGATGGTTCATTTCTGTCGTAAAAAAGTTATTAACTTACTTCATTTATATATATATATATCCGCTCTGAGAAACCGTGATGTCATCGTCCAGCTCAGTTCAGTTCTCATAAAATGGTGTCAGTGCAGGAGATCAATAATATTGCTGGATATTAAATGTGTGTAGCTTGCAGAGAGAAGATTTTCTACTATCTTGTATATTTGATCATATTTTTACTCACTGTCTTTATACAGGTACACAGTTTATAGTAACCACGTCTGTTAAAAACAACAAAAAAAAAGCAGCATGTGCTCCATATAAATATAAGTCATAGTTCACAGGAAATCTTGTGAACGCGAGAAACATTGGGAATGAATCTTTGAGTCGCTGATTTGTGAAATCCAATTTGAGAATCAAATCAACTGACTCACTGAAAGAATGATTCATTCACTGATTTGATTCCCTAGTTCGACTCACTGACTCACTGATCTGGTCTTCTCACTGGATTATCACTGAATAATGACTGTTTCTAAAACACAGCGATCATATAGATCTACAGCAGATCTGTAATTCTTGACAGATGTCAAAAAGCAATTTCTCCTTTTGTGTTCAACAGAAAAAAACTGGATATGTGTTTTGAAAATTAATGTGCAAATAATGATTGTGGTAAACTATTCCTTTGGGATCGTACAGATACTGTAAAATGAAATTCCAGGACTTTCAAGGACTTTTCAAGCACTACTTTTTGGTTTTCAAGGACAACAATCAGAGATCTCACTTATCAAACATTATCTTAACTATCTTTCAAATTATAAAAAATGTAAATAGATAAATAAATAAAAACTAATAAAACAAAATGGCACAAATAAAGTGCAGCAGATGCATTGACGCGGTAACTTTAAAGGGGTCATATAATGCCATTTTTGTACAAGCTAATATGATTCTTTAGGGTCTAACTTTGTTAAAAAGTTTGTAATATACTTTAGTTAAAAATTCTGATTAGTATTGTAAGAAAACACTAATTTTACCTGGTCAAAAACAGCTCTGTTTTCAGCACGCCGTTTCAGTGCATGTGTCTTTAAATGATAATGAGCTTTGCTGACCCCGCCCCTCTGTTCTGTGCGGACACCGTTTGTAACACAATAACCATAACGCGGAGTTCATTATAAACGTGTGGGATTATGAATTATATTGAGAACGTCGTACATAGAAAACATGCCGTAATGTACCCTGAGTGTAAACAGCCGCATTCATCGTGAAGCGTGCAGCAAGCGATTTGCAAAGATTAATATAAAGATTAATATAAAGGTTAATAAAACGTTACACTCACTTCTTCTTCTGGAGGTGCAGCAGGAACACGAATAGTTGGTACCGACCCTTTTCTCAGGAGCAGCTTCTTAGCAAAACCAGCTTTACTGACCCTCGTGTGGAAAGCAGTCTGGTGTGTGAAATTAAGATTTCGTGCAAACATGAAAACATTGACGTTGATCGTGGGGAATATTCCCTTCGAAAACAAACTGACTGCTGTGTTCCTTATTACACCCAAGAACAGAACACCACAATCGCTTAGACGCCATTCTGCTCATAGACAGTGCTCCAGCGTATCAACAATGACCGCGCCGGTCCGCGCTGACTATGATGATTGACAGCTCGGGGTCTGTGTTGAAACGCTGCTGTCAATCAACAATCGTGGGAAGGGCGTCGATTTTGTGATGTCACAAAATCGAACAGCTTGATTTGAGACGGGAAAACATATAAGAAGATAAAAAAAAACACTGGATGGATTTTTATCATTTTATGATGGTTGTGTACAGGCCAACACACATTTCAGTACAATCAACTTGTAAAAGTGCATGTACCATTATATGACCCCTTTAACTATTAAAAGGATACTATGACAAAGATATCGCTTTCCTTATTCAAACTGATTTTTTCTCCCTTGAATATGTATACAGATGGGTGTATAAAGATTGTTTTATCAATAAAATTAAACACTGTTTTCTAATATAGCCTATTTTCTTCAAATAATTCAAGCACCTTTTCAGAAATATGGCTGTTTTAAAGGATTTTCCAAGACTTAAAGTCGAAATTCGAGCACTTTAAGCACCTTGTACGAACCCTGCATGCAAAAGAAAATCATATTCTGATCGAAGAAGTTTCAACTCTTCCTCGACCGACTCATACTCAGAACTAAAGGCATTAAGAGCTTTAATAAATAAGGTTCATGACGTGATGACATGACGCAAACACGCATGACTGAACTTTTGGCCGAGGGGTTTGTTTTCTTGATCAGCCACATGTGAAGCGTTCACCATCAGAGAGCAACACAACATTCACAGAGCCTCTTTATAATGATGACTCGACGACATGTTTCAGCACAGCGAGAGTCGGCCTCCTCAACGACCCTTAATCACCATGGTGAATCTCCAAGCCTGGGCTATTCTGGAGCGCAGGGCAGAAGAGGTGAGGATGAAGAGAACCAGTGGCATGGCAACAGTCAGACGACAAGACCGAGAGAAACACAGCAATTCATCAAGCAGTAAAACATTCCACGACATGTCGGCTTTAGTTACGGAGAGAACGGCCATCCGACACACACACTGAGAGAGTCCGAGAAAAACCATCTGACACACACACTGACACACACACTGAGAGAGAAACATCTCAGTCATCATTATCAGGAGGAGAGATGTGTTCGAAAACATTGGTTTCACTGGAATGAATCAAACGTGATCATTGTCATCAATGGACTTACAGTCAAACCAAAATCTATTCACACACCTTCAACATTTCTCACATTATCACAGTTTATTCGCTATAGTTTAGAAAACGGTAATAAATATGAGCAGAACTCAGTTGATATTTGACTGGTTTTGTCCGTCCTTCTGTTAGACTGTCTCACACATGAATTATGTTGAATATCTGTCAGCTGTTAAATTTAACTACACAATTAGATAATACCAGTTTAGCTCAACCAATCACCAAGCAATGCTTCATTGTGTTCAGTCTGTGTGTAAAAAGAGCATTAGCAATTAAAGAAAACACACTTCAGCAAAACATGATCAGCTCAAAGTGTCCCAATCATTTTTAGTCCCAAATGTTTATAAATGTCACTGGTAGTCACTGTATGAACAATTGTTGGGTATAATATGTCACAGTTTACTTTATTTTGCTCTCCTCACTTACAGAAATGAACTATAGTGTCCTGATCACACTAGTGAAAAAATATATCAAAAATGATATCTGGTGTCTGAATAATGTTTGGTTGGACTGTATATTATATGGCTAAACGAGGCTGTGAGACGTACAACCCGCACTGATTGTTAAATCATGAACACTGAAAATATGTCTTTCCAAAACCTCTTCTTCATCCATGTTGAGTTAAACACACAGACTTTAGTCAATACTGTGATCGTTGTCAATGTTGAATCCTGCAGAAACTAGACATCTCAACGTCAGCAGTCTCATATCAAAACAGTTTTACCTTTATAGTTAGAACGTATGTTACATAGTCCATGCATACTGTCTTTAAAGCCAAATATATGCAAGTGCACGTCTAAAATAATGAACTTTTAGAAGATATGCATTAAACATTTGTCGTAAAAATCCCCAAGAAAATTAAAAAAGGTCCCTGTAAATGACATACAGCACGATGAACTTGTCCAGAGTAAAAACAGAATGCCAATCACAGAGCATGGCGACCCGGGCTGTAGATCTGCAGATATTCACAGCCGGCTGAGAAGTGAAGGGTGTTTTTGTCATGTTGAAATGCATCAGTCTGGAAAGCATTCATTCGCCTTGAAGCGTCCAGATCCTTTCTCTCATGTTTTATGACCAACAAAAATAGCCATCCCTTCCACCGCCACCACGAGATGCTGAATAGCCCATTGTGAAAAGGGCACTAAAGACACATAACCCAAAACACACACGTCTCCGGCAGGTTGCAGGCAGACAGGGGGAATAAATGGATTTTAGGTCAATGCTTTGTACTGAGGAAATGAAATTGCAGTCCTAATGGAGATTGTCTTTCCTCTCATGGTTATTCTGGACGATCACTACGAGTTCCCCTGTTTAAGAGCTGTAGTGTGTTACTGACCCACGACACACTCATGACGGCTATAACACACGTCATTCCTCACCGCGTTTCCTTGCCCTTTAAAGGACTTCCAGAAATGCCATTAATATTGTCAGGTTTTCATGAGCGATTCTTCTGCACAGAGAGTAGATTCATTGTTCCCAGTCTGAGTCAGCAGAGAGCGCATGAATATTAATCGCTGCATAACCAGTGAGAACTGACACATGTGGAAGGCTTGTACGCGAGTGGGATGAAGAAAGGCACCTTACCGAAGGCTATTAGATGAAGCTCGATGTTTTCATGTACGTGTTAGAAATCAGGCGGCGGGTGCAAACCTTCCACTCTCTCACAGAACATTCACATTACTCATGTTACACTGCAGATGTGGAGATGATGATGATACACACACCCTTCACACATGTTCAAAAGGGTTCGTTTTTCAGTAGAAATCTTTAAAATAACATACAGTCCAACCAAACATTATTCAGACACCAGAGATATAATTTTTGATATTTTTTTCACTAGTGTGATCTGGGCTGCGTTCTCCGAAACTACCTTAACGCTACGTCGTTCTTAAGTTGTACCTTAAGAAGTACCTTTTCGTTAATACGTGGTTTCTGAAACCTTCTTAGTTAAGTACACCTTCTGTAAGTCATACGTTCGTAAGGTTGGTCTGGACCACTCTTAGCTTTACCTTATCACTGTTGCAGGTCTATATGAATATAATTCAGAAGTTTTAATACACCCAGACAGTGTTCAATTAGGCTAATTCAAGTGTTTTCATGCAAAGAATAAAATTGTCATTACAATGATTGTTGTTAGAATTTTAATTATATTATTATATAATACAATTTTATAAATTTATTGTAATTAAAGAGCGCTTTTAAAGGCCAGTGAAAGCATAGGCTACTGTTAAGTCCTATTCGGACACTTTCTCATGGGCTCGTCCGGTATTTTAAACATTTACAGGGGTAAGTCGGTTATTTTAGTGCCGTCCGAATCCATAATATCAGTGTTTTTTCTCACCCAACCTGTGTAAAAATCCCTGTCCAAATTAGTACCTACTGTTTTTTGACAAACAGGTCGTGTGGTAATTTAATTGCCGTCTGAATCCACATCTCCGAGTTTACAAAAAGAGATTCAAAATCCACTGTTTAAATCCTTTTTGATCACTGCCGAGCACCTTACGTGACGTACACTTTTATTTACTGAAATGCTGGAAAGTATTTACAAGAACAATATTTCATCGCAGCGCCACCTCAGCGAACAAAAATGGGAAAGAGAAGAAAGCACATAAAAAATTTAAATGGTTATTATGGCAGCAATATATGATAGCCTATAATTTTAAAATATGTAGGCAAGTATAGGCTAGTATAGTTTGGATTATTTTTTTAAATATCCCATGAGTCCTAATGAATGCAATTTAAACTATTTCTGAAGTGATTATTTTATAAAGAACACCACTTTCTAGCTTAACGCAGTGAAGCAGCCCCTGCACGAGAGAATAATTGATTCTCGAGTCATCGATATCAACCAATTCAGCAGCATCGCCACGGACAGCGCCGGGTAACGTCGCACGTAAGAAGGTATTTGGTATACCTTCAGTTAAGTTATACCTTAAGAGTCTTCGTAGCGCGCTAAGAGACAACGTTATCGGAGAACGCACCCCAGGACACTATAGTTCATTTCTGTAAGTAAGGAGAGCAGAATAAAGTAAACTGTGAGATATTATACCCAACAATTCTTCTTACAGTGACTACCTGTGACATTTATAACAATTTGGGGCCAATAATGATTGGGACACTTTGAGCTGATCATGTTTTGCTGAAGTGTGTTTTCTTTAATTGCTAATGCTCTTTTTACACACAGACTGAACACAATGAAGCATTGCTTGGTGATTGGTTGAGCTAAACTGGTATTATCTAATTGTGTAGTTAAATTTAACAGCTGACAGATATTCAACATAATTCATGTGTGAGACAGTCTAACAGAAGGACGGACAAAACCAGTCAAATATCAACTGAGCTCTGCTCATATTCTATTACCATTTTCTAAACTATAGCGAATAAACTGATAATATGAGAAATGCTGAAGGTGTGTGAATAAAAAGTATTTTAAGAGAATAGGGGCCCTATCTCGCTCCCAGCGCAATTGACTGTACAGCGACGCATGTGTCATTCCTATTTATTTCTCACCCGACGCACAGTGGACTCTTCCCTCCACAGACGCACGTCGGTAAATTAGGGAATGAACTTGCGCTCCCGGGGGCGGTTCAGTGAAGAGAGGAGGCGTGTCCCGGCGCAAACGTTCTCTGGTGCTATTTTGCAGTTTCAGAAAACAATTCCTCCACAGACCAGGAGAAACCTCGTCTAAAGTCAGTGGCGCGTTGCTCATGTTATTCAGATGCTATTTTAAGGGCACATGCTTGGCCATAATGTAGCGTGAGCACAACACACACACACTTTGCTTATCTCATCTACACACAGAAGCAACAGTTTTCATTTTTAGAAAATCATACATAATTACAAGGAAAAATATTAACACACGAGGGAAATCATTGTTGTGTCCATGAAGATGTGAAAAATAGGCATAAATATAGCTTACACATTTACCCAAATTATCATACGCCTGTTTAACCGAAGCTAATCTGGGTGTGTTTCTCCGTCCCCAATGTCACTTCTCTGTGTTTTACGGCCCTGACGAGAACGCCGGTCTCCTCGGCTGTGAACCGCTCCTGGCAAATCCGCCGTTATAATAGCAATCCGCCATGGAACAAGCGCGCCTGCTCTTAAAGGGAATGTGAGATGACGCTCTGATTGGTTTATTTCACGTTACGCCCAAACCACACCTATGAGTAATGAAGCGACTTCAGACCAACACATGTTAGATTTGTGTCGGGCGCAAGAGTCATTTATCCCGCCGGTATAATAGCAACAGCGCCCGAGACCCGCCCACAAAGTTACTTGCGTTTCGCGTTTGATACTTGCGTTTCAGATCGTTAAAATAGGGCCCATAGTCTTATTTGATTTTCAGTGAAGTTTATATTTAATCCCTATGAGCGAGCGGACATTGACCACCCGGACTTTTTACTGTTTACTGTATCAAATCCACTTGATACAGTGTCTGTGTTTATAATTATCATTTCTATTGAAATGATAATCAAATGAAATTTAATTTTCATGTTTATTAAAGTTAATGCTAGAAAAATATAAATATTTAGGGTTTAAATGTGCATTTAATCATCTCCCAAATGTGGATAACAGGGTTGCAAAATTTGCACATCTCATAAAAAAATAAATAGAAAATAAAACAGGTTTGTTGTGAACTCTATTCTGGGAAGTGCCGTGTGAAGAGCTGGTACAGGATTCTCTCACGGAAAATGGAAAACCCGGAACAGTGGAGCGGACTGATTTCTGAAAGCTTTGAGCAGCGTGTGGAAATCTCTGTAGCTCCGTTCGTTTCTTGTACATGTAAAACTCAAGCTTTGGCTTCTTTGGGAACAACCTTCGGTGACACCAACTAACAAACTACTCAACATTAAAGGGTCATGAACTCAGAAATTGACATGTAAGAGGCCATTGTTCTATAAAACATACTGTCAGTTTCAGAAATTGAAACTTTCTTGTTAATCTTTTATTGAAACCAAGCTGCCAAAGCGACTCTGTGTATTTCACTTCCGGGCTTTCATTACCTAATAGATATGCATATTTCAGCATAAGACTAAACAGACAGAAGAGCTTCAAGAACAGGATCACAGGATTTTAGATCAATCGTTTGTTAGTCATTAAGCAGCGATATAGAATTACGTTACCTTTAGCGTGACTTCGGCCCAGCGTCACAAAGCCAGAGGAGATGAAGTTGTGCAGGTCGTGTCCGCCTCCTCGAGTGCTCTCCTTCAAGTAATGAGCTCCTGTGAACGACAAGTAGAAGATCATCATGTAGAAGATCATCGTCACATGTAGAAGATCATCACATGTAGAAGATCATCATCACATGTAGAAGATCATCACATGTAGAAGATCATCATCACATGTAGAAGATCATCACATGTAGAAGATCATCGTCACATGTAGAAGATCATCGTCACATGTAGAAGATCATCATATGTAGAAGATCATCACATGTAGAAGATCATCACATGTAGAAGATCATCACATGTAGAAGATCATCATCACATGTAGAAGATCATCATCACATGTAGAAGATCATCACATGTAGAAGATCATCATCACATGTAGAAGATCATCGTCACATGTAGAAGATCATCGTCACATGTAGAAGATCATCACATGTAGAAGATCATCATCACATGTAGAAGATCATCATCACATGTAGAAGATCATCGTCACATGTAGAAGATCATCGTCACATGTAGAAGATCATCACATGTAGAAGATCATCACATGTAGAAGATCATCATCACATGTAGAAGATCATCATCACATGTAGAAGATCATCGTCACATGTAGAAGATCATCACATGTAGAAGATCATCACATGTAGAAGATCATCATCACATGTAGAAGATCATCATCACATGTAGAAGATCATCGTCACATGTAGAAGATCATCACATGTAGAAGATCATCATCACATGTAGAAGATCATCACATGTAGAAGATCATCGTCACATGTAGAAGATCATCACATGTAGAAGATCATCATCACATGTAGAAGATCATCGTCACATGTAGAAGATCATCACATGTAGAAGATCATCGTCACATGTAGAAGATCATCACATGTAGAAGATCATCGTCACATGTAGAAGATCATCACATGTAGAAGATCATCATCACATGTAGAAGATCATCACATGTAGAAGATCATCATCACATGTAGAAGATCATCACATGTAGAAGATCATCGTCACATGTAGAAGATCATCACATGTAGAAGATCATCGTCACATGTAGAAGATCATCGTCACATGTAGAAGATCATCACATGTAGAAGATCATCACATGTAGAAGATCATCACATGTAGAAGATCATCACATGTAGAAGATCATCATCACATGTAGAAGATCATCACATGTAGAAGATCATCATCACATGTAGAAGATCATCACATGTAGAAGATCATCGTCACATGTAGAAGATCATCGTCACATGTAGAAGATCATCATATGTAGAAGATCATCACATGTAGAAGATCATCACATGTAGAAGATCATCATCACATGTAGAAGATCATCATCACATGTAGAAGATCATCACATGTAGAAGATCATCATCACATGTAGAAGATCATCGTCACATGTAGAAGATCATCGTCACATGTAGAAGATCATCGTCACATGTAGAAGATCATCACATGTAGAAGATCATCATCACATGTAGAAGATCATCATCACATGTAGAAGATCATCGTCACATGTAGAAGATCATCACATGTAGAAGATCATCACATGTAGAAGATCATCATCACATGTAGAAGATCATCATCACATGTAGAAGATCATCGTCACATGTAGAAGATCATCACATGTAGAAGATCATCATCACATGTAGAAGATCATCACATGTAGAAGATCATCGTCACATGTAGAAGATCATCACATGTAGAAGATCATCATCACATGTAGAAGATCATCGTCACATGTAGAAGATCATCACATGTAGAAGATCATCGTCACATGTAGAAGATCATCACATGTAGAAGATCATCACATGTAGAAGATCATCATCACATGTAGAAGATCATCATCACATGTAGAAGATCATCGTCACATGTAGAAGATCATCACATGTAGAAGATCATCATCACATGTAGAAGATCATCACATGTAGAAGATCATCGTCACATGTAGAAGATCATCACATGTAGAAGATCATCATCACATGTAGAAGATCATCGTCACATGTAGAAGATCATCACATGTAGAAGATCATCGTCACATGTAGAAGATCATCACATGTAGAAGATCATCGTCACATGTAGAAGATCATCACATGTAGAAGATCATCATCACATGTAGAAGATCATCGTCACATGTAGAAGATCATCACATGTAGAAGATCATCATCACATGTAGAAGATCATCACATGTAGAAGATCATCGTCACATGTAGAAGATCATCACATGTAGAAGATCATCATCACATGTAGAAGATCATCGTCACATGTAGAAGATCATCACATGTAGAAGATCATCATCACATGTAGAAGATCACTGCAATTCTTCCTTCCAGAGTAAACACCCGTCAGAAGCAGAACAGGACTAATCCCCAGTGCATTTCAAGACTTATGACTTTCCATAATTCATAGGTAAAGTCACCTTGTCCACACAACAGAATATTAGATGCTGGCACTGTCCGAGGTCTTATATTAATTCCTGACGTTCTAATTATCAATGAAATAGCAGCATAACGATAACCTTGAGCACCATCTGGGAGTTTAGTGCAGCGTTCACTCAAACAAGAAGCATCATATCTGCGTGTTTCTGGGCTTTAGTGAAGAATCCAAATGCTCCACCAAATGTCCACCCAAAAATGAGTATTCTGACATAAATGATGTATTCACCATTATGATGTTTCTAACCTGTCTGCACTTCTCTTTCTTCTGTGGAACACAAAAGAAGATGCTTTAAAAACTGACATTACAATACTATTGTACACTGTTGCAAATGCAAGTTTAAATGGAACAGTTTCATTTAAACTTTAGACAAAATATTTTTTAAAAATCAACAAAAAAAAGTGTCTTATGTTAAGTATCATATTTGATCCATCAGGCTTTTATGGCTCATAGTCTGATATACAGTAGTGAGAAGATAGAGGAAAAAACAGGATCAAACTGAGCAAAAATATGCAATTTGGTGCAGATGCTGATATTCATATAGATTCTGATGCTTGTCATGTAAATCAACGAGATCTTTATAACAGTAAAGCAGATACTGACATAAAATGCATATAAATATAATTTGTCACTCTTTATCTGCCAATAATGATGCTCATGATTTTTCTAAAGAATGATGTATGATAATCAAGTAAACCTCAGTCACTTCAGTCCAGTTTAAATATATATCTAACAATATGAAAGTTATTCTTGTGTTTACTTGATAAAACAGGTCAGATCTGACAGCAGAAAGACACGTGAAGCACAAGCTGAAGGACGTCTGTACAATTATACTAAAAGACTTTTACTTGAAAGAGTCTAAACTATCAGTCAGACGTCAGAAGGTTGTGTGTGACCGGTTTATCCGCAAACTGGTAAATGCCCTCTGTTATGATTGGCTAACGTCACTGCATAGCAAACACTATGAACGGCCACTCGCTATTACACGCGAGCAAGTGCTTTGAAAACATTATCCACATAAAACCGTCATTTACAGACGAAGGATTATGAAATCCTTTACTGATGGTTTGTTAGATCCAGAACAGTCTTCATCTGTCAGCAAACGTTTCTATGTGAACTCGTCATTACTCTGTGCCTCGGTCAAATGCTCAGAACAAACATATAATCCTCCGACACGATCTGGGACGCCATTAAAATAAACCATCCACTTGTTTCTGACATTGACGTCTGTGCAGAGACTCAAACCAGCTGGTTAAACTGGACGCGACGCTGAAGGCAATGCCAGCCGCTGAGTGACTGAACGCCAGTGGGGTGGGGGGGGGGGGCATGGTGCGATGATGTACAACTATTGGTTGACGTCTTGCTCTGGAGGCGGGAATATGCAAATGTATTTGCCAGTGTGAAGTCACAGATCACCCAATATCAAAACCAGCTGTTTTTGGAGCTTGATTAAATAAATGCTTTTTTTATAATGAGGACGATGTTTTAAAGGAATAGTACTTAAAAATCTACATTCTGTCATCATTCACTCTCCCTATAGTTTTTTCAAACCTGTATGAGTTTCTTTCTTCTGCTGAACACAAAAGAAGATATGCTGAAGAGCGTCGGTAACCAGACAGTGTATGGACCCCATTGACTTCCATAGTAGGAAAATAAATACTCTGGTTATCGACATTGTGAAAAATATCTTCTTTTTTGTTCAGCAGAAGAAAGAAACTCATACAGGTTTGAAACAACTTTAGGGAGAGTAAATGATGACAGAATTTTCATTTTGAAGTACTATTCCTTTAAGCTCTGAAACTTGCAGGATATTTTAATGGTACAAAGTCCTCGTACAGTATATGTCAAAAGATCAAAGCAAATTTGATTTCTCATGCCATGACCCCATTCATTAATCTATCCAATAAATCCACCACTATTTAAAGTCAATGAGGTGTGCTTTTCATAGCTAAACGAAAAGCACAACAGGAAGAACAAGGCTGAAGAATCAAAAGGTTGAGCTGTAGGAAACACTGAGTTAAAATGTTGTTTACAGAGTCTGTCAGATTCTCATACTGAGAGCCAGCATGTTCAAAGACGCTTTTGCTTCGGATCACTAGGAACAGTTGGACAAACAGAAAACAACAACACAACCAGGGGCGTCGGCCTCGGGGTAAAACCAGTACTGATTACCAGGGCCCCAAGGGGAGAGAGGGCCCTTGAAAAGTCTGGAATATATTTTATTTTACCTGGATATTTTCATGAATAAATACATTTCATAATGAATGTCAGATGAAATGTAAAGTTAGTGTATTGGCTGAATAACTTGGTTGATTGACTGACTACATTTTGTATACAAAAAAGTAAAGACTATCTAAGGTCTCACGGTCCCACCCCTTGCTAATGTGCCAAATGGTTTAGTCCATCTGCACACATTTTGTTTATGTTAGTTAGTTGAGCATCTGGTGGAGCGCAATCTTCTGCTGTAGAAATGTCTTTCTCAAAGAAAGCCATATCAGGCCACCAAAAAAAGAAAGGAAAGACAGGAGAAGGAAAGAAAACAAAATGAGGGGAAACAATTGGTAACTGACTTCTTTTCAAAGAAAGGTGAGAACAAACTAGAACACGAAATCTATAATGCTAAACTGCTTGAATATCTCCACAATCGTTAGTGCTAAAAAATGAACTGAGACAACCCACTGAAAGAGCAGAACATACACTTTCAGATGAAAATTTGGTTATAAATGTAATCTGAGGTAAAAGCTAAATAAATAAACTGTACACTAACAATCCTGTTTGCGTACAACACACCATTATAATAGCCTAATTTGAAACATGTTTCATTTTAAATTAATAGGCTATAATATCTAAAATTAGCAATAATTGGCAATTATGATTTTTCATAATTACTAAAAACAGATTTTTTTCAGTACAAAAACTGCTAAGCTTTAACAAAAAGTAACTTTTATTGTTATAATTGTGATTTCATAATATGTAGATATGAATCTAACTGGAAAAACCTGTGAAAAGATGTCTTTTAGTTTTAAACTTTTAGTACTTTTAGAGCTCTGCAGCCATCTACTGGTTAAAGTGATTGATTTTTTTACTTTTAAAACGATACTCGGTTACTCACGTAACCTCGGTTCTCTCTAGAGAGGGAACGAGTATTGCGTAAGCTTGCTTACGCTGCGGGAAAGTCTTCTTTTCTCGAGATACTGAAGCCAAAAATTATCCTTAATTTCATTTTTTGTCAACGCAGTGCAGCTGCGGGCAGCTGAGCTAGAGCGGCATACTGCGCGCTCATTGGCTGCCGCGCGGCAACTGCTTAAGCCTACCAGTGAGCCTGGCGTGACGTCACGCCCAATGAGGGCGCGCGCGCCCTAGCGCGTCACAGCCCGCCAGAATGGGCGGCGTCAGAGCATATATAAGGAAGGCTCGTAGGCTATATTCTCTGTTTTCTGTCGAATGAAGCGACACGAGCTACAGGCTTCAAGCACGGCAGGGAACGCAATACTCGTTCCCTCTCTAGAGAGAACCGAGGTTACGTGAGTAACCGAGTATCGTTCTCTTACGAGAGGTTCTCTCGTATTGCGTAAGCTTGCTTACGCTGCGGGAACCCCTTGTCCACGCCGTGCGAGCCTAACAATCACATATGACTCTATGAAGAGCATAGAGGTGAAAAACAGGTGGCCAGCGGTGCGGGCCAACACATGTTCATAAGCACATCTAGGGAACGCAAGAACGGCAAGGCCGGTCTATGTATACTGACCCTGAGCGTGCAGCTCAACAGACAAGCTAGTCAATAGTACAACCTGCGCATATGGGCAGGACATGAACACGACTAGACTGACAGAAGTTTTGCCTGCAGAGCGGGAACTTCCAGGTTATAAAACCTAACAAAAGTGGAGGGGGACGCCCAGCCCGCCGCCATACAAATGTCATGAATGGAAATCCCGCTGGACCATGCCCACGATGAGGCCATGCCTCTGGTGGAATGAGCCCGTATGCCCAACGGACATTGCAGGTCTTTTGACGCATATGCTGCCGCAATAGCGTCCACTATCCATCTGGATAGCGTCTGTTTCGAGGCGGCGCGACCCTTAGCGCGCCCTCCAAACGAAACGAAAAGCTGCTCTGAGAGCCTGAAGGCTGCAGAGCGCGTGACATAACACCTTAACGCCCTGACCGGGCAAAGGCGGTTGACACCCTCCTCACTGCCGGATGACGGCAGGGCCGATAGGGTAATGACTTGAGCCCTAAAGGGAGTACCTAACACTTTGGGGACATAGCCGTGCTTCGGTTTGAGAATGGCTAACGAGTCGTTAGGTCCAAACTCGAGGCACGACGCGCTGACAGACAGCGCATGCAAATCGCCCACTCGTTTGACTGAAGCCAGAGCTAGCAGAAAAACGGTTTTAAGCGTCAAGTATTTCAACTCCACAGAGTCCAAAGGCTCGAACGGATGCACTTTCAGGGACTCTAGGACCAGGGACAGGTCCCAAATAGGGACTGACGGGGGCCGGGGAGGGTTCATCCTCCTGGCCCCTCGCAGAAAACGGGTGATGAGTTCATCCCTGCCCAGTGAGCGGCCGCGCGCCGAATCGGCGAACGCTGCTATGGCCGCGACGTAAACCTTGAGCGTGGAGGGGGACCTGCCCGCGTCCAACATCTCTTGGAGAAAGTTCAATACCTGTGGGACTCCACAGGACTGAGCATTAGAACCCATTTCCACACACCATTTGTTAAACACTGACCATTTAGACGCATAGAGCCGCCTCGTCGAGGGGGCTCTGGACTGCGTGATCGTGTTAATTACCCCTTCTGGCAGATCAACGAATATCCGTTGATTTCCCACGCATGCAGAGACCAGTGCTCTGGATGGGGATGCAGAATCGATCCTCGAGCTTGAGAGAGAAGATCTCTCCTCACCGGGATCGGCCATGGGGCTGTGTCTGTCAGCCTCATTAGCTCGGAAAACCACGGTTGGTTTTCCCAGCGCGGGGCTATGAGGAGCGCTGCGCAGTTCGTCTCCCTGATCCTCGCTAGCACTTGAGGCAGCATCGAGATCGGGGGGAACGCATACAGCGGAACGCTGGGCCATGTCTGGGCCAGCGCGTCCTCGTGTTTCGAGAAAAACCTCTGGCACTGAGCGTTCTCGCTCGCGGCGAAGAGGTCGATCTCCGCTTTGCCAAAGCGATGCCAAAGCGCTTGGACCGTCTGGCGGTGTAGAGACCATTCCCCTGGGGGAACGTTGTCCCTGGACAGTCTGTCCGGGCCGTCGTTGAGGCGACCGGGTACATGAGCTGCCCTTAGGGAGCGCAGCGGGCCCTGAGCCCAGGATAGGAGGCGCTCTGTGAGAGCGCGCAGGGCTCTGGATCTGATTCCGCCCTGGCGGTTCACGTAAGACACTACTGACATGTTGTCCGAGCGGACTAGCACATGGTGTCCCCGTAGGAGTGGTAGAAAGTGCTTCAGCGCTTTCTCGACCGCCAGCATCTCTAGACAGTTTATGTGAAGGCTTTTCTCCGTATTCGACCACCGGCCGCAAATCGGACTGCCCTCGTGAGTCGCTCCCCAACCCATGTTGGACGCATCTGTCGAGACCACTTTGCGGTGTGCGATGACCCCCATCGACACTCCCCGCTGAAACCATTCGGCCGCCAGCCAGGGCTGCAGGGCTGAGACGCAGCGCTGAGTCACTCTGACTGGTGCACGGCCCGAAATCCATGCTTTGCGGGACACTTCCGACTTTAGCCAGCACTGAAGCGGGCGCATTCGAAGTAAACCCAGCTGCAGGACCGCTGCGGCTGACGCCATATGGCCCAAAAGCCTCTGAAAGGTTTTTAGGGGAAAAACTTTTCCCACCTGAACGGAAGCGGCGAGGTGCCGAACACGGCGCGCGCGCTGTGTTGACAGTCTGGCCGTCATCGCCGCCGAATCCAGATCTATACCCAGGAAAGTGATAGACTGGCTGGGGGTTAGAGAGCTCTTGTCCCAGTTCACGGAAAGACCCAGGCTTTCCAAATGACCGAGAAGCGCTTTCTTGTGAGAAACTAGTTCCTCTGTTGACTGCGCTATAATGAGCCAATCGTCCAGATAGTTCAGAATTCGCATCCCTTTCGATCTCAGGGGTGCGAGGGCCGCGTCCATGCACTTCGTAAAAGTACGGGGTGCCAGGGACAAGCCGAACGGCAGGACGGTGTACTGATATGCCTGACCGTCGAAGGCGAATCTCAAGAATGGCCTGTGACGGGGAATAATCTGAATCTGAAAATACGCGTCTTTCAGATCGAGAGAGATGAACCAGTCCCCCGGGCGAATCTGCGCGAGGATTTGACCGGTCGTGAGCATTTTGAACGGTCGTTTCACGAGCGCTTTGTTCAAATATCTCAGATCTAGTATAGGTCTGAGCGCTCCGCCCTTCTTGGGTACGAGGAAATAGCGGCTGTATAAGCCTGCCTCGGCAGCCAGAGGGTGAACTCGTTCTATGGCACCTTTGTGCAGTAAATTCGCTATCTCTGCGTGAAGCAGATGGGCTGCATCTGCTTTCACTTGTGTCTCGACCCGGGCGCGAAAACGCGGGGGGCGGCGAGCGAATTGAAGCGAATAGCCCTTTATCACTGTGTTTAATACCCATTCCGACATTCCCGGAATAGCTTTCCATGCATTCGCACTCATAGCTAGGGGTCGGATAGCCTCCGGGTCCCGCCCGCCGCACAGCGCGGGACGGGGAGCCTGTGGCGGTATGTGCGCGAGTCGCGCAGTGACAGTGAGGGGAGACGGGGGCTCGCTGATAGCGGCAGCCGGCTGAATGACGCTGTGAGAGAGCGTTTTGAGCAACGGCTCGCGGCGCGGAAGCGGGGCGGGCTCGTGAGTGTGTACATGAGAGCGTGCGTGCTGTATAGCGGGCACAGGACTCTTTATTAACGCACAGCCGGCAGTGGAGTGCTTTCGTCCCCGAATGTGTGAGGCAGAGCGGGCACTGTGTAGGTGTGAGCACTGGGTTGTGGGCACGTGACCTACAGCTAACACTCGAGCGGCCGTAGCGCGCTTTATGTGAGTGCACTCTGTGGGGTACACAGGGGGGATTGTGCTTGTGTGTAGTGATGAGCACTGGGGTGTGGGCATGTTTACTACACTCATAGCACTGACGGCGTGAGCCGAATGACCAGATTTTACACTCTTTATTCGATTTATCTGGGTCGCCGTAAAAACGGCGTTTGTGTGCAGGCGAGAGAGTTGAGAAACTGGCTCGTTGGCTGCGGTGGACACTACTGCAGTAGCCTTTATCAAGGGGACTGGCAGAGGGATACAGGTTAGCTTCGACGGCGGTCCGGCCGCGGCGGGACTCAACCGTCTTTTCCTCCTTGCGAGTGCTAGGAGGATTTCGCAGGCTCGGTTTTCAGCGAAACTCTAGGCCGGGGACCCCGCGGGGGTGGCGGCCTGTGTTGGCTGGTGGAGCGGGACCTGGGTCGGCCGCGCTGACGCTGCTGCGATGCTGGAGGTCGGGAGGGGCGCCGCGTGGGGCTGCGTGCAGGAGGCTGAGTTTTAGAGCGGCCTGCAGTGGAGCTCGAGCGGCGGGGCAGGAAGAGGTTCATGGCCTGTGACGCCTTCTGAACTTCCGAGAAGCTGTCCACGAGGCCACTTACCGCGGGGCCGAAGAGGCCGGCGGGTGAGAGCGGGGCGTTGAGAAAAACGGACCGCTCTTGCTCTCCCATGTCGGCTAGCGTTAGCCAGAGGTGGCGCTCAATGACAGTCAGCGAAGCCATAGATCGTCCGATCGCTTGGGCTGCTGTCTTCGTCGTGCGAAGAGAGAGATCCGTCGCACTGCGCAGGTCGGTCAAAGCAGATTTATCAAGTTTTCCCTCGTCGAGCTGGCTGAGGAGGTCGGCTTGAAAAACTTGTAAAACCGCCATTGTGTGCAGGGCTGAGGCGGCTTGCCCAGCGGCGGAGAAAGCGCGGCTGGCAAACGCCGAAGTAGTCCTGCAGGCCTTGGACGGGAGGGCAGTCTTTGAGCGCCATCTCGCGGATGGGGGGCAAAGATGCGCTGCAACCGCTGGTTCGACCGGTGGGATCCGGTCATACCCTTTCTCCTTGGCTCCGTCTACGCGAGAGAGAGTAGATGAGGCCGGAGAACGGAGTCTGGCCGAAACTGGAGCGTCCCAGGATTTGGTAAGCTCCTCGTGAAGCTCCGGCAGAAAAGGCGCTGGCCTGGACACTGGAGCTCGTCGACTGGCGGGCAAGAAGCACCCGTCGAGTCTGTTGGGCGGAGTCACCGCTGGCGGGGACCATTCGAGGCCCAGGTGTTCGACTGCTGCCGTGAGGAGGCGGAGAAGCTCGGCGTCCACACTGGCGTGAGTCCTGCTGGACGCTCTGGTGGAGGAGGCGGAGCGGACAGAACCGGACCATTCCTCGCTGTCCGACGCCATTAGTGAGCACGTGTCCAGTAGCGCGTCATCATCCGCTTCATCCCCTGAGGCGACGGCATCGAGGGCGTGAGCCGTCGGCTGCGCGTCGGGAAGCGGGGGCGGAGAAGGAGAGAGCGAGGCTCGCGGGAGAGGCTCCGGCGAGGCCTTGGCTCGAGTCTCGGGCTCCGGTGGTCGCTGCGAGCGGCGTTTCTTCTTACGCGGCCCGAGGACAGTAGGAGCAGGTTCCGCGAAGAGGGCGAGTCGAGCCCGCAGGGTCGACATCGGCAGCTCTTCACAGAAAGCGCAGCCGCCCGTGGAAAGCGCGACGGCTGCGTGGTCCCGGCCCAGGCAGAGAGCGCAGAGAAGATGGCGGTCTCCGTCGCTGAGCGCGGAGCGGCATGAGCCGCACGTGGTGCGAGGCATTTGCAACAACGCCTCTGCTCTTTTAGAAAGTGCTGCGGAAGCAAGAACACACACAAAAGAGCTTGCAAAGGATATTCGCCGGATAGCTGAGCTGGCACGGCAGGCTGAAGGCGGCGAAGATCGTCCGGCTTCCTCAGGCTGACCTAAGCTGGCTCGTTAGCTGGGCCTTGAAGGACAACGGCGACGGCTTCCTCTCCGAGATCAGCGATGCGAGTGCTTCGCTGAAAAGACAGAAATCAGAGAATATAGCCTACGAGCCTTCCTTATATATGCTCTGACGCCGCCCATTCTGGCGGGCTGTGACGCGCTAGGGCGCGCGCGCCCTCATTGGGCGTGACGTCACGCCAGGCTCACTGGTAGGCTTAAGCAGTTGCCGCGCGGCAGCCAATGAGCGCGCAGTATGCCGCTCTAGCTCAGCTGCCCGCAGCTGCACTGCGTTGACAAAAAATGAAATTAAGGATAATTTTTGGCTTCAGTATCTCGAGAAAAGAAGACTTTCCCGCAGCGTAAGCAAGCTTACGCAATACGAGAGAACCTCTCGTAAGAGAACTGCATTTTCCAAAATATGGTAAAAAAAAATCTTACACTAAACCATGTCAAATTATCCATGTTATCCCCATGAATGACATTTAGAAATGTGGGTCTTTTATAAGGTGAATTTTACATAAAAAACTGTTTTATTTTTTATTTTGACAAAAAACTATTTAAAAAAAATATATTTCAATTTATTTATATACATTTTGTGGAGTAAAAATGTCCAGATGTGAAGTAAAAACATTAATAAACTGAGTAAATTTACATTTGCTTAAAAAAAATCCTTAACAATTATTTTGCTACAAAATTTTGTTGCCTGGTGTCTCTGAGATATGCACTCACAAGGTATTTGCCCACTGGCAACAATAGTTGCCATTTGGACTTTTGACTAAGTATACAAAAAACTACAGATCTCTTGTAAGATTTGATTTGTTTGGATGATTCAAGAGACCAAAATGATTATGTATATATGTATATATATATATATATATATATATATATATATATATATATATACATATATATGTATATATATATACATATATATATATATATATATATATATATATATATACATATATATATATATATATATATATATATATATATATATATATATATATATATATATATATGTATATATATATACAGTATATATATGCCAACAAAAAATACTTATTAGTAACATGACAATGACCTTTCTTTGGGAGGGTTTGCCTTTCTGTTTCTTTCTGATTCTGTTTTTCCTGAGGAACATCAGGACTGCCTGTGCATAGGGCCCGGGATGTTGTGCTACGCCCCTGAACCCAACACTGAGGTAAGAGTGAGATCTGACACAGTCCTCTGAATCAAATTACTCAACATGAGGCAGGAGGTACAGAACGCAATAAAGCCACGATAAAATCCTCTCACTCGAAACCCCAAGAACTCCGAGCATCTCTTGCTCAGGTGAGCCGCCTTGCCGAGAATTCATTATGCGCTGCCGTTACTGACTATGAAGCTGAAATTAACAGGCAGTTATTTTGCACCCCTAAGGAAATCCCCAAAAGTGCTCAGAGAATCTGAGATGCAGTTTAAATGAAAATGGCTTCAGAGCCGGAAACCATTAGCGAGAGTCCTTGAAGCTGCGCTTTGACCCGCGTGTGTTCGAGGAGGAACACTGTCTGTGTGTGAGGAGGAACACTGTCTGTGTGTGAGGAGGAACACTGTCTGTGTGTGAGGATGATGCCGAGGCCTTGCAAACCACAGGGAGAAATACACTCACACTTTATGGCCCGTCCAACTTTGATATTAATTGCTAAGTGTAGCGATGAAGAGGCTATAAGTTCAAAAATGTGTAGAGCTGTATCATTATGGAATTGCCCATTGGCGCTCCACATCTTAATTAAACTAATTACATTATAGTTTAATAAGCCCGACAAATTTTATGCATGCAATGCTGATCTCTTAAAGCAATATTTGAGTAAATACACACAAACGCCTACAGAAACGCATTCTCTGCGCTTCGTTCTTTCTTTCTTTCTTTCTTTCTTTCTTTCTTTCTTTCTTTCTTTCTTTCTTTCTTTCTTTCTTTCATCGCTTAATTTGGGAGAAAGGCTGTGTTATTATTTGTTCAGGGATATTTCTAATCTAATATATTATGCATTCATGTTTCTCACTGTCAAATCATTCTTTAGTCACTTGAGATTCAGTGTGAATCCATCTATAAGCAAAGCATTTTTTACACTTCGTCACGGCTGCCATTTTAAAACAATATTCTGTATGATTCGATAAAGAGAGTCCAGTTGTGTATCATATCATAAAAACTCTAATTATTCACAGACAGTGAAAACCAAGATCATGTCGTAAACATCATTTTGGACCAAAGTCTTTCCCTGCAGTGAACTCTCTTGTGCATCAGTGCGTGTGAACATGCGTTTTCTCTGTGAGTTGATTCAGTTCACAGCACTGCAATTACACACGCTAATGTGAAGGCCGTCACTGGCCCTTAACATCGACCCGGGACCGGCCCGCTCTCTGAGGGAAACACTGGCAAACACTGGCCCTTAACATCGACCCGGGACCGGCCCGCTCTCTGAGGGAAACACTGGCAAACACTGGCCCTTAACATCGACCCGGGACCGGCCCGCTCTCTGAGGGAAACACTGGCAAACACTGGCCCTTAACATCGACCCGGGACCGGCCCGCTCTATGAACACTGGCCCTTAACATCGACCCGGGACCGGCCCGCTCTCTGAGGGAAACACTGACAAACACTGGCCCTTAACATCGACCCAGGACCAACTTCTGGAATAGTGCTGATTACCACTAAAGGAATTTAGAGTAAAAACAAAGAATAATTCTGAAAAAGCACAAATCTGTCTTACACTGAGTGCATGGGTCAAAATATAAACTCTGTTTCATTAGTATAGCCACAACATAAACAGAAGACCTGCTGCCATGAGTGTGGGTGAAAGAGAAAAAGCTTATTATCCTTGTGTAACAGATAATTCCAATTATACCTTCACTGCCATGACAACATAACGACTAAAACCCCAAAACGACCGTGAAACTGATGAGAACAACTTTACAGCTCAAATAATACACACTCTTTAACAGAAGAAAGATGCAAGTGCTGTTTTATCATTATAAGCATCACATTTTTGTGTTTAAATCCTCCAAAATTGGCCTCACTGTAACCCAACATTTGGAGGAAAATTTTTTTTTTGCTTTTGTGGTCGTCATCATCATCATCATCATCATCATCATCATCATCATCATGCCACAAATGCTGTCAAACTCGTATTGCAACAGCTGATGAATGGAGAAAAGAGCAAGAAGATCTGGAGCGTTTCATGACCTCCGCTGCCATATTGACCCTGATCCCAGGTCAGGTGTCAAGCGCTCTTATTTACGTCATCCTGCAATTCAAGGTCACTTTGTAATGAGGATAAGGAAAATATGCAGTATAAGTCGCCCTTAAAGTGCTTTATAAGGGGTTTCAGGAGCTATAGATCTGCTAGAGAGATTGGTGTTCAACATAAATCTCCTTCAGTTTGTGGTTGTTGCCATATGAGTGACATTTATCTCCCTTAAGTCAAAGCTGCCATTTGTGTGATCATAACTCATGAGAACGTCCAACAAAGTCCCTCCGTGACCTTGACCATAATGAAATTCAGCACAGCCTTCAATCCCAACACGGCAGAGCGGGTGCGGATCTGAACGGCTCATCCGGAATGGACTCCCATGTAAATATGGCATGAGGAGTCAGAGTTAACATGCGGATCACATGACAAGAACACATGCTGCAATGAGACCAACATGATATATAACCCATCTGACTGACAGCCCAGCAAGCGATTTTGCGTTTAAAAGATGTCTAATAGCTGTCCAAACACAAGGCAAAATTTGGGCTGTCAGTGAAAATGTAATAGACGTCTAACCCAGAGCCCAAGAATAGACTAGTCATCAATTACATAATAATGAGTGAAGAAGTGAAATTAATGAGTGCAATGAAATGAAACCAAACACCTTGTAATCACTGTTTACTTTGCTTCCATGATGGAATATAATACACAAGTAATTTTGGCAAAAATGACATGTAACCAAATTCAATGTTATTTTGACTAGAAGTGTGCCACTCACAGCCGGACTATATCGGGTCTATAGTGAACCGAGACGGTGAAATGGCGGCTATTGCTTGCTGGGAGGCGTCTGGCACACGGTCTGAAACACACGCAGTCCAACACGAGCCCCTGATACACATGCTCACATTAACTGTGACTGAAGCTTGTCCAAAGCCTATCCGGTGTCCTACAGAGACGGCTTTTAAGGCATCATAGGAGGTGCAGATGCTAACACTCTTCCAAACGTAGCTTGTTTAGTTAAGATGCCAACTCTGATCTCTCACTTTGGCAAAATACTCAGACTGCAATCCCAGAGTACATGCATTCAAGAAAGAAAAAAAATTCAAGATGGCGGATGAGACGAGAAATGCTTTACAAATAATAAAAAATACAATTTCATGCTAAAAACTGTCTATTAAAAAGCGTTCAGTGTAATTAAAACAGACTGTTATTTGTTCATGCTATGTGTTTTAATGATTATGTTGATTGCTCCAAATCGTCCACTTGGGGACATTTAATATCCAACAATAATATTGATCTCCTGTATTGACACCATTATAAGAGAACCGAACTGAACTGAATCACGGTTTACATATATATAAATGAACTAAATTAATAACTTTTTACGACAGAAATGATCCATCACTGAACTTACTTAAGCTGGACTGTGACGCTATTTTCTTCTAGACACAAACTTTGTTGCATTATTTTCCTGTTATCTCTGTAAAGCTGCTTTGAAACTCTGTGTTGTAAAAAGCGCTATAGAAATAAAAACTCTGTGTTGTAAAAAGCGCTATAGAAATAAAAACTCTGTGTTGTAAAAAGCGCTATAGAAATAAAGCTGACTTGACTTGAGGTTGTGTGATGGTTAGGATCACTAGCTTTTGGAACAGAGCTCAGGTAAATCAGTCAAGTGTTTCATTAAAGTGACCAAACACAACAACCCTGGAGAAGCCGGCTTAGACGTTAGATTGGCATCAGGCCGCTCACCGTGATTGGATTTGGAGCTGTGGACGGGGGTGTAGTGGTTTTTGGAGCCCGTTCGCTGTGGCGTGTCGTCTTTGGAGGAGCTGTTCATCGCAGCAAAGTTCTCACAGTCGTACTGAGATATAGGAATCGGTCCTTGTTGTCTAAGTATATCTGCAAGGGCTCTGTGGAGAATCGGAGAAATACATCAGCGAACAGCGTTCAGGTGAAAGATCTCCTCCAGATACTCTACTCTAATCTGAATGGATTTGTAGAGAAAGAAAGAAAGAAAGAAAGGTCTATAAATAAGTGTTAATCATCAGTGAGCCTCGTCTCAGTCTTGCACCTGGAAATACTGGAAGCCCAGAGGATCTGAACTCGTTCGCTCTGTTCATGTTTACCGTTCCCTGAGAAATTCAATTATTTTCGTATTAGTTTCCCTGCAGTGGCTGAACTGACAGAAGAGTCAACAGCACACTTTCACATTACATACATTTTCTGTTTGTTTGTTTGCTTGTTTATTTGTGCGCTCCAGTGTAGACTATATAATACAGGCCAGTTTTTAGCAGATATCCTTTTCAAAGCAAGAGCAAGACGTCCGACTAAATACCATTTTTTACGTTCACCTGTGACCATGTAATGTGAATCGAAAGCTCTGCGTTCCACCCAGCCGTTCACATGGGATGGAGGAAGAAACGTTGCAATTCTGCATTATATTATCACATTATTCTACACTCTCAGAAATAAAGGTGGTTTTGCAGCAATGCAACAAAAGGACCAACAAAACAGATGTGAGATAATAGACATTATGATTAAGGAAATTTATTTTACATTCACATCTAAAAAATCCAAAACTTTGCAATTAAAATGTTCTGAAGCCCTCCTCGATGATGCTGTGGACACACACTCCTGAAGCGTCTGCTACGAACCCTAAACCCTCTCACTCTAACACTAAACGAAGGCTGTTTGCTCGGCTCTAGAGCGACTGGTGCATATCACAACTCGTATTGCAATTTTGCTCACACACACACACAGCCCTGTAAGAGTGTGTGATGCTCTATATGGAGGAACAACAGAGAGACTGCAGATGGCCAGATCTCTTCTATCCAGAATATGAGCATCTTGTTAAGATGTCAGAGAACTAGTTTTAAAGTTTCTTTAGTGTGCGACTGAAGGTGCGCTGCTCACCTGTGAATGTTCATTTCCTGAGGAGGTTGGGTTGCTTTGTCATAAGCGACTTTAGTGGAAACCCCAAGGACTATAATAAAAGCGATGACCCCACAGGTGATGTAGACCGCGGTGTTGGTCTGGTCCATGCTGGGGTCGTAGGTATCACCTGTCGGGATAGGTGAGGGGGGCACAGTTTTCACCCAGTCGGGCTTGTGGTAATTCTTGCATGTTCTCTGGTCTAACCGGTTGCCTTTAAACTGGCAGCAGAAGCGCAGGTAGCAGGACCCGCAACAGTACCGGTGATCGGTGTTATTGCACTCGAACTCTACGTCTAACTGGCCGCTCACGTCGTAGTACCCGAGGCAGGTCTCGTGCGCGCGCGCCTGGGTGACGCGCTGCGTGGACGCGGGCGTCGCGACGGTGGTTCCGTTCAGTTCCTTCAGTTTCTGCGTTCTTTTGGGCGCAGGTTTGGCTCGTTTGGCAGTCAGGGTGCAGAACACGTTGAGCGGGTCCAGATAAATGAGCAGCAGCAGAAAGTGTCGAATCCCCATGGCGCGGCGCGTCGGGAACGCTCGCGGTGGCTTCGGCTTCAGGCGCGTTGATCCTCTGCGGTCCGCATGCCTGATGATGTGCAGATTCCGATGAAAGGCGCCATTCATTCACAGAGATATCCTCCCCTCATCCTGGTTTAGTCAGTCACTGGGAATCACTGGGCGTCACTGGTGGATCTCCGACGAGCTCCAGTCAAACCAGCCTTTACACGTCACTATCCATCTCGCTGTGGAAGAAGTAGAGACGAACTTAATTGTTAGCTAATTAAATGATTAGACACTAACTCTGACAAATGTATCAACGAGCTCACTCGCACCATTGCCAGATTTCTTTCTATTAGCCATGTTGTTGTTTTTTGTGTTTTTTTTTTTTTTTTTTACTCATGTGTAATATTTTATCTATCATCGCATTTCTTGTGATACATTCTGTTTCCCGATTTTTTAAACTGCATATGGCAATATATCGGTCTGATATAGCAAACGATGTGCCTGATTTACAGTTGCATGTGCATTCGATGCATCATAGACAAACTATAGGGACAATAATATCACTTTACAAGCAAAACAATCGAATGCATTAAAAGCTATTTTATGTTGACTTCGATTGTGGATTTTTTTTTCTTTGAAATGCTTCTATATAGATATAGATATATATAGATATAGCCTACACATTGATTTTTTTTTATAATTTCCTTACATAAGCCAAAAATCTCGATAACAATATATAAACAATAAATTCGCGTTCCAAATGTATCAACACGTATATTACTGGTTTTCATCGCTTTTATGCGGTTATATAATGAGTGCAGTCATCCTTCCTCAGCACTTACCGTGACTCTCTGCTTCAGTCGGGTGTGTGGAGTGTGTGTGGCAGTCAGTCTCCTGTCCCGAACACACTCACTGACGGTCCGCCTACAGTCTCTCGACCGCTCCTGCATCAAACACACACTCTCTCTCTCTCTCTCTCTCTCTCTCTCTCTCTCTCTCTCTCTCTCTCTCTCTCTCTCTCTCTCTCTCTCTCTCTATGGGTCTTAATTTCCTCCCTACACACATTGCCACACCTATTCATCAGCTCTTATTACGCGCCATTTGATATAGTTGCAAAGCCTTTTTAAATGAATAGAACATTGCATGGATTTATTTCATCTGTGTGCGGAAAGTGCTGAACAAAATCTGCAAACAGCACTGAATAGATTTCCTTTAGCAGTCTGAATCCTATCTCTCACTCCTGCACACGTTCATTGATTTCAGTTCCTGCAGACTTTTTGCCAGTCCTGGAAAAAAGGAATCATATGAAGACACTCGAAGCATTAAAGGTTGTTGTGTGACAGACTGAAGGAATACATGCGCCCTGCCCTGGATTATATGTGCGTTCAGGACAGTCTAGCTGTTCTCTGTCCCATGAATCGCTCCTCTGCGCCTTAAAGGTGACATTATGCCCCTTTTCACAAGATGTAATATAAATCTATGGTGTCCCCAGAATGTGTCTGTGAAATTTCAGCTCAAAATACCAGATCATTTATAATAGCTTGTCAAATTTGCCCCTTTTTGGATGTGAGCAAAAACGTGCCGTTTTTGTGTGTGTCCTTTTAAATGCAAATGAGCTTTAGCCCCGCCTCCGTTCAGAAGAGGGCGGAGCCTTTAACACCGGTAATATAATAATAAGATCAAAGAGTATAGAAGTACCAGAGGCGAAACTCTGTTGCAGTTTTGACAACAATGGCTAGATGGCGCTGCTGTCGCCACTTTAGAACCAACGGCTTTACCGTTAGCACAACTACCGTATACAGCATTAACGTTATGTCTGGAAATAATTGGAAACAAAGAAAACAGTGTAATGCCATCAACTGCAACAACTACCAGTGTACAACCAATCAACTAGCATTTCATAGATTCCCCAAAGATCCAGAGAGGTAAAGTAGAAAAGGTTTTTATTAACATTAAAGTGAGCTAACGTCAACAATAGCAGGTGCTGTAACGTTAATGTAAGCTATCCCATAACCGCAGTAACAGTTAGCTAACGTTATGTATTTGGTCGAAATTGAGTCAAGACTCGAAATGGGCTTATTAAATCGCACATTTTCAGAGACATATGAACACCTAACCTGGCAAATGACATAAACATGAAAATCACTATCCAAACTTAAATGGCTGTAATTCAAGAATGCTTTGGAATATAGACCTATGGTTGGTCTTGTTTTAAAGTAGACATTTGCCAGATTATTGTTGAAGTGAAATAAATTATGAAAGTGAAACAGAAAAGAAGTTATATAAGTTTGAGTTTATTAAAATGTACAAATTGAAAAATATAATTATTTATATTTTATATAAAATATATATATTACAAAATATATTTTACTCTATAACTGCAAGAAAATTAAAGCAAAAAATCTGAACAAGTTGTGTTCCACATTTTAGGTTGATATCTCAAAAAATGAGCACACTAGCACACACACGCAAGGTCTCTCGCTCCCTCACCCTTTCTGCCGTGTGCTCTACACAGTTTGGAGCTGCGCGCTCTTGCTCGCTTGCTCGCTCGCTCGCTCGCTCTAGATTCCGGGAGATTTTAGCTCATTTGCGGGCATCAGGGAGCCGCTATCAATATGCGGGAGACTCCCGGAACTTCCAGGAGACTTGGGATGTCTGCTATAGAGTTATTAAAAACTAGAAACTACTATTTAGTTCCCTTGACCGCTTTTGAATTGGAACCGGTATCGTTCAATTCTATGACAGCTGTGTTGCGTTTAGTCCAAGATGGCGGAGCTGCAGCTTGCTGAAATGGAACGTTCTATTGAGTTTCGCATCTTGGTACTTCTATAGGCTACTTTTTGATAAGATCCTCTTCATACGTCAGAAGGAGAGCGAATCTGAATCTTATTTTTTGACATGCTTGCAGAGAAAGGCTCACCAGAACACAGTTACTGGGTTTCACTTTTCACGTTTTCTGGGTCGGTAGCATAGATATATACACTAGATGTCGCCTTGGGGTTCTAAGAATGCGTCAAACCCGCCGCCATCTTGGAACAGGGGTCTTGTCATAGGAAGTAGCTAGGTAACGCTGCTATCTCCGCCTGCACTTCGAATTCATGGATGATGCCGGAATTTTGTGCTGCGTATGGATGTTCACACGAACGAAATCTAAAAACCAGACAGCATGGGATTACATTTACTCTGTGGATGATAGTAGTCAAGTTGTTTTTTTATAAGTTAAGTGTACATTTCTCTGCTTGGAGGAAGAAAATGAACTGTGATTCTCGCACAGAAAATGAACTGTGAATGTGCTGTACTCTTTAGATATTATTTAAAAATAACCCTTGTGTTTAAAATGTACAATATGCAGGAGTTGATCCTCAGTACCCACTTTTGGCTGTGTTGTTCCTAACTTTTGATTTTTACCGATTGTACTCAAACCTTTTAATGGAAAAAAAACAGTGTGGCGCTTGTAACCTGTAAGTACAGTCCTAATAGTATGATTGTCCTCTCCATGTCAATCTTCAAACAGTACATCCATGATTATTATACATAGAATTCCACAAATCTTATGTATGTGTGTTTTGCACAATGATACAGTGAGCTCAAGGGCTTGTTTCTTCCTTACAAACTGGGGATGGAGGTGTGGAAGGACACTGGAATTTGTGAAAATGTCAACTGTTTAAAGCCTTTCTTTAAAGTGAATTTCGTTTTGTATAAATTGTATTTTAATTTTAATAAATTTTTAAAACCAATTGCTTGGATTTAATAAATAAGAAGCAAATATAACAGACAATATAATCATGGAGGCGCCCGCGCGGTCACTTGCATTGCACGTGAACTGGAGCGCATCTCATCCTAACTTAACGAAACTCAGTTTATGCCTCACACAGACATGAAAAATACATCAAATACACAAAGCTTGAAATGTCTTTAAATGAAATAATAAAAAAAAAAAAAAAAAAAAAAAAAGGCTACTCTCTGATTGTGTCATCCATTATGTGCATTTCTCTCTAAGGCGTGTTCACTATGAATATGGCGATCGTCAACTTCATCTCTGCAGCCGAGTCGACACTGTCAGAAAACACTAGTTTATAAAAATCAATGCACGCTTCACCGGATTTACAAATGCACATCTTGCTTGTTGCACGCACACATATTATGTCGAAATAACGAAATATTATGTTGAAATAACATTATTATTAATAATACATCTTTTAGAATATTTGATTGAATGCTGAATTTAATAAAATTAAAACTTTAATTGTGATCATTAAAATAATTGAATATTAAATATTTAGTGGCCAAGTTTTGCTCATTTACATATATATAAAGAGTAGCGATAGTTCATTCTAAGTTTACTCCACTTGAAGTGGAAGAATGTGACTAATAAACTTAGGCCTACTAGCACTATGCATTATATTTTGAAAAAGAAGTAGATTATCTTAATATCAAAACCTTAAATTTTCTCTGGACTCAATGATAAATACATGTCTGACCGTTGGAACGAACCAAAAAAACTAGAAAATCGCATTCATGACGATTTATGGTGATTTTATTTCCGTTAGACCTTTGCCTACATTGACGCTGATGCATTAAAGAGGAGGGGCTCCCCTGTTCCAAGATGGCGGCTCTATTGACGCATTCCAATGAACCGCCGTAGCCAAGGCGACATCTAGTGTATATATCTATGGGTCGGTAGAAGCACCGATTATAGCACTTACACACGGAGAAAAGGTCAGATTTTCATGATATGTCCCTTTAATGTCACGGACATCAGACTGAACACAGATGATGATCAGACCACAGATCAATGATTGGCTGACTCTCCCTTAAAGATTACAAACCGTTATGAATTACTGTACTTCAGCACTATCATGTGGTGTAGGCTACAGTATGGTAAGTATAGCACAGATAGGCATCGGAATAAGTCACGTGGTTCAGCAGCTTTTCCAGGCCGGTTTGGTGAAGTGCCTGTGTTGGGTTTTAAGAGATGTTCACATCTATTATGTAACCCTATTTTGAAGAGAGCTCTTACAAATTTGCTCAAAGTGTTCTTTAAATTTTGCAGCAGATTTATTCTCTTGTGTGGTTAAGGACTAAGCAAAAGAAAAAAAAAAAATTAAAAAACAGGATATTGTTGTTCAGTTGTCATACATTAATTAGCAGGACTGACATATAAGAAACAAGAATATTTTTACTATTTAGATATTTTTTAAGTTCATCCTACACAATCCCCTCATTATGGAGGCTGAAAGCAGTTGCTAAGTTACAGCTTCTTGGTTGTTCTATTTTTTCTTTTCCTTTTTTTTTTTTTTTTTTTTTTACGATGCCATCCATAGTTTCTGTAATGAAATATTCAGGCACGTCTTGTGAAATTCTCCCTTGGACTTTAAAAGATATATTGAGCTTTAGGAAATGCATACTTGATTTAAGATTGCATTCACATTACACACTGCATGTTCTGGGACTAAGAACTAAACTACATAAGAAAGCAAGTGAACATATTCATGGAAAAATAAGATGCTAGAGTAGAAAATGCTATTGCATCATAACGGGAAAATATCCTCAGGGAAATATTCACATCAGTCTGGAAGCATTGCAGACATTAAAGAAACACGGGAATGTTGATCATTTCAAATCAACTGTGAACATTCATTTTGTTCAGAAAAATAGTTTTGATTACAATCACTGCAGACTATGTGAAATGTGTATTTTTAGACTGTTTGCTATATTGGATTGAGAAAACATTCAAATTGAGCAACATGCTAATCTTGAAGAAGAAATCCAGCCAAATAACTTCATGCTTAAAGGATCCGTACATTATACTGGACTGTGTGTGTGCGTGCGTGCGTGTGCGTGCGTGCGTGTACGTGTGAGTGTTTGCGTGCGCGTGTTCGAGTGCGTGCGCGTATGCGTGTGTGTAGTTGCTGTGGACAGAGCGCTTGGTCTAGAGTTTGAAGCTCAAGTCTGAATGCTGGAGGCAGAAGCACAGGCTCAGGAGAGTCAGATTCACTAACATCTTCCTCACATATAAAGCCTCGAGTTGGAAAAGTGCCGGTTCTGCAGAATTACTCCGCGTAAGATTTTGACCAAACATGAGCCGTAACACAAGCTGCTGACAACTAACTTCATTTAATCTCATGCAATCCATTTAAATGTGTAAAACTGAAGTTAAATAATTAGTTTGCACTGGAACGGCATTAATAATTCTGTTGTTATTATTAAAGCGTTGCTGAAAATGGACTGGGATTTCTAGTTCCCAGCATGCTTTGCAGGGTAGTGTATGGGAGAGTAAAAGCTGAACTGAAGTGATTTGTAAAGCATCTCTGAGCAGAGGGAAAGAAAGACTAGAGTGTTTAATGTTCGCTGTACAGGTTCTGTTCTGAGCTTGTGAAACGCTGTCGATATGTGACTTTACTTCCGCTTTCACTCGGGCTTCCTGCTAACATCCTCACATCACGGAAATGGGAAGTCAGATTTAGCGTGCTAGTGTGCGCTAGTGCTAGTGCTAGTTAGCTGGCAGTAAACAGAAGCGTCCGGCAGTATGAGGACGTATAATTAAAGGGTTAGTTGACCCAATAACTCTGTCAGTAATCACTCTCCCTCGTGTTGTTCAACCCCGTCAGACTCTCGTTCATCTTCGTCACACAGATGAAGATATGTTTGATGAGATCTGAGAGCTGGCTCACTCCTCCAGAGGCTTCTCTGTTATTTCATTCTGCCGGCTCAGAAAAGTTAGTAAAGACACCGTTAGAATAGTCCGAGTGACTCAGTGGCTCAACCTTCAGTTCATCAAGCGACGAGAAAAAACAAAACAAAAAAAACAACTTTATTCAACTATTCATTCTCTTTCACGAGTTCACGAGTCACGATGTTCAGCGTCACACACACACCCTCAGTGATGTTCAGCGTCACACACACACCCTCAGTGATGTTCAGCGTCACACACACACCCTCAGTGATGTTCAGCGTCACACACACACCCTCTGTGATGTTCAGCGTCACACACACACCCTCAGTGATGTTCAGCGTCACACACACACCATCAGTGATGTTCAGCGTCACACACACACCCTCAGTGATGTTCAGCGTCACACACACACACCCTCTGTGATGTTCAGCGTCACACACACACCCTCTGTGATGTTCAGCGTCACACACACACCCTCAGTGATGTTCAGCGTCACACACACACCCTCAGTGATGTTCAGCGTCACACACACACCCTCAGTGATGTTCAGAGTCACACACACACCCTCTGTGATGTTCAGCGTCACACACACACCCTCAGTGATGTTCAGCGTCACACACACACCCTCAGTGATGTTCAGCGTCACACACACACCCTCAGTGATGTTCAGCGTCACACACACACCCTCTGTGATGTTCAGCGTCACACACACACCCTCAGTGATGTTCAGCGTCACACACACACCATCAGTGATGTTCAGCGTCACACACACACCCTCAGTGATGTTCAGCGTCACACACACACACCCTCTGTGATGTTCAGCGTCACACACACACCCTCTGTGATGTTCAGCGTCACACACACACCCTCAGTGATGTTCAGCGTCACACACACACCCTCAGTGATGTTCAGCGTCACACACACACCCTCAGTGATGTTCAGAGTCACACACACACCCTCTGTGATGTTCAGCGTCACACACACACCCTCAGTGATGTTCAGCGTCACACACACACCCTCAGTGATGTTCAGCGTCACACACACACCCTCAGTGATGTTCAGCGTCACACACACACACCCTCTGTGATGTTCAGCGTCACACACACACTCTCAGTGATGTTCAGCGTCACACACACACCCTCTGTGATGTTCAGCGTCACACACACACCCTCAGTGATGTTCAGCGTCACACACACACCCTCAGTGATGTTCAGCGTCACACACACACCCTCAGTGATGTTCAGCGTCACACACACACCCTCAGTGATGTTCAGCGTCACACACACACCCTCAGTGATGTTCAGCGTCACACACACACCATCAGTGATGTTCAGCGTCACACACACACCCTCAGTGATGTTCAGCGTCACACACACACACCCTCTGTGATGTTCAGCGTCACACACACACCCTCTGTGATGTTCAGCGTCACACACACACCCTCAGTGATGTTCAGCGTCACACACACACCCTCAGTGATGTTCAGCGTCACACACACACCCTCAGTGATGTTCAGCGTCACACACACACACCCTCAGTGATGTTCAGCGTCACACACACACACTCTCAGTGATGTTCAGCGTCACACACACACTCTCAGTGATGTTCAGCGTCACACACACACCCTCTGTGATGTTCAGCGTCACACACACACCCTCAGTGATGTTCAGCGTCACACACACACCCTCAGTGATGTTCAGCGTCACACACACACCCTCAGTGATGTTCAGCGTCACACACACACCCTCAGTGATGTTCAGAGTCACACACACACCCTCTGTGATGTTCAGCGTCACACACACACCCTCAGTGATGTTCAGCGTCACACACACACCCTCAGTGATGTTCAGCGTCACACACACACCCTCAGTGATGTTCAGCGTCACACACACACACCCTCAGTGATGTTCAGCGTCACACACACACACTCTCAGTGATGTTCAGCGTCACACACACACTCTCAGTGATGTTCAGCGTCACACACACACCCTCTGTGATGTTCAGCGTCACACACACACCCTCAGTGATGTTCAGCGTCACACACACACCCTCAGTGATGTTCAGCGTCACACACACACCCTCAGTGATGTTCAGCGTCACACACACACCCTCTGTGATGTTCAGCGTCACACACACACCCTCAGTGATGTTCAGCGTCACACACACACCATCAGTGATGTTCAGCGTCACACACACACCCTCAGTGATGTTCAGCGTCACACACACACACCCTCTGTGATGTTCAGCGTCACACACACACCCTCTGTGATGTTCAGCGTCACACACACACCCTCAGTGATGTTCAGCGTCACACACACACCCTCAGTGATGTTCAGCGTCACACACACACCCTCAGTGATGTTCAGAGTCACACACACACCCTCTGTGATGTTCAGCGTCACACACACACCCTCAGTGATGTTCAGCGTCACACACACACCCTCAGTGATGTTCAGCGTCACACACACACCCTCAGTGATGTTCAGCGTCACACACACACCCTCAGTGATGTTCAGCGTCACACACACACCCTCAGTGATGTTCAGCGTCACACACACACACCCTCTGTGATGTTCAGCGTCACACACACACCATCAGTGATGTTCAGCGTCACACACACACCCTCAGTGATGTTCAGCGTCACACACACACCCTCAGTGATGTTCAGCGTCACACACACACCCTCAGTGATGTTCAGCGTCACACACACACTCTCAGTGATGTTCAGCGTCACACACACACCCTCAGTGATGTTCAGAGTCACACACACACCCTCAGTGATGTTCAGCGTCACACACACACCCTCAGTGATGTTCAGAGTCACACACACACCCTCTGTGATGTTCAGCGTCACACACACACCCTCAGTGATGTTCAGAGTCACACACACACCCTCAGTGATGTTCAGCGTCACACACACACCCTCAGTGATGTTCAGAGTCACACACACACCCTCTGTGATGTTCAGCGTCACACACACACCCTCAGTGATGTTCAGCGTCACACACACACCCTCAGTGATGTTCAGCGTCACACACACACCCTCTGTGATGTTCAGCGTCACACACACACCCTCAGTGATGTTCAGCGTCACACACACACCCTCAGTGATGTTCAGCGTCACACACACACCCTCAGTGATGTTCAGCGTCACACACACACCCTCTGTGATGTTCAGCGTCAAAAACACACACTCAGTGATGTTCAGAGTCACACACACACCCTCAGTGATGTTCAGCGTCACACACACACCCTCAGTGATGTTCAGCGTCAAAAACACACACTCAGTGATGTTCAGAGTCACACACACACCCTCAGTGATGTTCAGCGTCACACACACACCCTCAGTGATGTTCAGCGTCAAAAACACACACTCAGTGATGTTCAGCGTCACACACACACCCTCAGTGATGTTCAGCGTCACACACACACCCTCAGTGATGTTCAGCGTCAAAAACACACACTCAGTGATGTTCAGAGTCACACACACACCCTCAGTGATGTTCAGCGTCACACACACACCCTCAGTGATGTTCAGCGTCACACACACACCCTCAGTGATGTTCAGAGTCACACACACACCCTCAGTGATGTTCAGCGTCACACACACACCCTCTGTGATGTTCAGCGTCACACACACACCCTCAGTGATGTTCAGCGTCTCACACACACACCCTCTGTGATGTTCAGCGTCACACACACACCCTCAGTGATGTTCAGCGTCACACACACACCCTCAGTGATGTTCAGCGTCACACACACACCCTCAGTGATGTTCAGCGTCACACACACACCCTCAGTGATGTTCAGCGTCACACACACACCCTCAGTGATGTTCAGCGTCACACACACACCCTCAGTGATGTTCAGCGTCACACACACACCCTCAGTGATGTTCAGCGTCACACACACACACCCTCAGTGATGTTCACACACACACACCCTCAGTGATGTTCACACACACACACTCTCAGTGATGTTCAGCGTCAAAAACACACACTCAGTGATGTTCAGAGTCACACACACACCCTCAGTGATGTTCAGCGTCACACACACACCCTCAGTGATGTTCAGCGTCACACACACACCCTCAGTGATGTTCAGCGTCACACACACACCCTCTGTGATGTTCAGCGTCACACACACACCCTCAGTGATGTTCAGCGTCACACACACACCCTCAGTGATGTTCAGCGTCACACACACACCCTCAGTGATGTTCAGCGTCACACACACACCATCAGTGATGTTCAGCGTCACACACACACCCTCAGTGATGTTCAGCGTCACACACACACCATCAGTGATGTTCAGCGTCACACACACACCCTCAGTGATGTTCAGCGTCACACACACACCATCAGTGATGTTCAGCGTCACACACACACCCTCAGTGATGTTCAGCGTCACACACACACCCTCTGTGATGTTCAGCGTCACACACACACCCTCAGTGATGTTCAGAGTCACACACACACCCTCAGTGATGTTCAGCGTCACACACACACCCTCAGTGATGTTCAGCGTCACACACACACCCTCAGTGATGTTCAGCGTCACACACACACCCTCAGTGATGTTCAGCGTCACACACACACACCCTCAGTGATGTTCACACACACACACCCTCAGTGATGTTCACACACACACACTCTCAGTGATGTTCAGCGTCACACACACACCCTCAGTGATGTTCAGCGTCACACACACACCCTCAGTGATGTTCAGAGTCACACACACACCCTCTGTGATGTTCAGCGTCACACACACACCCTCAGTGATGTTCAGCGTCACACACACACCCTCAGTGATGTTCAGCGTCACACACACACCCTCTGTGATGTTCAGCGTCACACACACACCCTCTGTGATGTTCAGCGTCACACACACACTCTCAGTGATGTTCAGCGTCACACACACACCCTCAGTGATGTTCAGCGTCACACACACACCCTCAGTGATGTTCAGCGTCACACACACACACCCTCAGTGATGTTCAGCGTCACACACACACCCTCAGTGATGTTCAGCGTCACACACACACCCTCAGTGATGTTCAGCGTCACACACACACACCCTCAGTGATGTTCACACACACACACCCTCAGTGATGTTCACACACACACACTCTCAGTGATGTTCAGCGTCACACACACACCCTCAGTGATGTTCAGCGTCACACACACACCCTCAGTGATGTTCAGCGTCACACACACACCCTCAGTGATGTTCAGCGTCACACACACACCCTCAGTGATGTTCAGCGTCACACACACACCCTCTGTGATGTTCAGCGTCACACACACACCCTCTGTGATGTTCAGCGTCACACACACACCCTCTGTGATGTTCAGCGTCACACACACACCCTCTGTGATGTTCAGCGTCACACACACACCATCAGTGATGTTCAGAGTCACACACACACCCTCAGTGATGTTCAGAGTCACACACACACCCTCTGTGATGTTCAGCGTCACACACACACACCCTCAGTGATGTTCAGCGTCACACACACACCCTCAGTGATGTTCAGCGTCACACACACACCCTCTGTGATGTTCAGCGTCACACACACACCCTCAGTGATGTTCAGCGTCACACACACACCCTCAGTGATGTTCAGCGTCACACACACACACCCTCAGTGATGTTCACACACACACACCCTCAGTGATGTTCACACACACACACTCTCAGTGATGTTCAGCGTCACACACACACCCTCAGTGATGTTCAGCGTCACACACACACCCTCAGTGATGTTCAGCGTCACACACACACACCCTCAGTGATGTTCACACACACACACCCTCAGTGATGTTCACACACACACACCCTCAGTGATGTTCAGCGTCACACACACACCCTCAGTGATGTTCAGCGTCACACACACACCCTCAGTGATGTTCAGCGTCACACACACACCCTCAGTGATGTTCAGCGTCACACACACACCCTCTGTGATGTTCAGCGTCACACACACACCCTCTGTGATGTTCAGCGTCACACACACACTCTCAGTGATGTTCAGCGTCACACACACACACCCTCAGTGATGTTCACACACACACACCCTCAGTGATGTTCACACACACACACACTCTCAGTGATGTTCAGCGTCACACACACACCCTCAGTGATGTTCAGCGTCACACACACACCCTCAGTGATGTTCAGCGTCACACACACACCCTCAGTGATGTTCAGCGTCACACACACACCCTCAGTGATGTTCAGCGTCACACACACACACCCTCAGTGATGTTCACACACACACACCCTCAGTGATGTTCACACACACACACTCTCAGTGATGTTCAGCGTCACACACACACCCTCAGTGATGTTCAGCGTCACACACACACCATCAGTGATGTTCAGCGTCACACACACACCCTCAGTGATGTTCAGCGTCACACACACACCCTCAGTGATGTTCAGCGTCACACACACACCCTCAGTGATGTTCAGCGTCACACACACACCCTCAGTGATGTTCAGCGTCACACACACACCCTCAGTGATGTTCAGCGTCACACACACACCCTCAGTGATGTTCAGCGTCACACACACACCCTCAGTGATGTTCACACACACACACTCTCAGTGATGTTCAGCGTCACACACACACCCTCAGTGATGTTCAGCGTCACACACACACCCTCAGTGATGTTCAGAGTCACACACACACCCTCTGTGATGTTCAGCGTCACACACACACCCTCAGTGATGTTCAGCGTCACACACACACCCTCAGTGATGTTCAGCGTCACACACACACCCTCTGTGATGTTCAGCGTCACACACACACCCTCTGTGATGTTCAGCGTCACACACACACTCTCAGTGATGTTCAGCGTCACACACACACCCTCAGTGATGTTCAGCGTCACACACACACCCTCAGTGATGTTCAGCGTCACACACACACCCTCAGTGATGTTCAGCGTCACACACACACACCCTCAGTGATGTTCACACACACACACCCTCAGTGATGTTCACACACACACACTCTCAGTGATGTTCAGCGTCACACACACACCCTCAGTGATGTTCAGCGTCACACACACACCCTCAGTGATGTTCAGCGTCACACACACACCCTCTGTGATGTTCAGCGTCACACACACACCCTCTGTGATGTTCAGCGTCACACACACACTCTCAGTGATGTTCAGCGTCACACACACACACCCTCAGTGATGTTCAC
>NC_138238.1:40194414-40291914 GCF_964197995.2 Scardinius erythrophthalmus
AGATGCACATATCCCAGCGTCGGCCCAGACCAGCACTCCATGTTTCCCTCGCTTCCCAGCCGGAGAATCCATGCTCAGTCTTTCCTTTACTCAACGTTTTCACGGCCTCTTCCCGTCGTGTTTGTGCTCGGATTTAAAGGAATGTTCCAGATGAAACAAGTGCCATTGAAAGCGTGTGTGTGTGTGTGTGTGTGTGTGGTGTAATGTTGCTAATCACAGACGACATGAAGCAAACAGTGACAGTCAGACACTAGACCAGAACAACAGCAAATCTTCAATTATTCAGGAAAATCCCATTTTTCATTTGAACTGTACAGTTGTTAATGGGAAATCCTCCTTTTGGAGGAAATGACACATTTCTAAAGGATGAACATCTGGTTATGATACACACAGTAATGCTGTGGGATATCTTATGTAAACGCTGCTTTGCAGAAGGTTTTCTGACATTAATATAAATACACTTTTCCAGGTCATTTTCACAATGTGTCTGCATGAACGTCCGGATCTGATAATTCACACGGTCTGATCAATCTACGTAAGATTTGCTTTCCAGTTCTTCATATTACAGTAGAGATGAAGTTCTATAGAAGCAGAGCCAAGTACTGAGAAAATACATAATTGAAATACATTTTTGTAACTTCAGTTCAGTGCAATATAACATACTACTCTATTAAACAGAGATATTACATGATTAATAATTAAATATTCATAATTTACATGAGGTTGGCCAGGCTGATTATTACTGATGAGCTTTATAACTACTCTGAGCCACTAACCCGCCGTCAGCTTTGCCGTTTGTCCTTTCCTACACATTTCTTCTGGTGTTTGATTTTATCTATAATCCACAATCTGAGTCTCATGCATTTTCACCATCGATGAGATCTCGTCTTCTGTCCCAGTTCACAGAGAATCTACTCTGAATTATGACCTACCCCTAATTAATGATGACACAGTGTTTATTATTACAAAAGCCTGTGTGTGTGTGTGTGTGTGTGTGTGTGTGTGTGTGTGTGTGTGTGTGTGTGTGTGTGTGTGTGTGTGTGTGTGTGTGTGTGTGAGAGTGTCTGTGTGTGTGTGTCACATTCCCATCATCCCATCACCACACATTCCCATCATCACATGACCACACATTCCCATCATCACATGACCACATATTCCCATCATCACATGACCACACATTCCCATCATCACATGACCACACATTACCATCATCACATGACCACACATTCCCATCACCACACATTCCCATCATCCCATCACCACACATTCCCATCATCACATGACCACACATTACCATCATCACATGACCACACATTCCCATCATCCCATCACCACACATTACCATCATCACATGACAACACATTACCATCATCCCATCACCACACATTCCCATCATCCCATCACCACACATTCCCATCATCACATGACCACACATTCCCATCATCACATGACCACACATTACCATCATCACATGACCACACATTACCATCATCACATGACCACACATTACCATCATCCCATCACCACACATTCTCATCATCACATGACAACACATTCCCATCTCCACACATTACCATCATCACATGACCACACATTACCATCATCACATGACCACACATTACCATCTCCACACATTACCATCATCACATGACAACACATTCCCATCTCCACACATTACCATCATCACATGACCACACATTACCATCATCACATGACAACACATTCCCATCTCCACACATTACCATCATCACATGTTCCCATCACCACATGTTCCCATCATCCCATCACCACACATTCCCATCATCATGACCACACATTACCATCATCACATGACCACACATTCCCATCATCACATGACCACACATTCCCATCATCACATGACCACACATTACCATCATCACATGACCACACATTACCATCATCACATGACCAGACATTCCCATCACCACACATTCCCATCATCCCATCACCACACATTCCCATCATCACATGACCACACATTACCAACATCACATGACCACAAATTACCATCATCACATGACCACACATTACCATCATCATATGACCACACATTCCCATCATCACATGACCACACATTCCCATCATCACATGACCACACATTACCATCATCACATGACCACACATTACCATCATCACATGACCACACATTACCATCATCACATGACCACACATTCCCATCATCACATGACCACACATTACCATCATCACATGACCACACATTCCCATCATCACATGACCACACATTACCATCATCACATGACCACACATTACCATCATCACATGACCACACATTACCATCATCCCATCACCACACATTCCCATCATCACATGACAACATATTCCCATCACCACACATTCCCATCATCACATGACCACACATTCCCATCATCAGATGACCACACATTCCCATCACCACACATTCCCATCATCACATGACCACACATTCCCATCATCACATGACCACACATTCCCATCACCACACATTCCCATCATCCCATCACCACACATTCCCATCATCCCATCACCACACATTCCCATCATCACATCACCACACATTCCCATCATCACATGACCACACATTACCATCATCACATGACCACACATTACCATCATCACATGACCACACATTCCCATCATCACATGACCACACATTCCCATCATCACATGACCACACATTACCATCATCACATGACCACACATTACCATCATCACATGACCACACATTACCATCATCACATGACCACACATTCCCATCATCATATGACCACACATTACCATCATCACATGACCACACATTCCCATCAACACATGACCACACATTACCATCATCACATGACCACACATTACCATCATCACATGACCACACATTACCATCATCCCATCACCACACATTCCCATCATCACATGACAACATATTCCCATCACCACACATTCCCATCATCACATGACCACACATTCCCATCATCAGATGACCACACATTCCCATCACCACACATTCCCATCATCACATGACCACACATTCCCATCATCACATGACCACACATTCCCATCACCACACATTCCCATCATCCCATCACCACACATTCCCATCATCCCATCACCACACATTCCCATCATCCCATCACCACACATTCCCATCATCACATGACCACACATTCCCATCATCCCACGTGTCCTCAGTCTCAGGAGACGCTTCCTGAATCTCTGAAACAGCAGCGAGAGAGACATCACTCCTCATCAAACGTGCTGAGCTACGGTGAACCTGTCGTGTCCTTCAGCGCATCCATGCAGATCCACGTTAAACACTGAGGAATGAGAGAAGACGGATAATCCCTGTCAGATTCAGCATGAGCGCTGTAATCAGACAGACACGGCTCTACAGGAGGTCAGACGGAGAGTAAAACAGGTTCACCCTGTTTACACCTGAAACCAGTAGATCATCTAACATTCCCAGAGATGCAGAACTGTGTGTTTCATCAATCTGTCTCTGAACTGAAGGACCAGTGTCTGTCATGTACAGCAGAGCATACTCACCCACGAGCAGAACCGACACCGCCATACTACCCTAACCCTAACCCTAACCCTAACCCTAACCCTGCTGTGGTCTGATCACATCATGCTCAGGGTTGAGGAACGTCACACACAAACTGCTCGAATGACCTCGAATGATCATTTATCTGGGAGGAATAACCAGTAGAGCTGCACGATAACAGTTCATCTGATAAACACGGTTATATTGCTCAAAAATAAAAAGCAATGAATGCTGACTGAAGCTTTAAAGCATCATAGAAGTGTCTTCAAAGCGACTGAAATGACTGTATATTCAGAACTGTCTGAAGTCATACAGTAGCTTTGTGTGAGAAACAGATATAAATCTACACATGTGAGTCTGTGTATGTCTGTGAGAGACTGATGTTCAGAAGTCCGGCTTGTGTGATATTGCTTCATTGAAGCACATTCTCTCCTTTTTATGTTCATCCTTTGGAATGACTAATTTAAGCAGAGTCCACGACGGTTCAATTACTCTGCCATTGCAGCAAGTTAGAGACTAAATGTGTCAAAGCGAATCCGAACTGTCACTTCTAATCAAACAGCGAATGGTGGAAGTAAAGGAGCTGGCTAGGTTAGACTCGGACACACACTGATCGCTTCAGTGATATAAAGCTTCTTCATGTAAAGGTGGAACATCTTCACACCCAAAAACACTCTCTGATGACAGGGGCGGGGCAACCTGTCACTCACATCAGATCAGCCAATAGCAAACCACAACCATCCAATCAATTCCATACAGACACAATCAAGCCCCGCCCACATTTGTTTCACTGGGATTTACAGCACTGGGAGAGTAAGGACCAGCACAACCTCCCTTTAAGACGACTTCAGGACATTTGGTCAAAGACAAAGTTGTGTTTTTCCAGTATTTTCTGGAGACCAGTTGATTGGCACGTGAAGTTAGTTCCTTGTGTTATTTTCGTACTTCACTAGAGCCTTGTAATGTAAATCATGCTTTTTCCAACCTTGGGATTTCCTTCCAGGTTCATCTGAACTTGCGTCTGCAACACCTCTAATGGAAACAGATGGCTCAGAACAAATTGCCACCGTAAAGCACAGTTTGGCATTTTCTCCATACGTCTTGGTTCCCCTTCGTATGCTTCTCCGACAATATGTGAAAAACGGTCGAATCAATCGAGGAGGAATTTATTAGCCACCTTACTTAGCCTGCCAAATCCGACCATCTGTTTTTATTGGACAAACACACAGAAATCCAATGCTTGGGTTTAATGTCTTGGCACAGAGATGATGCTGTTTTTCTTTTTCCCTTTTGTTAGATAGAAGAGTTGCGTATTGCTTCTCTAACGGATGCATTTCACAGTGTCGGTCACCTTGTCTGTCACACCAAACTTTAATGAAGCCACAGTCATCAGAATCATCAGAAACTATCCTGCACAAATAACAGTTCATATCTCTTCATAACACGAGTGTCTCCTGCAATACAGAAATGATTTTAAAAAAGAAGAAACACAGTGAAGGAAGACGAATAATGCAGGATCCAAATAACATTAAAGTTTGCTCAAGAGTGTGAGCGTGACCACATTCCCTAACTGACGGAGGATGAGGAGAACGGGGAGTGTAAGTACAGGAGCTGGACAGGCACAGGTGGAGGACGGGGAACTGATCAGGACTAATGAGAACAGGCACACACAACACATGACATCATGGTGACGAACGGGTTATGGATGTGCAACCATGAGATATTTTTATTTTCCTTCTGAAAGTTCTCTCGCTGACTGGCGCCAGGCATGCTAATCCGTTTGGATGTTCGTTAAAGCGTTCAGGAGAGTTAGCAGAGCTCTCGACGCTGTATTATTCATGAACTCTGAATCACTGCCCTTTTTAATATTACATTTATCCCGGCTGTTCGAGTGATAGCGACTTCAGCGCTGGCTCATTTATACCGCCAGCGTAGCTCAACTGCAGCTATCAGACTGATGAAGAAAGGTAACATACGCAGTTATGCACATATCTGCTCTAATCCAGCTGTGTATGAGGATTAAATATGAGAAAAACACAATGGCTGAATTCAGAAGTGCATTCTGGCACGTTACAATAATACGCTCGTACGTTATTCTGAATTTAGCCAATGTTTTGTTTGCTTAGAGAGTCTGTAGTGATTTGGTCTTGATAATAATTAGTGAATTATTTATTTTTCACAATTAGAAATCCACCCTCACTATATAATCTGATGGCTTTTCAGTATTGTTGCCAAACCTGAATTTTTAGCATCCTTTCCTCCAGTCTTCAGTGTCACATGATCCTTCAGTAAATTAAAAAAAAACAGCTTTTATTTTAAACAGGATTTATTTTTTTATTTTTTTTGTAGCACTGTAAAAGTCTTCACTGTCACTTGGTCAATTTAAAGCATCCTTCTGAATAAAAGTATATATATATAACATATGAACAAAGATTTACTGGGACATTATTTATATTTATTCATTTAGAAGATGCTTTTGTCCAAAACGGAGCATAAAGGAGCCAACAATGTTAGTGAAGTTACATTAAAAAACTGATGTGAAAAACATGAACTGCTTTCTTTCTTCTTTTGAATTTGTCCTCTTGAAAAACTAAATTTATTGGAGAAAGACATGATGAAAACTTCAGCTTTTTAGTGTTTTGTTGAAGAATTAAAAGTTACACTCTCCATTACTGAACCAACAGGACTACGTTGATCCTTTATTTTCTCTAAACTTTCTCTGTTGCCAAAATGCATAAAACATGTTAATTATAATATAAAGATGGTTCAGAGTAATCCACTCTTTCAGTGATCGCTATCGTCTGGCAAAGTTACACATGGGATTAGTTGAGCGATAAAATAAGATTTAGAACACAAAGGACTTGCTGTTGTTGTAGTTTCAGTGAGAAATATGATGCAACCGAGACATTTTACATAACGTGAAAAAGATGAAATGATGAAACCTTTTTAACTTATGCAGATCTTGTCTTTTCTTCCGTGGAGGACGAGCAAACACTGCCTACACACACGACGCCTGTAAACAGGTGGTGATGTGATAAACACTTTAATTGGCTATGATGTGTAAACCTCTCTATCTCTCCTCCAAAGAATATACATACTAACAACGTTTAAAACCTCATTCTCTCTTATTTGAGATGTATAAATACACCCCTATTTGTCCTCGACACCCACTGTGAGAGTCCCGAGCGCAGGATTAGTGTTTGTGTTTCATCACTCGCTGTCAGTCATCTCTGAATCCCTGAATCTGTTGTGTTGCGGATCTCTCTGGCCTGTCAGGATCTGGGAAGTGTCCGGGTAATTTCTCCTCTTCTTATTCTCCACAGACTCGAGCTGTCTGACACCGCCGGAGTTCAGGAGGAGAGAAGGAAAGTTTCCTCTACTCGTCTTGGGCAGATGGAGCTCCAGGAACGCCGAGAGGGAATCTTCGGCACGCTTGGCTTAGCTCTTTAATTTCAGCTTCTGACTGACTTCAGTGTTTTCTACGGCCGATTGGCTTTTCTTCTCATTACTAACGTAGTCGCACTCCAGAGAATCCCCTCCAAATATGATTTATTAAAACACACTACAACATATTCATTAACAAAACTCAGGTTTGAGCAAAATCTGTGAAATGTCAAAGCAACTCTTGGTGGAAACAAATGCTGTGGCATTTAATGAATTACAATCATGCTGAAAGTTATTTGGAGTAACTTTAAGGTTAAGATAGCTATAAGATGAGGGAAGATGAAGAATGTGCATTAACTTACATTATAACATATTTAGATATAAGTTTAGCCTGTGATAATGCATCAGCAAACAGCTTGTGTTTTTAGGGAAATAAATATAACATTTGCTATTTAGTTGTTACAGTTTTTTCCAGTTGCTAACACACTAAACTGACACACACAGCACAGTTATTTACACTGACACACACATGACAGTTATTTACACTGACACACACAGCACAGTTATTTACACTGACACACACATGACAGTTATTTACACTGACACACACAGCACAGTTATTTACACTGACACACACAGCAGTTATTTACACTGACACACACAGCACAGTTATTTACACTGACACACACAGCACAACAGTTATTTACACTGACACGCACAGCAGTTATTTACACTGACACGCACAGCACAGTTATTTACACTGACACACACTGTACAGTTATTTACACTGACACACACTGTACAGTTATTTACACTGACACACACTGTACAGTTATTTACACTGACACACACAGCACAGTTATTTACACTGACACACACAGCACAGTTATTTACACTGACACACACTGTACAGTTATTTACACTGACACACACAGCACAGTTATTTACACTGACACACACTGTACAGTTATTTACACTGACACACACAGCACAACAGTTATTTACACTGACACGCACAGCAGTTATTTACACTGACACGCACAGCACAGTTATTTACACTGAAACACACTGTACAGTTATTTACACTGACACACACTGTACAGTTATTTACACTGACACACACTGTACAGTTATTTACACTGACACACACAGCACAGTTATTTACACTGACACACACAGCACAGTTATTTACACTGACACACACTGTACAGTTATTTACACTGACACACACAGCACAGTTATTTACACTGACACACACTGTACAGTTATTTACACTGACACACACAGCACAGTTATTTACACTGACACACACTGTACAGTTATTTACACTGACACACACAGCACAGTTATTTACACTGACACACACAGCACAGTTATTTACACTGACACACACTGTACAGTTATTTACACTGACACACACAGCACAGTTATTTACACTGACACACACAGCACAGTTATTTACACTGACACACACTGTACAGTTATTTACACTGACACACACAGCACAGTTATTTACACTGACACACACAGCAGTTATTTACACTGACACACACAGCACAGTTATTTACACTGACACACACAGCAGTTATTTACACTGACACACACAGCACAGTTATTTACACTGACACACAGCACAGTTATTTACACTGACACACACAGCACAGTTATTTACACTGACACACAGCAGTTATTTACACTGACACACACAGCAGTTATTTACACTGACACACACAGCACAGTTATTTACACTGACACACACAGCACAGTTATTTACACTGACACACAAAGCAGTTATTTACACTGACACACACAGCACAGTTATTTACACTGACACACAGCAGTTATTTACACTGACACACACAGCACAACAGTTATTTACACTGACACACACAGCACAGTTATTTACACTGACACGCACAGCAGTTATTTACACTGACACACACAGCACAGTTATTTACACTGACACACACTGCAGTTATTTAAACTGACACACACAGCAGTTATTTACACTGACACACACAGCACAGTTATTTACACTGACACACACAGCAGTTATTTACACTGACACACACAGCACAGTTATTTACACTGACACACACAGCAGTTATTTACACTGACACACACAGCACAGTTATTTACACTGACACACACAGCACAGTTATTTACACTGACACACATCAGTTATTTACACTGACACACAGCACAGTTATTTACACTGACACACACAGCACAGTTATTTACACTGACACACAGCAGTTATTTACACTGACACACACAGCAGTTATTTACACTGACACACACAGCAGTTATTTACACTGACACACACAGCACAGTTATTTACACTGACACACACAGCACAGTTATTTACACTGACACACACAGCACAGTTATTTACACTGACACACACAGCACAGTTATTTACACTGACGCACAGAACAGTTATTTACACTGACACACAGCACAGTTATTTACACTGACACACACAGCACAGTTATTTACACTGACACACACAGCAGTTATTTACACTGACACACACAGCACAGTTATTTACACTGACACACAGCAGTTATTTACACTGACACACACAGCAGTTATTTACACTGACACACACAGCACAGTTATTTACACTGACACACACATGACAGTTATTTACACTGACACACACAGCAGTTATTTACACTGACACACACAGCACAGTTATTTACACTGACACACACAGCAGTTATTTACACTGACACACACAGCAGTTATTTACACTGACACACACAGCACAGTTATTTACACTGACACACAGCAGTTATTTACACTGACACACACAGCAGTTATTTACACTGACACGCACAGCACAGTTATTTACACTGACACACACAGCACAGTTATTTACACTGACACACACAGCAGTTATTTACACTGACACACACAGCAGTTATTTACACTGACACACACAGCACAGTTATTTACACTGACACACACAGCAGTTATTTACACTGACACACAGCAGTTATTTACACTGACACACACAGCAGTTATTTACACTGACACACACAGCAGTTATTTACACTGACACACAGCAGTTATTTACACTGACACACAGCAGTTATTTACACTGACACACACAGCACAGTTATTTACACTGACACACACAGCAGTTATTTACACTGACACACAGCAGTTATTTACACTGACACACACAGCAGTTATTTACACTGACACACAAAGCAGTTATTTACACTGACACACACAGCACAGTTATTTACACTGACACACACAGCACAGTTATTTACACTGACACACAAAGCAGTTATTTACACTGACACACACAGCACAGTTATTTACACTGACACACACAGCACAGTTATTTACACTGACACACACAGCACAGTTATTTACACTTACGCACAGAACAGTTATTTACACTGACACACACAGAACAGTTATTTCTACCAGAAAGACTCGGAAGATAAAGTGATGTAACAAGCATATTTTTATTGGCAGCCCAGCAAGCATTGTAAAGTTCTTTGGCGTAGGCCCCGTCCATAGTTCGTAATCCGAGGGTAGCGGATCTGCATCTCCTGCCTGAAGACGAAGGCAGGGGCGCAGCCGACCCCCAAAAGTAGGTGGATTAAGATCCACCAGGACGGGGCCAGCCTCCCCCCAAAATTGGTAGATGAAAAGTATACGCACCAGTCGTGAATCCTGATGTTCCTGAAAGATAGGAAGGAGTTACCATAGTCAGTATGATGTACGTTAGATGAAATTATTATTATTATTATTATTTTTTTTTTTTTTTTTTTTTAATTATTTATTTTTTTTTTTTTTAATTTTTTTTTTTATTTATTTAATTTATTTATTTACATTTTTTTTTTTTTTTTTTTTTTTATTATTATCGAACGTAAACAGCCTTGATAGACCACGCAGATATAGCCATGTTAGGCCAGACATATACAGGCCTCGATAGACCACACAGGCATGGCCACGATAGGCCGGACATATACAGGCCTCGATAGACCACACAGATATAGCCACAATAGGCCGGACATATACAGGCCTCGATAGACCGCACAGATATAGCCACGATAGGCCGGACATATACGGGCCTCGATAGACCACACAGATATAGCCACGATAGGCCGGACTTACACAGGCCTCGATAGACCACACAGATATAGCCACGATAGGCCGACATATACAGGCCTCGATAGACCACACAGATATAGCCACGATAGGCCGGACTTACACAGGCCTCGATAGACCACACAGATATAGCCACGATAGGCCGACATATACAGGCCTCGATAGACCACACAGATATAGCCACGATAGGCCGGACTTACACAGGCCTCGATAGACCACACAGATATAGCCACGATAGGCCGACATATACAGGCCTCGATAGACCACACAGATATAGCCACGATAGGCCGGACTTACACAGGCCTCGATAGACCACACAGATATAGCCACGATAGGCCGAAATATACAGGCCTCGATAGACCACACAGATATAGCCACGATAGGCCGGACTTACACAGGCCTCGATAGACCACACAGATATAGCCACGATAGGCCGACATATACAGGCCTCGATAGACCACACAAATATAGCCACGTTAGACCTAGCATGATGGCTAACGCATGGAGCGAGGCCACGCAAGCCATTATCGTAACACCACCACCAGTATTGTATAGAATTTACCTGATTTGTTATTGGAGTGCTTGCTGGGCTTCAAGGATGGTTTTTGAATCGGGTCTGATGTATGATTCAAATGCTGAAGAAGACCATCTACCCATGATCTTAATAGCTGACGTTGAGATTCCTCGTTCAGCTGCTGTGGTAGCTGCCCCGATCCTGAATGAATGGCCAGTATAGAGGGAGGGGGATAGGCTGCAGCTTTTGATGACAGTGGTTAAGTGAGTTCTGAAACAAGCTTTGGAAAGGGGTGCTCCATTCGGTAATATAAATAAAGGTGCGTATTTAGGAGTTCTAGGCCGGATTTTAAGAAATTTAACCATAGCTGTGAAGGGACAGAAATTATTATCGAGTTTTGACAGTGTTAAAGTGACGCCGGAACCTTGAGCATCAGTTTTAGAATGCTTAAGAAAGAGTGTGAAGAATTTAGGTCCGAAGCGTAAATCAGAAAAGGAAATGCCCTGGGCTGGATCGAATTTATTAGATTCTGAAGTAAATTCCCCTGGACGCATAAACCCATAGAAGGCAGATAGAAACACTGCCTCTAGAAGGATGTTAAGGTATGAAGAAAAAAGGCCATTGCGGACGGAAGTGATTAGTCTACGCAATAAAGGCAGGGTAATTGGCAGGCGTTTGTCTGTTATTTTGTTGGAAGATTTGGCTAACCCCTTAAGCAGTAAACGAACGGATGGTTCAGAAAAGAGGCTTTGGAAATTAGGATTATAATATTTCGCGTAGAATTGGATGCCAGCGAGGAGTCTGCGAATAGAAGAGATTTTAAGATTGCGATTTTCAAAATTAAAGACGAGAAAGGAGCAAACGGTCGAAATAAGAATAGGAAAAACGGAAATTTGGAAGGAGAAGCAAAACATAAGAAAAGCAGACCATGCCGACGTATAGGCTTTAAGTGTAGAGGGAGCAACGCCTTTAGAAATGTAATGTTTCGCTGACGTAAGCAGGTCGTTTAGTTTAGTATCATGTCTGCTAAGGGAGGGCAGGTTGCAGGATCTGGGCTGGCTGATGGGCACAGCTGTCTGAAAGTCTGAAATCGAAAACGAGAGAGAGAATCAGCGATAACATTACAGCGGCCGGGTATGTGTTCAGCTTTAATGATGAAATTAAAGACGACAGATTGCCAAATTAACCGTCTCAAAAAAGGCATGATCGTATTGCAAGATGATCTACCTTTATTAATGATGGCGACTGTGGCTTCATTATCGCAGAGCATCGTAATACGTTTGCGTGACCACTGTGGGCCCCAGATAACACTGGCAACGGCTATAGGATATAGCTCGTAAAGCGCGGATGAAACGAAGTCGGATGCTGTTTTAGGAAAGTCATTAGGCCATTTTTCTGCGAACCATTGTCCTTGAAAGAACCCCCCGAAGCCGATGGAAGGGGCCGCGTCAGTGAATAATTGGAGTTGAAACGATGATTCGAACTCGTCGTTGTAGAAGAAAGAAATGCCATTCCAATCGTTAAGCAATCTTTTCCAGAATTTAATGTCAGACAAACAGCCTTCGTCTAGTTGAATCTGATCGCTTAGTTTTTCTGCGGAATGGGCCAGAGTTAACAGACGTGAGATGAAAGCCCTGCCTTGCGGTATGATTCTCATGGCGAAATTTAGGTGTCCAAGTAGCGAAAGCAAATCGCGCTTTGAAATGAAATGCAGGGAGGGAAAAGATTCCAAGAAAGACCTAATTCTTGAAAGTTTATCGGGGGGAAGAGAAGCTTGCATTAGATTTGAGTCCAGAGAAATCCCTAGAAATTCTAATGAAGTAGAGGGTCCCGAAGTTTTTTCCGCGGAGAGAGGAATGCCGACGTCACTAAAGATGAGTTTAAGTATGTCCAAAATTGAAGATTGCGGAGATGGAAAATCGATTAACAGAAAGTCATCGAGCAAATGAAGAACGAAAGGAAGCTTGCTGACGTTCAGCAAGATCCAGCACATCGCTTCAGAAAGGCTATTAAAAATGTGAGGGCTACTTCTGCACCCGAAAGTTAGTCTTACGGCAAAATAAAATTTGGAATCCCATTTAACGCCAAAAAGTGGCCAGTCAGAGGGGTGGATTGGCATGGTTTTAAAAGCATCAGTGATATCTGCTTTAGCTAGCCAAGCACCTTGACCAGCTATCTTGATTAGATGGATGGCATTGTCGACCGAGGCGTAATGTAGAGAGAAAGGTGCTAGAGGAATGCATTCGTTTACGCTCGCTGTGTAATCAGAATGAGGGGATGACATGTCGAAGATAAGACGTTTTTTACCGGAGTATTTCCGTGTTGCGACGCCAATGGAATTAATGCGAAAAGGCGAAAAAGGAGGGGAAGCAAAAGGGCCAATGACATAACCTTTATTTATCTCTTTCTCTAGCAGATTGGAAACCACTTCTGGTTCAGTAATAGCAGATTGCAAATTTTTTGCTATGAAAGAGGTGGTGAGATTGGAAAGGATGCCCACCCGAAACCCTTGAGACAGACCGGTGATTAGATAGTCGACAAAAGTCGGATCGGGGTGAGAAGAGAGGTAGCTAGAGAGTTTAGGAACATTAATTGGAGTAGAAGGATGGCTTTTCAGAATTTTTTCCGGATTGGGGCTTTTCCTCGGATTGGAGGTTTGTACCGGCGTGGGCAGACCGATTTCGGGTGCGGATCCTTGCAGAAACTGCAGATGTGTTCATATTTACATTGAGAGAAAGAACAGACAGATTCATTAAAATTGTTACAAATGAAGTTGCCTTTGTTTTCTGAGATGAAGCGATTCTTTCTGTCGTATGCAGGCCTTACGTGATCAGCACCTTGGACAGCGCGCGGTTCTTGGCTGGCGAAAGCTTTGGGGCAGAAAGACGCCGAGTGTCCGTGAGCGCTACAAATGTTACAAGCCAGCGTTTTTGCGCCGCCGAAATGACGGACGAGCAGTTCGGTATCAGTCACGGACCAGTCCAGTCTGGAATTGAAAAGCGAAATAAAGGAAGCTGATTTGGCGGAGAATGATTTATGGTATTCGTAGAATAATGTACCGCCGTATCGTTGATTGAAATCTGCCATCATGGCTAGGTACAAATCCAGCTCTTCCCTTCGATCTGGGAAAACCTGACACAGAACGTCTCTAAATATGCTGAAAGCAATAACGAATTCTGCGAATGTCAGATTCCGTTGTAATCTGGGATCGGAAGTTTTTAACAGGACTGCCACGTCACCGCAGTCAACCACCTTCCTGTCAGCCGCAGGCGAAGGAAGCAAAAGTGAAGCAAGGTTTAAATCTTTACCTTGAATGATGTTTGTTCTGATGTGAGGAGACACCGTAGCAGCGGCTGGAGGAACAAAACGCCTACCGAATAGCTGGGCAGGGGCTGCTGTCGAAAGGTTAAATGATGAATTTTCAGGTGGAGCGGAAACGTCTTGAAATGGAGTCTGAGCAGGTTGGAGAAAAGTTGACGGAGCTGAAGAGGTAGAAGCAAAACTCGGAGGATCGCTTAATCCGCTGGCAGAAGGACGAAATTGGGGAGTTACTGCGAAGTTGATTGCCGGATTCTGATCGTTGGAGATAGCGGCGGAGTGTTCGAACTTTGACATCCTCGATTCGAGCCCTTTGACAGTTCGGGAGAGGCTTTGGACCGCTTGGAGAAGTTGAGAATTAAATCCGTCAGGCTCGGTGATGTCCGGATGAACTGGTGCCCGCACATGCGGCGTGGTTCTTTTACCGGGATATGGTGACGAAGATTTAGCTGTTTTCTTTCTGCCGGCTTGCTTTGAATGGCCGGGCGCTGAAGGAGTCGCGATATTAGTGACGGACTCCGGTGGATTGCCCAGAGTATTTTGGGCGAGAAGAAGAAGATCCTCTCTGGATAGACCTTGGCTGATGGGAATGCCGGCTGATTCCAGAGTACTGTAAATGTCCTCCGTAGACCACGCTGCCCATAGCGAGTCACGGCATTGGAGGCGCGTGCTGCGCCGTGTTGGAAGAGGAGAGGGCGGAACAAACTCGTCATCAGAGTCTGAGTAGTCGCAGACGATTGGGGTATCGTTAGACATGGTTGGTTCAGCAGTGAACGCGAGCAATTGATGTCGCGTCGGCATCTGCGAACTCAAACATGAGTAAGTACCATCTTTTATACAGAAAGTATAAAGACGTGATTGGATAGAGATGAAGGTAGTAATGACGTAGTGATTGAGTCTTCCTGGCAGAACTTAGCTAAAGCTTCCATTTACACTGACGCACAGCACAGTTATTTACACTGACACACACAGCAGTTATTTACACTGACACACACAGCACAGTTATTTACACTGACACACACAGCACAGTTATTTACACTGACACACACAGCACAGTTATTTACACTGACACACACAGCACAACAGTTATTTACACTGACACACACAGCACAGTTATTTACACTGACACGCACAGCACAGTTATTTACACTGACACACACTGCACAGTTATTTACACTGACACACACAGCACAGTTATTTACACTGACACACACAGCACAACAGTTATTTACACTGACACACACAGCACAGTTATTTACACTGACACACACAGCACAGTTATTTACACTGACACACACAGCACAACAGTTATTTACACTGACACACACAGCACAGTTATTTACACTGACACACACAGCACAGTTATTTACACTGACGCACAGAACAGTTATTTACACTGACACACAGCACAGTTATTTACACTGACACACACAGAACAGTTATTTACACTGACACACACAGCAGTTATTTACACTGACACACACAGCACAGTTATTTACACTGACACACACAGCACAGTTATTTACACTGACACACACAGCAGTTATTTACACTGACACACACAGCAGTTATTTACACTGACACACACAGCACAGTTATTTACACTGACACACACAGCACAGTTATTTACACTGACACGCACAGCACAGTTATTTACACTTACGCACAGAACAGTTATTTACACTGACACACACAGAACAGTTATTTACACTGACGCACAGCACAGTTATTTACACTGACACACACAGCAGTTATTTACACTGACACACACAGCACAGTTATTTACACTGACACACACAGCACAGTTATTTACACTGACACACACAGCACAGTTATTTACACTGACACACACAGCACAACAGTTATTTACACTGACACACACAGCACAGTTATTTACACTGACACGCACAGCACAGTTATTTACACTGACACACACTGCACAGTTATTTACACTGACACACACAGCACAGTTATTTACACTGACACACACAGCACAACAGTTATTTACACTGACACACACAGCACAGTTATTTACACTGACACACACAGCACAGTTATTTACACTGACACACACTGCACAGTTATTTACACTGACACACACAGCAGTTATTTACACTGACACACACAGCACAGTTATTTACACTGACACACACAGCAGTTATTTACACTGACACACACAGCAGTTATTTACACTGACACACACAGCACAGTTATTTACACTGACACACAGCAGTTATTTACACTGACACACACAGCAGTTATTTACACTGACACACACAGCACAGTTATTTACACTGACACACACAGCAGTTATTTACACTGACACACACAGCAGTTATTTACACTGACACACACAGCAGTTATTTACACTGACACACAGCAGTTACTTACACTGACACACACAGCACAGTTATTTACACTGACACGCACAGCACAGTTATTTACACTGACACACAGCAGTTATTTACACTGACACACACAGCAGTTATTTACACTGACACACACACAGTGTTCGAATTGTGTCAAAGCTCTTGGGGGGTCCCCAAAAAAACAAAAAACAAAAAAAAAACGTATTTTTGTATTGTATTTTTTGTAAATGTATTTTTGTATTTTTGTAAATGTATTTTTCGTAGACCATCATATAGCCTACTGTGTTTCCCACAGTATTTTTGTGGGTTGAGCTCGGTACCTCTAGGGGGGTCCGGGGGCGTGCTCCCCCGGAAGAAAATTTTGTACATTTTAAAGATAAATTCATTAATCTGGTGCACTTTGAGTCCCCCGAATCTGCTGTTAAAAATAAATAATCCACCCGCCAACCTCCCGAACCTATATGATATTCTCTGATTTAGATATCTGCATCTGATCATCACATTTCAATTATTCAAATTCTCAGTGTTAAGCATGATAATATGATAAAATATCACACTAAAGTAGGCTGATTTAAAATTAAGATTTATTTAAAATAAAAGTTCTTCTTTTGTCAAAATTGCATTTCCAGCCTAAACAGAGGCTTTACTCCCTTCAAACTTAAATTGTCAATGTTTCATTACATCACTGTTGGAAAACACTCTTATCAGAATAATTTTTTTAGCTTTATAAAGGGCATTTCTTTCCCTAATTTTTACTCTCTATACTCTTTCCCTACTCTCAGGGAACCGAGTACGTTATTTATTATTTTATTTTTTTGATATTGAAAATTGTTTTAATCAGGGCATTTGTCCGGATGGGCAAGTACAATTCTCTTTCACTTGTCCCTTAAAAAACACAAGCACGTGTCCCGGACAAGCGTTAATGTCGAAATTCTATGCAGACCTGTAAATTACCAACCAATCATAAAAGAAAGAAATATTATTTTACCGTCATCGTGAGGTGATAATGAGGATCTGCCAGACTCTCGTGAAAGTGCTTATCTATAGCACGAAATTTATTTCTCGTACCATTTATCCGCCAAAAATAGTTTTTGCTTGCATATGATACGCACTTTATGGCATGTAATACACACGTACTCCACACCCCTAATCCTACCCAAGGGGTTTGCAGTGCGTATCATTTACACGCAAAAACAAAACAACAACAAAAAAACTATTTTTGGCGTATAAATGGCACGATCAATAAAATGTATCAGTTTATAAATTTGAGCGTCTTTTCAGACGCAAATCTAATTTTAATTTCTAATGGGAGCGGTAGCGCAAAACTTTGATTAAAAAAAAAAATATATATATACAGTGCCCTCCACAATTATTGGCACCCCTGGTAAATATGATCAAAACTGGTTGTAAAAAATAAATCTGCATCGTTTATCCTTTTGATCTTTCATTCAAAAAATGTGCAAACTTCTAACCTTTCATTGAAGTAAAAGAATTGAAAGTGGGGGTAAATCACATTATGAAATAAATGTTTTTCTCCAAAACACGTTGGCCACAATTATTGGCACCCCTAGAATTTTTTACGAGTAAAATATCTCTGAAGTATATTCCCATTTATATTTACCTTTTTTAGTACACCAGGGTGACTAGGAACATGAAACTGTCCAGCTATGACTTCGTGTTTCACAGGAGTTTAAATATGAGGAAACACAAAGGCCAAATCCCCTGAATCATCCATCACAATGAGTAAAACCACAGAATATAGTTCTGATGTGCAGCAAAAGATTGTTGAGCTTCACAAAATAGAAAGTGGCTGTAAGACAATAGCTAAAGAATTGAAAATCCCCATTTTGACCATTAGGGCAATAATTAAGAAGTCATAATCAACTAAAGATGTTATGAATCTGCCAGGAAGAGGACGTGTGTCTATATTGTCTTAATGGACGGTGAGGAGGATGGTTTGAGTGGCCAAAGACTCTCCAAGGATCCCAGATGGAGAATTGCAGAGATTAGTTGAGTCTTGAGTCTAGTTGAGTGTGAAGCGGCTGGGATGAGAATCAGCTCCTCCAAATCCGAGGCCATGGTCCTCAGTCGGAAAAGGGTGGCTTGCCCACTTCAGGTTGGTGGAGAGTTCCTGCCCCAAGTGGAAGAGTTTAAGTATTTGGGGGTTTTGTTCACGAGTGAGGGAAGGATGGAGTGGGAGATTGACAGACGGATCGGTGCAGCTTCTGCAGTAATGCGGTCGATGTACCGGTCTGTCGTGGTGAAGAAAGAGCTGAGCCGCAAGGCGAAGCTCTCGATTTACCAGTCAATCTACGTTCCTACTCTCACCTATGGTCATGAGCTTTGGGTCATGACCGAAAGGACAAGATCCTGGATACAAGCGGCCGAAATGAGCTTTCGCCGCAGGGTGGCTGGGCGATCCCTTAGAGATAGGGTGAGAAGCTCGGTCACTCGGGAGGAGCTCAGAGTAGAGCCGCTGCTCCTCCACATCGAGAGGGGTCAGCTGAGGTGGCTCGGGCATCTGTTCCGGATGCCTCCTGGACGCCTTCCCGGGAAGGTGTTCCGGGCGCGTCCCACTGGGAGGAGACCCCGGGGAAGACCTAGGACATGCTGGAGAGACTATGTCTCCCGGCTGGCCTGGGAACGCCTCGGTGTCCCCCCAGAAGAGCTGGAGGAAGTGTCTAGGGAGAGGGAAGTCTGGGGATCTCTGCTTAGACTGCTGCCCCCGCGACCCGGCCCCGGATAAGCGGAAGAAGATGGATGGATGGATGGATAGTTGAGTCTTGGAGTCAGAAAGCCAAAAAAAAAAAAAACTAAAAAAAACCTTACATCCCCACATGTTGTTTGGGAGGGTTTCAAGAAAAATCCTCCTCGCTCCTCCAGAAACAAACTCCAGCAAATTTAATTGTCAGACATGACTGGAACTTCAGACGGCACAGGGTTCTGTGGTCAGATGAGACTAAAAAAATAGCTTTTTGCCAGCAAACACACTAGATGGGTTTGTTGAACACAAGGATAAAAAGTACTCCATGTGTACAATTTAATATACCGTTGGATCTTTAATGTTGTGGGCATATTTTTCTGCTGGAGGTCCTGGACTTCTTATTCAGATACATGGCATCGTGGATTCTATCAAATATCAACAGATAAAAAATCAAAACCTGACGCCTTCTGCTAGAAATCTTATAACGGGCCCTGGTTGGATCTTCCATCAGGACAATGATCCAAAACAAACATCAAAATCAACACAAAAATGCGTTGCGGAGCATAAAATGAAGCTTCTGCCATGACCGTCCCAGTCCCTGACCTGATGAGTGGGCTGAACTGAAGAGAAGAAGCACCAACATGGATCTGGGAATCTGAAGGATCTGGAGAGATCCTGTATGGAGGAATGGTCTCTGATCTCTTGTCAGGTGTTCTCCAAACTCATCAGTCATTATAGGAGAAGACTCAGAGCTGGTATCTTGTCAAAAGGAGATTGCAAAAAGTATTTAATAAAAGGGTGCCAATAATTGTGGCCAACGTGTTTTGGAGAAAAACATTTATTTCATAATGTGATTTCCCCCCCCCCCCCCCACATTCAATTCTTTTACTTCAATGAAAGGTTAGAATTTTGCAATTTTTTTGAATGAAAGATCAAAAGGATAAACGATGCAGATTTATTTTTTACAGCCAGTTTTGATCATATTTACCAGGGGTGCCAATAATTGTGGAGGGCACTGTATATATATATTACCAAATAAATTATGTTTCTATTATTTTAGTTTTAATGAAAAACCAGGGGACCGCCCGAGGTCATTTTTTTGGGCCTTATGGGGGGTCCCTTGATGCTTATGGGGGGTCCCGGACCCCCCCAGCCCACCCTCAATTCGAACACTGCACACACAGCAGTTATTTACACTGACACACAGCAGTTATTTACACTGACACACACAGCAGTTATTTACACTGACACACACAGCAGTTATTTACACTGACACACACAGCACAGTTATTTACACTGACACACACAGCACAGTTATTTACACTGACACGCACAGCACAGTTATTTACACTGACACACACAGCACAGTTATTTACACTGACGCACAGAACAGTTATTTACACTGACGCACAGCACAGTTATTTACACTGACACACACAGCACAGTTATTTACACTGATACACACAGCAGTTATTTACACTGACACACACAGCACAGATATTTATACTGACACGCACAGCACAGTTATTTACACTGACACACACAGCAGTTATTTACACTGACACACACAGCACAGTTATTTACACTGACACGCACAGCACAGTTATTTACACTGACACACACAGCACAGTTATTTACACTGACACACACAGCAGTTATTTACACTGAAACACACAGCACAGTTATTTACACTGACACACAGCACAGTTATTTACACTGACACACACAGCACAGTTATTTACACTGACACACACAGCAGTTATTTACACTGACACACAGAGCACAGTTATTTACACTGACACACACAGCAGTTATTTACACTGACACACACAGCACAGTTATTTACACTGACACACACAGCAGTTATTTACACTGACACACACAGCAGTTATTTACACTGACACACACAGCACAGTTATTTACACTGACACACAGCAGTTATTTACACTGACACACACAGCAGTTATTTACACTGACACACACAGCAGTTATTTACACTGACACACAGCAGTTATTTACACTGACACACACAGCAGTTATTTACACTGACACACACAGCAGTTATTTACACTGACACACACAGCACAGTTATTTACACTGACACACACAGTACAGTTATTTACACTGACACGCACAGCACAGTTATTTACACTGACACACACAGCACAGTTATTTACACTGACGCACAGAACAGTTATTTACACTGACACACAGCACAGTTATTTACACTGACACACACAGCACAGTTATTTACACTGACACGCAGAGCACAGTTATTTACACTGACACACACAGCACAGTTATTTACACTGACGCACAGAACAGTTATTTACACTGACACACAGCACAGTTATTTACACTGACACACACAGCACAGTTATTTACACTGACACACACAGCAGTTATTTACACTGACACACACAGCACAGTTATTTACACTGACACGCACAGCACAGTTATTTACACTGACACACACAGCAGTTATTTACACTGACACACACAGCACAGTTATTTACACTGACACGCACAGCACAGTTATTTACACTGACACACACAGCACAGTTATTTACACTGACACACACAGCAGTTATTTACACTGAAACACACAGCAGTTATTTACACTGACACACAGCACAGTTATTTACACTGACACACACAGCACAGTTATTTACACTGACACACACAGCACAGTTATTTACACTGACACACAGCACAGTTATTTACACTGACACACAGCACAGTTATTTACACTGAAACACACTGCACAGTTATTTACACTGACACACACAGCAGTTATTTACACTGACACACACAGCACAGTTATTTACACTGACACGCACAGCACAGTTATTTACACGGACACACACAGCACAGTTATTTACACTGACACACACAGCACAGTTATTTACACTGACACACAGCAGTTATTTACACTGACACGCACAGCACAGTTATTTACACTGACACACACAGCAGTTATTTACACTGACACACACAGCACAGTTATTTACACTGACACACACAGCACAGTTATTTACACTGACACACACAGCAGTTATTTACACTGACACACAGCAGTTATTTACACTGACACACACAGCACAGTTATTTACACTGACACACACAGCACATTTATTTACACTGACACACACAGCAGTTATTTACACTGACACACACAGCACAGTTATTTACACTGACACACACAGCACAGTTATTTTCACTGACACACACAGCAGTTATTTACACTGACACACACAGCAGTTATTTACACTGACACACACAGCAGTTATTTACACTGAAACACACAGCAGTTATTTACACTGACACACACAGCAGTTATTTACACTGAAACACACAGCAGTTATTTACACTGACACACAGGACAGTTATTTACACTGACACACACAGAACAGTTATTTACACTGACACACAGCACAGTTATTTACACTGACACACACAGCACAGTTATTTACACTGACACACAGCACAGTTATTTACACTGACACACACAGCACAGTTATTTACACTGACACACAGCACAGTTATTTACACTGACACACAGGACAGTTATTTACACTGACACACACAGCACAGTTATTTACACTGACACACAGCACAGTTATTTACACTGACACACACAGCACAGTTATTTACACTGACACACAGCACAGTTATTTACACTGACACACAGCACAGTTATTTACACTGACACAGTTATTTACACTGACACACAGCACAGTTATTTACATTGACACACACAGCACAGTTATTTACACTGACACACACAGAGCACAGTTATTTAAACTGACACAGAGCACATTTATTTACACTGACACACACAGCGGTTATTTACACTGACACACAGCACAGTTATTTACACCGACACACACACACAGCACAGTTATTTACACTGACACACACAGCACAGTTATTTACACTGACACACACACACAGCACAGTTATTTACACTGACACACACAGCGGTTATTTACACTGACACACAGCACAGTTATTTACACAGACACACGCAGCACAGTTATTTACACTGACACACACAGCACAGTTATTTACACTGACACACACAGCACAGTTATTTACACTGACACGCACAGCAGTTATTTACACTGACACACACAGCACAGTTATTTACACTGACACACACAGCACAGTTATTTACACTTACACACACAGCACAGTTATTTACACTGACACACACAGCAGTTATTTACACTGACACACAGCAGTTATTTACACTGACACACACAGCACAGTTATTTACACTGACACACACAGCACAGTTATTTACACTGACACACACAACAGTTATTTACACTGACACACAGCACAGTTATTTACACTTACGCACACAGCACAGTTATTTACACTGACACACACACAGCACAGTTATTTACACTGACACACACAACAGTTATTTACACTGACACACACAGCAGTTATTTACACTGACACACACAGCACAGTTATTTACACTGACACACACAGCACAGTTATTTACACTGACACACAGCACAGTTACTGTATTTACACTGACACACACAGCACAGTTATTTACACTGACACACACAGCACAGTTATTTACACTGACACACACAGCACAGTTATTTACACTGACACACACAGCAGTTATTTACACTGACACACACAGCACAGTTATTTACACTGACACATACAGCACAGTTATTTACACTGACACACACAGCACAGTTATTTACACTGACACACACAGCAGTTATTTACACTGACACACACAGCACAGTTATTTACACTGACACACAGCAGTTATTTACACTGACACACACAGCACAGTTATTTACACTGACACACACAGCACAGTTATTTACACTGACACAGCAGTTATTTACACTGACACACACAGCACAGTTATTTACACTTGTGCACACAGCACAGTTATTTACACTGACACACACAGCACAGTTATTTACACTGACACACACAGCAGTTATTTACACTGACACACACAGCAGTTATTTACCCTGACACACACACATCAGTTATTTACACTGACACACACAGCACAGTTATTTACACTTACACACACAGCACAGTTATTTACACTGACACACAGCAGTTATTTACACTGACACACACAGCAGTTATTTACACTGACACACACAGCACAGTTATTTACACTGACACACACAGCACAGTTATTTACACTGACACACAGCAGTTATTTACACTGACACACACAGCAGTTATTTACACTGACACACACAGCACAGTTATTTACACTGACACACACAGCACAGTTATTTACACTGACACACACAGCACAGTTATTTACACTGACACACACAGCACAGTTATTTACACTGACACACAGCACAGTTATTTACACTGACACACACAGCAGTTATTTACACTGACACACACAGCAGTTATTTACCCTGACACACACAGCACAGTTATTTACACTGACACACACAGCACAGTTATTTACACTGACACACAGCAGTTATTTACACTGACACACACAGCACAGTTATTTACACTTGTGCACACAGCACAGTTATTTACACTGACACACACAGCACAGTTATTTACACTGACACACACAGCACAGTTATTTACACTGACACACACAGCAGTTATTTACACTGACACACACAGCAGTTATTTACCCTGACACACACACATCAGTTATTTACACTGACACACACAGCACAGTTATTTACACTTACACACACAGCACAGTTATTTACACTGACACACACAGCACAGTTATTTACACTGACACATACAGCACAGTTATTTACACTGACACACAGCACAGTTATTTACACTTACACACACAGCACAGTTATTTACACTGACACACACAGCAGTTATTTACACTGACACACAGCACAGTTATTTACACTGACACGCACAGCACAGTTATTTACACTGACACAGCACAGTTATTTACACTGACACACACACACACACACACACACACACACACACACACACACACACACACACACTGTACAGTTATTTACACTTGACACACACAGCAGTTATTTACACTGACACACACAGCAGTTATTTACACTGACACACAGCAGTTATTTACACTGACACACACACAGCACAGTTATTTACACTGACACACACAGCAGTTATTTACACTGACACACATCAGTTATTTACACTGACACACACAGCACAGTTATTTACACTTACATGCACAGCACAGTTATTTACACTGACACGCACAGAACAGTTATTTACACTGACACACACAGCAGTTATTTACCCTGACACACACAGCACAGTTATTTACACTGACACACACAGCAGTTATTTACCCTGACACACAGCACAGTAATTTACACTGACACACACACACACACACACACACACACACACACACACACACACACACACACACACACACACACACACACAGCACAGTTATTTACACTGACACACACAGCACAGTTATTTACACTGACACACATAGCACAGTTATTTACACTGACACACAGCAGTTATTTACACTGACACACAGCACAGTTATTTACACTGACACACACAGCACAGTTATTTACACTGACACACACAGCAGTTATTTACACTGACACACAGCACAGTTATTTACACTGACACACACAGCAGTTATTTACACTGACACACACAGCAGTTATTTACACTGACTCACAGCAGTTATTTACACTGACACACACACACACACACACACACACACACACACACACAACACAGTTATTTACACTGACACACAGCACAGTTATTTACACTGACACACACAGCAGTTATTTACACTGACACACACAGCAGTTATTTACACTGACTCACAGCAGTTATTTACACTGACACACACACACACACACACACACACACACACGCAGCACAGTTATTTACACTGACACACAGCACAGTTATTTACACTGACACACATAGCAGTTATTTACACTGACACACAGCACAGTTATTTACACTGACACACATAACACAGTTATTTACACTGACACACAGCACAGTTATTTACACTTACATGCACAGCACAGTTATTTACACTGTGTGTAAAGGGTGAAAAAAGAAAGATAAGAAAAGAAACAATATGGAAAAATTCTGAAGCAACTAATAAAACTATATATTTTGTCTTTATAAAACAAACTTAAAACAGTAATTTCCTTCCATTCTTAAATCTGAGCAGAATTCTGTCAAATAAAGCCGTGACTGATGTTCCTCTCTGTGGAGAAGCAGCGAGCATTTCTTTAACAGTGTGTGAATCACAAAGTGTGTGACGATGATAGATTAGGCTGTTCTTCGAGAAATAAACATGAATCATGACCAACAGTGTCTAAATAAACCATAATAAATTCATCTGAGCATGAGAAGCATTTGAAGAAAGCAGTTGCCAGTTATAAAGCCTTATGAATGCTGACATAAGCAATGCCATATCTTATTATAGCCGTCAGGAACGAGCCGTCTTCCTCTTCCACAGTCTCATCCCCATCTGAGCCGCCGGGACTCCTGACTCTATCCCAGGAGAGACACCGGCATTACATTTCCAGAGGTCAGAAAGAGCCTTTCTTTGCATTTCCAGACTGTTAACATTTATTTTCATGATTTGTTATCACAACTTTTGTCAAATCAACTTAGATAATGAATGTGGTTAAGATAACATTATATTTTGAGTTTCTCGGAATTAAACCAATTCCCTTCATTGTATTTACTTAAATATTTTATTTCAATGAACTCAACATTTTAAGGCAACCAGGTAACTTACTTTTTTAGGTTAACACAACAATAATATTTTACAGTGAGAGTCTTGATCTGATCTGATAGTTAGACGAGGGTTTGAATGTTGAATCACACGAGACTGTAAAGCTTGAGGTGTGAGCAAGTGCAGAGATGATTCAGTCTGGCCGTGTTTCAGGGGTTTGTGTGGTTAGGGTTAGTGATTCGGGCTCATCTGGCCATGTTTCAGGGGTTTGTGTGGTTATCCACACAGAAGAGCTGTGGTTCAGTTTCCCTTTAATGACGTCAGTGAGGCTCTGAGCGCCCGAGGAGACTCGCAGCGATCGCTGAGGATTGTTCTCATCTCGACCTTGAGCAACTTATGGATGATTCCTCGGTCGTGAATCTGGTCGGCTGCCAAACTCTCGACTCCTGAAAGTCAAGTCAATAATCAGGATAAAGCAGAGCTTATTTCCATAGCAATGAAGCTTATTAATTAAAGCAGTGTTTCTAATTCTTCTAAAGAGAAACTGTGGTCTTCAAACACATCCATCTGATGAAAACCCCATCAGTGGAAGTTAGTAGTTTAGGGTTCAGTGATTGTGAATACAGAACTATAGTCCTCTTCACAGTGACTGTGTGTAGAGGAGAATAATTGATGCCTTATATTGTATAAATATATGAAGTCCTAATTAAGCCACAGCAGGAGATATTACTAACATGTCTAAGTTACTGTATTACATTCAATCAAAGTCAGGTTGCAGTCAAATTCTACTGCAATTTTGCTTGGTTAAAACAAAAGAAACAATTACCCCTTACCTTATCTTTTATTGCTGATGCACATAATTCATATTGTGTTTCATCCTGGGAATTATTGGCAGGATCCCAGAGCAGAAAACCATCCAAATTCAGGACGTTTAGAACGTCACTTTTGAGTGTCACTTTTTCTGTTCATATAGATGGAGTGCATATTTACATAAAATATGCATGTTATGTTTACATAACCAGTGTACAGGGAAAGAACAGCAGTCCTAACACACTAACCCAGCCGGACGTAAACCTGTTCAAAACATGAGAAGATGGAAGAACAACGTCAATATGAACGAAATGAAGTAAAAGTCCATGATGTTAAATGTAAACCTCTCAGAAAGAGGTAACCGCTCATTTCTGCGTGTCTTGAGGAGATATATCGGTAGACGACACACACTTCCATCCGCCTGTTCCTCACGGCCATGGATGTGACGCAGGGAAAAGAGGAACAGACGAACACCGATTGCAGGGATTGAGTCATTTATGGAGGCCGAGCACACAGAAATCTGACGACAGATATCAGGACTCGAAGGAGAAGCGGAGAATCCCAGACGACTCCAGGCCTCGGGATCCTGCAGGAGCTCCAGCTGCTTTACCATAGAAAAGGAGGATTAATTCACAAATCCAAAAACATAGAGTACTGGCTTAAAAGTGTCCTTGTACTTTATTTTATTCTTGAAAGTATGAGATTGCCTTCCCAGCGCCTCAGATTTGTCTTTGGCCTCAGGTTCAAGTTGAAGAAGCTTCACACACTCTTTCTGCAGTGCGAGTGAGAGCTCATCTCTGTCCCGAAGCCGTACGAGTGGAAATCCTCCATAAGGATTCTGCAAGATAATTTAATCCTTTAAACAATTTTGTCAGGATCTCTCATACAAAGATTGTCTTTAAACCTTTAACAAACCATTGCTTCCTGACAGAGCAATGACTCAGACTTCCGCTAGACCTTCATCTGTGGGTTTATCAGCTCTGAGAACTGCTCAGCGCTCATGATCTTCACTGTCTTCACAGATAAAACACAAAAACTGCTCGATTGTTCTTTTCCCACTGATGTGCTCATCCATCCCTTGCCCCTGAAAAATGTTCTGACTTAAACATGATTTACTCTCACGTCCTTGATGTGAAGACAGAAGATGCTGGACGACCTTCGGGAATGTGATGAACTCGTTCCTCGTGTCCCGGGTCACTTCAGATATAATCACTCTGGGAGAACTTCATTCAGTTCATGTCTAGCAACATATGTGACCTGGAAAACCATGGTCATCCTGAAACCATATGTTCTGGAGCTCGAGGAATAACCGCTGGGTTTCCCAGAGTCGTGTGTCAATCTTCATTAATGAAAGAAAATGAGGATTTACATCTTCAGATCTGATCTGTAATTTGAACAGGTTCATCTCTGAGCGCTGGTCTGCTCTTTCCTCCATGGACAGAGATTATATCCAGAGTTTTGTCCACTGTCGTCAGCTTTAATTATATAGCACTTTATACAGTACAGATCATTTCATTTAAATAAGTAGTTCACTCAAAAATTTGAATTCATCTGAGTCTCTGCCTCAGGACATGTTGTGAGGGAGATAACTTTACTACTCTTATACTAATATTGATTCACATTAGTTGGAAAGCCTGTTTGCCCTCATGTTGGATGATAACATGTTTTCAGTCGCCAGTGAGCTTTAACTGTGACTGGCACTCAGTTTGGGTTCGAAGTGATACAATAATTTACTCTACAGGACCTTTTTAGTGTGAGTAACAGGCTAGTAGGTAAAAATCGTTGTAGCGTGGACTGTGAAAACGATGATGTAAGTTTAGTCATGTGACGCATATGTTCTCTTTCACACAGCTGCTGAAATATGTTCCTTCACACACTCTTCATATCACAGTCCTGCACAGATGACAGAAAACACACTCGCATCTGCTGTCCTGCGGTCAGTGAATGAGGAGATATTTGCTGAATAAAATGATCCTGCCAGAAAAAATCGAGCGATAACTTGATCATTTATTTCCCCGTCTGTATCATCTCAGTGCGCTTCTGTGAGGGTTTAAGCGCTGTACGGGGAACTCAGCGTTTGCTGCCGTTTCAGTGTGGATGAGGAACTTTTGGAGAACGCCTTTGAAACGCTAGTGTGGGCGGAGAGCGCCTGGAAACGCTAGTGTGGACGGAGAACGTTTGGAAACGCCAGTGTGGACGGAGAGTGTTTGGAAACGCTAGTGTGGACGGAGAACACCTGGAAACGCTAGTGTGTACGGAGAGTGTTTGGAAATGCTCGTGTGGACGGAGAACGCCTGGAAACGCTAGTGTGGACGGAGAGCGTTTGGAAACGCTAGTGTGGACGGAGAACACCTGGAAACGCTAGTGTGGACGGAGAGTGTTTGGAAACGCTAGTGTGGACGGAGAACGCCTGGAAACGCTAGTGTGGACGGAGAGTGTTTGGAAACGCTAGTGTGGACGGAGAACGCCTGGAAACGCTAGTGTGGACGGAGAACGCCTGGAAACGCTAGTGTGGACGGAGAACACCTGGAAACGCTAGTGTGGACGGAGAGTGTTTGGAAACGCTAGTGTGGACGGAGAACGCCTGGAAACGCTAGTGTGGACGGAGAGTGTTTGGAAATGCTCGTGTGGACGGAGAACGCCCGGAAACGCTAGTGTGGACGGAGAACGCCTGGAAACGCTAGTGTGGACGGAGAGCGTTTGGAAACGCTAGTGTGGACGGAGAGTGTTTGGAAATGCTCGTGTGGACGGAGAACATCTGGAAACGCTAGTGTGGACAGGGAACACCTGGAAACGCTAGTGTGGACGGAGAACGCCTGGAAATGCTAGTGTGGACGGAGAGCGTTTGGAAACGCTAGTGTGGACGGAGAACGTCTGGAAACGCTAGTGTGGACGGAGAGCATTTGGAAACACTAGTGTGGACGGAGAGCGCCTGGAAACGCTAGTGTGGACGGAGAGCATTTGGATACGCTAGTGTGGACGGAGAACGCCTGGAAACGCTAGTGTGGACGAGAACGTTTGGAAACGCTAGTGTGGACGGAGAGTGTTTGGAAATGCTCGTGTGGACGGAGAACGCCTGGAAACGCTAGTGTGGACAGGGAACGCCTGGAAACGCTAGTGTGGACGGAGAACGCCTGGAAATGCTAGTGTGGACGGAGAGCGTTTGGAAACGCTAGTGTGGACGGAGAACGTCTGGAAACGCTAGTGTGGACGAGAACGTTTGGAAACGCTAGTGTGGACGGAGAGTGTTTGGAAATGCTCGTGTGGACGGAGAACATCTGGAAACGCTAGTGTGGACAGGGAACACCTGGAAACGCTAGTGTGGACGGAGAACGCCTGGAAATGCTAGTGTGGACGGAGAGCGTTTGGAAACGCTAGTGTGGACGGAGAACGTCTGGAAACGCTAGTGTGGACGGAGAGCATTTGGAAACACTAGTGTGGACGGAGAGCGCCTGGAAACGCTAGTGTGGACGGAGAGCATTTGGATACGCTAGTGTGGACGGAGAACGCCTGGAAACGCTAGTGTGGACGAGAACGTTTGGAAACGCTAGTGTGGACGGAGAGTGTTTGGAAATGCTCGTGTGGACGGAGAACGCCTGGAAACGCTAGTGTGGACAGGGAACGCCTGGAAACGCTAGTGTGGACGGAGAACGCCTGGAAACGCTAGTGTGGACGGAGAGCGTTTGGAAACGCTAGTGTGGACGGAGAGCGCCTGGAAACGCTAGTGTGGACGGAGAACGCCTGGAAACGCTAGTGTGGACGGAGAGTGTTTGGAAACGCTAGTGTGGACGGAGAGCGCCTGGAAATGCTAGTGTGGACGGAGAACGCCTGGAAACGCTAGTGTGGACGGAGAGCGTTTGGAAACGCTAGTGTGGACGGAGAACGTTTGGAAACGCTAGTGTGGACGGAGAGCGCCTGGAAACGCTAGTGTGGATGGAGAGCGCCTGGAAACGCTAGTGTGGACGGAGAGCGCCTGGAAACGCTAGTGTGGACGGAGAACGCCTGGAAACGCTAGTGTGGACGGAGAGCGTTTGGAAACGCTAGTGTGGACGGAGAGCGTTTGGAAACGCTAGTGTGGACGGAGAACGCCTGGAAACGCTAGTGTGGACGGAGAACGCCTGGAAACGCTAGTGTGGACGGAGAGCGTTTGGAAACGCTAGTGTGGACGGAGAACGTTTGGAAACGCTAGTGTGGACGGAGAACGCCTGGAAACGCTAGTGTGGACGGAGAACGCCTGGAAACGCTAGTGTGGACAGAGAACGCCTGGAAACGCTAGTGTGGACGGAGAGCGCCTGGAAACGCTAGTGTGGACGGAGAGCGCCTGGAAACACTAGTGTGGACGGAGAGCGTTTGGAAACGCTAGTGTGGACGGAGAGCGCCTGGAAACACTAGTGTGGACGGAGAGCGTTTGGAAACGCTAGTGTGGACAGAGAGCGTTTGGAAACGCTAGTGTGGACGGAGAACGTTTGGAAACGCTAGTGTGGACGGAGAGCGTTTGGAAATGCTAGTGTGGACGGAGAGCGTTTGGAAACGCTAGTGTGGACGGAGAGCGCCTGGAAACGCTAGTGTGGACGGAGAACGCCTGGAAACGCTAGTGTGGACGGAGAGCGTTTGGAAACGCTAGTGTGGACGGAGAACGCCTGGAAACGCTAGTGTGGACGGAGAACGCCTGGAAACACTAGTGTGGATGGAGAACGCCTGGAAACACTAGTTTGGACGGAGAACGCCTGGAAACACTAGTTTGGACGGAGAGCGTTTGGAAACGGAAACGCCGGTTTCAAATGTATCATGTAGACGTAGCCATAGAAATTAGAAACTGAAATGAAGTAATCATTGACTAAAAATTGTAATTTACATTCTTGCTCATTCCTGAGAGAAGCAGATTCATTCGATCAGGATGATTCATTTGTGAATCAAACTGATCCAGTTCTCGAGTTCAACCTCAGCAGAATCTTCTGAAAATGATGAATTACTCACATTAGCTGTCACTTTCCTTCAGAAGGGTTGGAATACAGTCACACGGGCTCCTTTACCAAACCTGGATGTGCTTCTGTTTCCACTTAATTTTTTCTTCATTGTGACGGTATCGAAACTGAACCAGCACAGCATTCAAACGCTTCTCTGTCAGGGAACAGAGTAATTAAAGTCAAAGAGGATTGGAGCGACATGAAGGAGAGTAAATTAACTTTCCCTTTAACTCAATCGAGTTTGCAGCTCTGAACACACACACACACAGCCATCGCTCTCTGATGGAGATCACTAGTGCAAATGCAACAAATAAATCTTTTTCCACAGCATCAGGCTCCGTGACAGTGTGTGAGTACGCGCGTGTGTGTGTGTTAGTGTGTGCAGAGCTCATGTTTGTTATTTGATTTTCAGTCAGTGTGAGTCTCATCTGAACGCCACACTAATCAAAGTTCAGAAATCTGCAGGACATCTTCATAATTTCATTCCTGCACAACTGAGAATATCATCTTTTATTCCGAATCACTTCCGGCTTCCGGCTGATAGACGTTCAGTTCGATAAAGGCCAGATCTTGGCAGAAACTTCTCGAGATAATTCAGTGCTTTTCTAGGAATTCATTCTTTCTGCTTTTAAGGTCAGAAATCATATTTACTACCGAAGCTTCTGTACAAATGAATCTGAACATGTTTCTTTTGTATGTTTATACATCTAGGGCCCTATTTTAACGATATGAAATGCAAGTATCAAACGCAAGTCACTTTGTGCAAATCTAAAATGTGTTGGTCTGAAGTCGCTTCATTACTCATAGGTGTGGTTTGGGCGTAACGTGAAATAAACCAATCAGAGCGACATCTCACATTCCCTTTGAGAGCAGGCGCGCTTGTTCCATGGCGGATTGCTATTATAACGGCGAATTTGCCAGGAGCGGTTCACAGCCGAGGAGACCGGCGTTCTCGTCAGGGCCGTAAAACACAGAGAAGTGACATTGGGGACGGAGAAACACACCCAGATTAGCTTCGGTTAAACAGGAATATAATAATTTGGGTAAATGTGTAAGCTAGATTTATGCCTATTTTTTCACATCTTCATGGACACAACAATGATTTCCCTTGTGTGGAATATTTTTCCTTGTAATAATGTATGGTTTGCAAAAATGTCTGTGTAGATGAGAGAAGCAAAGTGTGTGTGCGTTGTGCACACGCTACATTATGGCCAAGCATGCGCCCTTAAAATAGCATATGAATAACATGAGCAACGCGCCACTGACTTTAGACGAGGTTTCTCCTGGTCAGTGGCGGAATTGTTTTCTGAAACTGCAAAATAGCACCAGGGAACGTTTGTGCCGGAACACGCCTCCTCTTTTCGCTGAACCGCCCCCGGGAGCGCAAGTTCATTCCCTAATTTACTGACGTGCGGTGCGTCTGTGGAGGGAAGAGTCCGCTGTGCGTCAGGTGAGAAATAGGAATGATACATGTGTCGTGTACAAAGTCAATTGCGCTGGGTGCGAGATAGGGCTCAAATGTAGTTAGTGGGCAGAACACTGATATGCACTGTCAAAGTAAATGTTTTCCATATCTTAATAATTATGACAATATAAAGGTCAGTGATTTGACTGAGGGAACGATGTATTCACAGTCACTTTCATATTATTTTCCTGCAGTGTAAATATCGCTTCCTTTATATTCTGGGAAGTGGATCATTATCCATACAAAAATTCTTTGTTAGAAATAAAATAATAAAGAACAAATTGTTACACTTTATGTTAAAGGTCCCATGACATGAAATTTTCACTTTCTGAGGTTTTTTAACATTAATATGAGTTCCCCTAGCCTGTATATGGTCCCCAAGTTTCTAGAAATTTCAATCCGTGTAAATCGAGCTTTTGCTATCTTTCTCTGCCTTTTAGAAAATGGAGGCTCATACGCGCTGATCTTGAATCTCCTCCTTGTGACGTTACAAGGAGGAATGTTACCTCCCCTGTCTCTGCTTTGCCCGCCCAGAGAATATTTTCCGCCCATGAGAAAATGCGATAGGAAGTAGGAACGCGCGGCAGCGATTTTAGTTTGTCCACGAGAGATATCATGACTTTTGAGCGAGCGAAGCATAATAATTGCTCAATAATTGGATGTACAAATGAACACCGAAGGGTCAATACAGAGTCGGGCTTGCTGAACGTCTGAAACTAAAGTCTGGATCACTCTCTTTGGCTCAGCTACACACCTCGGACAAGTAAGTCAACTAATGATATATAAGTGTGTTGCTTTACTGTTTATGGTTACCTAGATTGTTACACGTAGAATGTGGCTGTCACATTAGCTATGCAGCTATGCAGTTTATGTGTGTGAATACACACACTGTAACGCGAGTGTTGTACACTTCTTTGTTATTTGGATAACCGTTTTCCTGTTGGTTATATGGCGCGTGCGATATCCGCATTTCAAGATCGCAGAGCTTGATGTAATTGTAATAAGATAAATACAGACGTTACAGATCTCTCATGAAAAGGCAACAGTAGGTTAGCGTTAGCTACATGATAATAACTGTAAACCATCCGAATAAAGTACCGTATTCAGACATAATTTTTTAAACTAACCATTCGGAAACGTCCTGCTGGAGCCGCTGAGTTGTTGCTTCTCCATCCGGATCAGATTCTGGGTCAAACTGAAATGCTTGAAAGACTGCGTGTCTTCGTGCCATTGCTATATCCAACGTAAACATGCACGCCACGGTACCGTTGCGCAAGATGGTCAAGGCCACACCCACCCTCCACATTGCGCCGCCTTTCTCCTCCTCATTAACATTTAAAGCTACAGACACCGAAACGGCCTGTCTGAAGGAAGCTCATTCTGGGACTGGCTTGTAGTGGCTATAATTCTGCACTGAGGCTGAATTTTTGGAAAGAGATTTCAGATACAGTACTAGGGACTACTAAGGCCTATATTAAAGCCTACAAAAAGTAGCATGTCATGGGACCTTTAAGGTGTCCATGTTACAGTGCAATTATACATTTAAGAACTTAGAAATAATAATTCACTACATGTACTTACTGTATGGTTAGGGTTAGGATGAGGGTTTGGTTTAATGTAAGCTCCATACAATTATGCATAATTTCATAGTTATTACTACAGTAACTAAATGTATAACACTGTAAAATAAAGTGTTACCAAACTAATGTATTACCATCATGACCATTGTTTTACTCTTTAGCTTTATGGAGTTCTTATGAACGCTGCTTGGATTAGAGGATATTTACCATTTAAATTTAAACTTTTAGAGGATAATTATGATGATTGTCATTTAAATATGGAAGGCCTTGCCAATCAAAGTCAAAAATAGCATTATATTGTGTCACAGAAAGAACGATGAGTTTACGCAGAGCTATAATGATGATAAGGATAATTATCGGGTCTTCCATGCAACAATAAGAGGAGGATGAGAAAACAACCGTGACACACAGTGAACGAGTGTTGATCTTTACCAGATGATAAAGCCTTTCAGATGGACACACATCAGAGTGTGTGTGTGAATCACATCAGAGTGTGTGTGAATCAACCTGTCAGACGCTTCCTGAACCTCATTATTACACACTGACATCAACCGCTTATGATTGTACAGTTTCCAACAAATGGTGTTGCTGGAGGAGGAGAAATCTGACAGAGCCTCAAAACCTTCAATCCTGGCCACACACACACACACACACACACACACACACACACACACACACACACACACACACACACACACACACACACACACACTGTGCATCTGCATTCATCTCATTACACATTTATTTTCTGATTCATATTAATGGCAGCTGATGAATTATTTAGTCAGCTTTTTCTTTATTTCTCGAGGGTCATATCAAAGGCCATTTCCAAGTCCTTCCCATTATCTATTCCAGAATAAATTGTCTCTGTCCCACTGGTTTCCTCCTGACCTTGCTGACTGCAAAACTTCCCAGGGAATAATCGAGCACTTCGCTGCACTTTCCCACTTAAATCCAGAGAACATTCTCCAAGACTTTATCAAGTCAAAACTGCCAAGATGGATGGAAAAACAATAGGCAGATTCTCCTTTTCAGCTTCTGTCATCATGTTAATATTACTGTCAGGCTTATGCGGTTCATAGTAATAATTCTGCATTTCCGTTAGACTCTGGGTTGCCCAATTTAAACTATGTTTTGGTCCTGAAAATCCTCTGAGATGAGTTGATACTGGCACAGCATGAGCTTACAGTCAGTAGAGTGACGTTTGCTTGTGTGAGGGCATTACACACATACACACTCACTCTCTCTCACTCTCTCTCTCTCTCCCCCCTCTCTCCCCCCCTCTCTCTCTCTCTCTCTCTCTCTCTCTCTCTCTCTCTCCCCCCTCTCTCTCTCCCCCCCCCCCCTCTCTCTCTCTCTCTCTCTCTCTCTCTCTCTCTCTCTCTCTCTCTATCTCTCTCTCACGAGAGGTAAATCCATTACCCAGCTGATCCACACACTGGCTTCATGAACTCTACCACTGCTGTAAATGCTGAGGTCTGCTGTTTGCTGCACTCACAGGGAAAGTGCTTGGACTCAGACTAAATGTTTCATTATTATTCTAATTAATGGAGAAAATTAAATGGATCTGTTGTATTTAAGTGAATGATTTTTCACGTACTTTGTCACCAACTACAGTAGAGGGGGTTTATACTTCTGCCGCCCACTCCAGATACGAAATCCACATCTCTCTATGATCAGAAGAGCTTTGCTTGGTGAATGTTGTCATATATCTTGGGAGCACATTTACTGCTGTTGGAAGAGGAGATTACCCTTAATGTGGATCCTGTGGAAGAAATAATCAGTAATTATGGGCACTGAAGTGTACACTTGAAGCATCAGTTATGATAACTGAAGCGCATAAAATGGAGGTCACACTGCAAATCAATGGATGAACTGCTAATAAAAACATTTCAGCACATTGTAAATGCTCACATATAATGCACACGATGGCAGTCTGTTAACTAAGATTGTCTGACCCATTATGAGTTACAGAGAGCGGTGTAAAATTATTAAAGGTGACATATTATGCCCCTTTTCACAATATGTAATATAAACCTCTGGTGTCCCCAGAATGTGTCTGTGAAGTTTCAGCTTAAAATACCAGATCATTTATAATAGCTTGTCAAATTTGGGTGTGAGCAAAAACGCGACGTTTTTGTCCCTTTAAATGCAAATGAGCTTTAGCTCCGCCTCCGTTCAGAAGAGGGCGGAGTCTTCCAGCAATAACAAAACAAGCCAATCTCACTCATCCAGAATCCCAGAATAACCAGTAGCGAGTGCAGCCTTACGGAGAGACTCAGGAAGAGTTTCTGAATGTTAGTGGAGACATTTCTGTATGGATCTGTTCTGGATCGATTGCTCCTGTCTGCCTCGCTGCCTGCTGTGAGTGTGTTTGTTTGATTCGGTGCGATAAGCTCCGTCTTAGCCATATATTTCTTTGTTTTGAACCATCATTTTACTACCATTTCTAGTTGTTTATACTACTACATTTTACCCAACATCTCAGATTAACCTGACATCGCTAGCTTTTGTTATTAGTACTACTAGCACAAAACGCTAGTAATTCGCTAGCCTGTTAACGCGCCACCCGTGCGCTCAGCTATTTTATTTATTTATTTTTCTCTCGCGCGTCCGCGCCTTTGAGTTCATAAAAAGCTCAGGTGAGTAAGAATCACTCAACAAACACGGTGAGTAATGTCTTGTCCTGTTATTGTCACCTGCACTTCATGTCACATGTTTAGTATAGGCTTCTCTGTCGACAATATAGGATTTATATGTGATAAATGTAAGCAGACAGTTAGGTTGACAGAGAAGATTTCAGAATTAGAAACACGCATCCAAACTTTAATTGAGGATAGTAAGAGTGCTAGTGCTTTAGATGTTTTGGATGCGCATAGCATAGTGAACACTTTACATGAGTCGGTTCCGGCTGAAGTAGAGCCTGTGCAGCCGGGCAAATGGGTGACAGTGAGGGATCGCTCTAGTCGCGGATCTAAAAACCACTCTTCCGTTCCGATTACCATAACAAATCGATTTGCCCCGCTCAGTGAAACACCCACTGAGAATGATTGTGCCCTAGTTATTGGCGATTCTATTACACGGAACGTGAAAATAGAGACACCAACCACCATAGTCACATGTTTTCCGGGAGCCAGAGCGCCTGACATCAAAGCAAATTTAAAAGTGCTGGCTAATGCTAATCGTAAATTCTCTAAGATCATTATTCATGTCGGCACTAATGATGTTCGACTCCGCCAGTCGGAGATCACCAAAATTAATATTAAAGAGGTGTGTGAACTTGCAAGTACGATGTCAAGGACTGTAATTTGCTCTGGCCCCCTTCCTGTTCGCAGGAGTGATGAGATAGTCAGTAGATTGTGTTCGCTTAACGGTTGGCTGTCTAAGTGGTGTCCGCTTAATAATATAGAATTCATAGACAATTGGAAAAGTTTTTGGGGCAAACCTGACCTGTTGAAAAGAGATGGTATTCATCCCTCCTGGGATGGTGCTGCTCTTCTCTCTAGTAATATGGCTCATAGTCTTAGAGCTCAAACATGACAATCTGGGGCTCAGGTCAGGAAGCAGACAGACTGGCTTAACCGACTGTCTGCTAGCGGCCTCGCGTCACCAAGGTCAGATAAATCCCATCACATAGAGCCTCTTTCACCTAGCTATCATCATATAGAGACTGTGTCTGTTCCCCGAATTTGGAAATCCAAAAAAACGTTTAAACCCAACTAAGGTTAAAAATTTAATTGATGTTCAACAAATAAAAAACAGCTATAATACAGATGAGCAAATGCTAAAGCTTGGGTTGCTGAATATTCGATCGCTTACTTCAAAAGCACTCGTTGTTAACGATATGATTTCAGATAATAACCTAGATGTGCTGTGTTTGACAGAAACCTGGCTAAAACCAAACGATTACTGTCATGATTCTGCCTTCATGTCCTAGATCTTTCTTGTTTTGAGGCAGGATCATGATAGACCCATGTTTTGTGTACAAGCACATGGCCATTTGTTTGGGCCATGTGCTTGTGTTGTCTCGTCACATAACCCCGCCCCCTTGTTACCCTTGTTTAGTCATTATTAATCATCTGTGTCACCTGTTGTCATCTTTAGTTTCTCCCTATTTAATCCCCTTGTGTTTGCTGTCCTGTGCCGGTTCATTGCCAATCTTTATGTCGAATCATTTGTGAGTAACCTGTTGAGAAGTCTTGTGAAGTATTTGATCCTGTCTTAGCTGTTAGTTTATTGTTCTGTTTTCTGTCAGTCTTAGTCTAGTCTAGTTAGTCATCCCTGTCTTGTTTTGCCCCCTCGTGGGTTTTGTTTTCCCTGTTTTGTCTTAATAAATCTGTGTGTATTGCATACCGTCTGCGATTGGGTTCATCTCTCTGCAATCCCATGACAGAATGAACCGGCCAACATCGAACCCAGCAGACAGAATGTCCTCGCCTGTTGAGTCCCAAGCGGACCTTCTAATAGAGTGGTGGCACAAGACGAGCTCTGACGTCAGAATCGGCAAGCTGCCGATTCCTCCTCAAGGAGAAAGGTCCATTAAGGAGTACGCTCGGGTCGCTCATGAGAAGAGACTCTTTCTTCCTGACATGCTTCTCAACCGCTACTTCATAGCGGGTCTAAACGCTCCTCCGCCTCTTGCTGAACGGGAGAGGTTGGTAGACCGCCCGTTTGCTGACATGGTGGACTGCCTGTCACGAAGGGAGTTGCGGGGTTCCTCCTTGTCGTCACCCGCACCCAAGCTGTCAGTGATCCCGGAGGGTCGGGTCCTGGCTGTTGTTTCTCAAGGGGACCAGGCTCACTCCACTTCTCCCGAGGTCCCAGCCACTCCCGTTGATCTTCGTGGCAAACGAGGGAGGAGGACTTCGTGGGATTCTCCGTCGGAGTCATCCTCGACCGAGTCAGCGCTGCCTGAGACTGCCCTTCCAACTCAGGTCACAGATCCCGCTGAGCTTCTTCAACCGGTCACAAGTCCGGCTATGACTTCCACACCACGACCTAAGAGAAAGAAGAGGAGAAAGGGAGCCTCTTGTCCTTCGTCTCAGCCTGTCCCAGAGCCCGCTACTTCAAGCGCTGTTCCAGAGCCCGCTCCTGCAAGCGCTGTTCCAGAGCCCGCTCCTGCAAGCGCTGTTCCAGAGCCCGCTCCTGCAAGCGCTGTTCCAGAGCCCGCTCCTGCAAGCGCTGTTCCAGAGCCCGCTCCTGCAAGCGATGTTCCAGAGCCCGCTCCTGCAAGCGCTGTTCCAGAGCCCGCTCCTGCAAGCGCTGTTCCAGAGCCCGCTCCTGCAAGCGCTGTTCCAGAGCCCGCTCCTGCAAGCGCTGTTCCAGAGCCCGCTCCTGCAAGCGCTGTTCCAGAGCCCGCTCCTGCAAGCGCTGTTCCAGAGCCCGCTCCTGCAAGCGCTGTTCCAGAGCCCGCTCCTGCAAGCGCTGTTCCAGAGCCCGCTCCTGCAAGCGCTGTTCCAGAGCCCGCTCCTGCAAGCGCTGTTCCAGAGCCCGCTCCTGCAAGCGCTGTTCCAGAGCCCGCTCCTGCAAGCGCTGTTCCAGAGCCCGCTCCTGCAAGCGCTGTTCCAGAGCCCGCTCCTGCAAGCGCTGTTCCAGAGCCCGCTCCTGCAAGCGCTGTTCCAGAGCCCGCTCCTGCAAGCGCTGTTCCAGAGCCAGCTCCTGCAAGCGCTGTTCCAGAGCCAGCTCCTGCAAGCGCTGTTCCAGAGCCAGCTCCTGCAAGCGCTGTTCCAGAGCCAGCTTCTGCAAGCGCTGTTCCAGAGTCTGCAGTCATGAGGGCTGCAGAGCGAGCAGCGGCCGATTCAGCTGCTAAGGCTGTTTTGCGGTCGGTTTCGGCGAGCCACGAGATGCCGATTGTCATCGCTGTAAGAACCTTGTCCGAGTATCTGTCCTGTCTAGCCAAGATTCTGGAGATGCCTGTCCCAGCTGATGTGTCCAGTCCTGTCCCAGCTATTGTGTCCAGCCCTGTCCCAGCTGATGTGTCCAGCCCTGTCCCAGCTAATGTGTCCAGCCCTGTCCCAGCTAATGTGTCCAGCCCTGTCCCAGCAGATGTGTCCAGTCCTGTCCCAGCTGACAGGAGGATGTCTGTGTTCAGCCCTGTCCCTAATTTTGTGTCCAGCCCTGTCCCAGCATCACAGTCTACATCTTTCTTCACTCCCTTACCACCTGCCTCACCCATTGTCTTCGCTCCGCTGCCGGCTGTAGCTGTTCCCTCTGTCACCACTTCACCCCGGACTGTTTCCCCCAAGACTGTCCCTCGTGTGTCCCCATCCATGTCTGCCCGGACCCCTCGCCGTCAGCCCTCGTCCTGTCCACCCAAGACCCCTAGTCCACCCATCCACCCTGGACTGTCCCCCATGAACTCTGTGTTGTCTCCGCCTCCTCTTCCTTGTTTTTTATTTTTATTATGTCACCCCAATCCTGTCATTGTGTATTCATGTCTGCCTTTATTAGTTTTTGTCATGTATTGTTGGTTTGTGTCTATGTCTCAGTCGGTCTTGTCCCGTGTTTCATGTTCCCTCTAGGGAGCGTCTGGAAGCCGCTCCTTGGGGGGAGGGTTCTGTCATGATTCTGCCTTCATGTCCTAGATCTTTCTTGTTTTGAGGCAGGATCATGACAGACCCATGTTTTGTGTACAAGCACATGGCCATTTGTTTGGGCCATGTGCTTGTGTTGTCTCGTCACATAACCCCGCCCCCTTGTTACCCTTGTTTAGTCATTATTAATCATCTGTGTCACCTGTTGTCATCTTTAGTTTCTCCCTATTTAATCCCCTTGTGTTTGCTGTCCTGTGCCGGTTCATTGCCAATCTTTATGTCGAATCATTTGTGAGTAACCTGTTGAGAAGTCTTGTGAAGTATTTGATCCTGTCTTAGCTGTTAGTTTATTGTTCTGTTTTCTGTCAGTCTTAGTCTAGTCTAGTTAGTCATCCCTGTCTTGTTTTGCCCCCTCGTGGGTTTTGTTTTCCCTGTTTTGTCTTAATAAATCTGTGTGTATTGCATACCGTCTGCGATTGGGTTCATCTCTCTGCAATCCCATGACAGATTACATTACTTTAAATGAATCAACCCCGCAAGATTACTGTTATAAACATGAGCCTCGTCTGAAACGCAAAGGGGGTGGTGTTGCTGTAATCTATAGTAATAGTTTCAAAACCACTAAGAAATCAAGTTTTAAATATAATTCTTTTGAAGCATTGGTGCTTAATGTAAAAATATATAGTGTAAACGATAAATCACGTTTGAGATTTGTGCTGGCTACTGTATACAGGCCACCAGGGCACCATACAGACTTTATCAAAGAATTTGCGGACTTTCTATCAGAATTAATATTGACTGCAGATAAAGTACTAATTGTTGGTGATTTTAATATACACATCGATAATGAAAAAGATGCATTGGGATTGGCATTTAAAGACATTGTAAATTCAATTGGAGTTAGACAACACGTGTCAGGACCTACTCACTGTCGTAATCATACTCTAGATCTAATATTATCACACGGAATAGATGTTGATGCCGTTGAAATTCTGCAGCAGAGCGATGACATCTCAGATCATTATCTAGTCTCGTGTAATTTGCATTTAGCCAAGGCTGCAAAGCCGACTCCGTGTTTCAAATATGTGAGACCTATCACTTCTGCTACTAAAGATTGCTTTATTAATAATCTTCCTAATCAGTTTCATCATCTCAGCATCTCAGATAGCTTAGAAGAACTAGATATTACAACAGAAACGTTTAACTCTCTCTTTTCCAGCACTTTAGACACAGTTGCTCCGTTGCGCTTAAAGAAGATTAAAGAAAATAGTCCAATGCCGTGGTGCAACGAGCACACTCGGGCCCTTAAGAGAGCAGCCAGAAAAATGGAGCGCAACTGGAAGAAAACAAAACTAGAGGTATTTCGCATTTCATGGAAAGAGAGCTCAATTACTTACAGAGAGGCTTTAAAAGCTGCTAGATCTGCTTATTTTTCAACCCTATTAGAAGAAAATAAACATAATCCTAGGTATTTATTTGAAACGGTGGCTAAACTAACGAAAAATAAAGCTTCAAGCACCGAAGTTTCCAAGCAACACAGCAGTAATGACTTTATGAACTTCTTCACTTATAAGATTGATAATATCAGGGACAAAATTATAACTATGCAACCGTCTACTACAGTATCGCATCAGGCAGTGCATTGTAGTCTCCCTGAGGAAAAATTTGATTCATTCGTTGCTATAGGAGAGGAAGAATTTACTAAACTCATTAAATCATCTAAATCTACAACATGTATGTTAGACCCTATACCGACTAAGCTACTAAAAGAAATACTTCCAGAGGTCATAGATCCTCTTCTTAATATCATTAATTCGTCTTTGTCTCTAGGATACGTACCAAAAAACTTTAAGCTGGCTTTGATTAAACCGCTTGTTAAAAAAACGCAACTTGATCCTTCAGAATTAGTCAATTACAGGCCGATCTCGAATCTACCTTTTCTGTCAAAGATATTAGAAAAGGCAGTATCCTCACAACTGTGTTCCTTTCTTGAAAGAAATGATATCTGCGAGGATTTCCAGTCCGGATTTAGACCGTACCATAGTACCGAGACAGCTCTCGTTAGAGTCTTATCATCCGATCGTGGTTGTATCTCTCTATTAGTGTTACTCGATCTTAGTGCTGCATTTGACACCATCGACCACAACATTCTTTTAAATAGATTAGAACATTATGTTGGCATTACGGGAAATGCACTAGCATGGTTTAAATCATACTTATCTGACCGTTATCAGTTTGTAGCAGTAAATGATGAGATGTCTCATCGATCACAAGTTCAGTATGGCGTACCACAAGGCTCAGTACTAGGACCGCTGCTGTTCACTCTGTACATGCTACCCTTAGGAGATATCATTAGGAAACATGGCATTAGCTTTCACTGTTATGCCGATGATACTCAGCTCTATATTTCTTCAAAACCTAACGAAACTTATCAATTCACAAAATTAACGGAATGCAAAGCGGATATAAAAAATTGGATGACTTGTAATTTCCTACTTCTAAATTCTGAAAAAACAGAGTTTCTAATTATTGGACAAAAAACTTCCTCACGTAATAATCTAGAATACTGTCTAACACTTGATGACTGCTCTGTTAAGTCTTCGTCGTCGGTTAGGAACCTGGGTGTGCTCTTTGATTCCAATCTTTCATTTGAAAGTCACGTGTCTAGTATCTGTAAAACTGCATTTTTCCATCTTAAAAATATATCTAAATTACGTCATATGCTCTCATTGACAAATGCGGAACAATTAGTTCATGCGTTCATGACCTCAAGGCTAGATTATTGTAATGCTCTACTGGGTGGTTGCCCTGCACGCTTAATAAACAAACTACAGCTGGTTCAAAACGCAGCAGCTCGAGTTCTTACCAGAACCAGGAAGTATGACCATATTAGCCCAGTTCTGTCAAAACTGCATTGGCTCCCTATTAAACATCGCATAAATTTTTAAATATTGCTGATTACTTACAAAGCACTGAATGGTTTAGCTCCGCAGTACTTGAGCGAGCTCTTAACGCATTATAGTCCGTCACGTCTATTACGATCTCAAAATTCCGGCCAGTTGATTATACCTAGAATATCAAAATCCACTGCTGGCGGTAGATCCTTTTCCTATTTAGCACCAAAACTCTGGAACAGTCTTCCTACCATTGTCCGGGAAGCAGACACACTCTGTCAGTTCAAAGCCAGATTAAAGACACATCTCTTTGACCTAGCATTCACATAATACATTATAGACTTCTATAATTTAATGTTATGCTGCATAGATTAGGTCAGCCGGAACCGGGAACACTTCCCAAAAATCCTGATGTACTCGTTACATCATGAGAAGAATGGCATCTACGCTAATTTTAGTGTCTGTGTTTATCCCAAGGTTTTTCCTGCAGCCTGCCGGATCCAGGCCGTATCCAGATCTGACGAAGGACCTTCACCTGGACCGATGACAACGCAGTGCTGAAGTGCCAACTAGTCTCTCCCTATGGAGGATCCCACTACCACTATACAGATAAAGTGTTGTCGGGAAAATTCGTCTCGCGGTCCTACCCCAAAGCAACAAATAAAATAAAATTCCTTATCAAAATTTATAAGGAAAGACAAGTATTTTGTTTAGGCTTGGCTTGTAGGGAATTCCAAACCTGCGTATATTCTAACGCACATAACTATAGAACCCATTCTAAATGCGCATGTGACCGCCATCAGCGTTTCTCACAGGTTCGCGTTTAAAGTCTGTGTAGAGAGAATGGTGTCGTCTTAGCGGCCCCTAATTTAATAACAAATGATCATTGCGACGGAACCAAGTCAATTAAAACTAATTTTAGATGGAAATAACTTAACTCTGCTGTAAAGCCGAAACAATCTCTGTTACCTTAAATTATACGCTTATCTCTGTAAAGCTGCTTTGAGACTATCTACATTGTTAAAAGCGCTATATAAATGAAGATGACTTGACTTGACTTGACTCTGTAGTTGTTGTGGAGTTACACTGATCATCTCATCATCATGTTGAACTTCTCCACAAGTGTCCACAGTTCCTGAGGTCTTTATAAGACAGCGGTGACATGTTCTGGTCAATAGTGTTCAGTGCTCGTCTGTGCTCAACCACAGAACAGCTTCAGGCTCTGCTGGATCTTCATCATTGCGTTAGAACTGGTCTCTGTTGTCGCGTGTGGAACCAAATGTCGGCTGGTGTGTGTAAACGTGCAGATTAAGGGCCGGTAATATTATAATAAGATCCTCTTCATACGTCAGAAGGAGAGCGAAATCTGATCGGCTCATTTTCTGACATGCTTGCAGAGAAAGACTCACCAGAACACAGTTACTGGGTTTCACTTTTCAAGTTTTCTGGGTTGGTAGAAGCACTGGTCACCCGATTATCACTTAAACACGGGAAAAGTCAGATTTTCATGATATATCCCCTTTAAATAAACATTATTTAATACAAAAATATTTAAATTGTTATTATTATTATTATTATCATCATTGTAATTATTATTAAGAAAACAATTCAGAATTATAATTAGAAATGCATTTTATTATTCTACATACGCACATTTAATTGCACATTTATGTGGACTTTTGAAGCCAACTGTATTCCTTAAAAAGTTGGTTCGCAGGGAATGACATAAATCTGCATTGCAAACATATTTTGACAGTCAGGACTTTAGTCAGTGATTGGCCTGAAGAAAACAGCAGCATAAACTCATCACTTTCAGCATCATTCTCTCATTTGTCCATTAAAACCCTCCAAACAGCCAGCAGATCCTCAGACCCGCTGTGTGTGTCCGCTGAGGTTTAGTGGGAATGCTGTCGGTCAACGGGAGAGAAGCTCAGGCCTTCATCGCTCCCGCGGGAAACGGACTCAATCCTCTTGTTCCTGGACCACAGAGAGATGCTGCGCTCAGAAGAGAAGCAATGCATCAAACGCCGGCACAGGCCTGCAGATAACAGCTCAGCCGGAGGAATAATACACTTGATTGAATTAGCCATCCATTTCTCGGCATGCTCGTAAATCTGGGATGCCTTGATCTCGCTGGCAGCCGAAGGGGGCCTGGACTGAAAAGAGAGACGGCCTCTCAGCCACGGCAATCACAATGAGCCTGAGCCCAGAGAGAGTTAATGCACGACTGTGTCTGAAAGCTTATCCCTTTAATCTGGGAGAGGCGGACAGGGACCTTCGCCTGGGACAGACTCCATCCCTGAGCCTCTGGATGTCAGAGGACACGTCATTATGATGCCTAATAGATTCAGAGGAACACAAATACAATGAACGAATATGCTGGAAAAACATCTAATGCATATGTTGTGTCATCAGCGGCTTTCAAAATATTCGAACCCCCCATTTTACTACAGCAACCATTCATTTCTAATGGAGATTCAGATCTGATTTCTGCTTCGGATGAACGGACACAACCATCGGATGTGCCGAATCCAGTCCAAACTATGAGTGTGAGGTAATGTTCTGAACAATGGACTGTTATGGATAAAACAAGTCAAAAATAATTACAGTGTAGCTCAATCCTCCCTCCAAAAGTCATGGCAGCTTTTAACCTACAGTGTACGGGAAGCTGTTCATTAGTTACAAGTTAACAGAGGGTAAAGATGTCCTTTATTGGAGACACAATCAAAAACTTCTCTTTATAAGTGAAAAGGAGGCTTCAAAGACAAACCAAAAGTTCATTATGACTGCCACTAGAGGAGCTGCGACTGTCAGATCAGATCCAATCAAAATTCACGACACTATTACCTTAAAAAGGAGAATACTTTCATTAGAATACAGAATTCCGACCTTCATACGAGGTCATGCATCTGTGCTTCTACAGGCCTCAGTACAGCTGCATCAGTTCCAGTTCACATTCTGTCATCAAACCTCAATGACTTTCATGAAGAACGTCTCGGATTACGAATGTACTTCTTGTTCCCTGAGAAGGGAAGGAAATGCTGCCGCTTTGGGAACGCCTCTGTGTGATTGAGTCTGAAGCAACTGTGTGAAATCAATCCAGTGGCATGACAGATGACAGACGGGGTGACGGTAGGACCGGGACGCTATAAAGCCCAAAAAAAACATGGTCAGCTTCTAATAGGTCGAAGCAAGAGATCACCGTGACGCAGGGAGTATAGCAGGGAGATCATCACGCTTCACATTTTGGGAATGAGGATAGGCCAGACTTCTGTCTGTGTGAATCACTGCGAGCACACTAAGACGAGAGCACCTGAGAACCAGGTCCAGATTGTAAAATCCTACAAATGTGAGTGGAGAAGACCAGCCTGCCTCACCACAGAGGAGACGTGTCACCAACCGGTTTCTCCCCAGGGATACACCCAAAGGGACATGGCCTCCACATACACCTTCAGTGTGGAAGGGGAAAACCCTGAGGAAAAATGATCCTGCAGGAACTCCAGCACTGAACCAGCAGCAGTTAACTGGTCCCACTGCCGAGATCAGCACCATGAAGGGAAAAACCTCCACATGCACAGTTAATAATAATAATAATAATGCATTTTATTTGAAGGCGCCTTTCTGAACACCCAAGGACACCTTACAGCAAACAACTAATGAAATAATAACAATATAAAAATGAAAAAAAAAAAATAATAATTTACAGTAAAATTACATCCATCACACAAAGAAAAGAATGCTGCAATTCACACATAAGCCTGAGTAAAAAGATAAGTTTTTAGACGGGATTTAAAAATTTGAAGACTGTCACAATTCCGTATATTGGGGGGAAGCGAATTCCACAACCGAGGCGCCACAAAACTAAAAGTTCTCGCTCCCATTGTAGTTAAGCGAATACGTGGCGACACAAGAGAAATAGAGTGAGACGATCTCAGAGAACGAGAAGGAGTATAAATGTTTAAAAGATCAGTGAGATACGGTGGAGCCAAATTATGTAAAGCCTTAAATGTGAGAAGCAGAATTTTAAAATCAATACGGTACTTAACTGGAAGCCAATGTAATTGTTGAAGAATTGGAGTGATGTGCTCGCGCAAAGAAGTCCTAGACAGGACACGTGCCGCTGAGTTTTGAACCAGTTGGAATTTACGATGAAGTTTTGTAGGAAGACCAGAGAGAAGAGCATTACAGTAATCAATTCGTGAAGTGACCAGCGCATGAATTAGAATTGCTGTGCTGCTCTTAGTGAGAGAAGGACGAAGACGGCTAATATTACGCAAATGAAAATATGCGGCGCGTGTAATGTTATTTACATGTTCTTCAAAGGAGAGTGTGCTGTCCAGGATGACACCCAGACTCCTGACCTGTTGAGAAGGATAAATTTCAGTATTGTCAATAACTAAAGAAGGACAATCAGATTTAGCCAAAGTTGATTTAGTACCTACTAATAAAACTTCGGTTTTGTCACTATTTAGTTTGAGGAGGGAATTCTGGAGGGAAGTATGTCTTCAGGGCCAAACCCACAGCTTCCATAACTCTGATCGGGGGTGAGGGATTGTGCCCTGCAGGGGAGAGCCGTCGAGGTGGACTCAAGGTCCGAGAACCACACTCGGGCCGGCCAGAACGGGGCTACTAGCAGTAGACTGACCCTGTCCCGGCGGACTCTCTCCAGAACTCCCGGGAGTAGAGCGATCAGGGGGAAACGTACAGACGTAGCCTCGGCCATGGCATCAACGGATCTGGGTGAGTGAGGGAGAACCAACGTGTGTCGTTTCCTGAGACGCACAGAGATCCACTTCTGCTAGGCTGAACACTCCCCATATGAGCTCCACCACTCAGGGTGAAGTCTCTGTTCCCCGGGCCTCAGCCCTGCCTCCACAGCTCCTAAGGTTTGGTACGCTGGATTGTGTCGACTCTCAGGGAGACAACGGGAGGATCTGGCGTGCTGGTCTGCATAGCGAGCACGAACGCGGACCCCGCTGATGATTTATGTTAGAGACCAACGATGTGTCTGCGAACAAACACATGATGGACCCTGAGCTGAGCGGCCTTCCCTTCCTCTCCCCAGCCCGAGGGAAGCATCTGTCGTGAGCGGGACGCAATGACAATGAGCTCCTGACCGGGAGCTTGGGATGGGAACCAAGGCTTCCTCCACATCACCTGTGCGTAACCGCGATCATGCGGAGTGGGTTCCCTCGGGGAAAACCCTGGTCTCGCGCCTCCACTGCAAGGGTCTCATGTACAGCAGGCCAAAAGGCATCAGTGCCATCTGACACAACAGTCTCTGAAACTGTTTGGCAGTGAGTGATTGGCCTAGCTTTATCTGGTGTACGGCTGTGAGAGACGATACAAGCAGGAGACAGACGTGCCTGCATCATCATCGAATCCCACACCACGCCTAGAAAAGTGGAGAAAGCACACTCTTGGCATTCAGCCTTAACTCTTTCATAGAAGCGAGGACAACATCTCGATGCCAATCCACCATCTGATCTGATTGTGCTAAGATTAGCCAATCGTCGGTATAGTTTAGCACGTGGACTCCCCCGAGAGCTAGACCGAAGCGAAGAACCTGATATTTGTACGCTTCTCCCCCGAGAGTGAACCTCAGGAACCTCCTGTGTCACTATGTCCTGTGTCCTGAGTCACAAACTGCTTTAAGGTCAATATTTTGTTACTCGAGTTTTCTGACCGAGCGATTTAGATGCTGCAGATCTAAAATGGGATGCAACCGCCCAATCTTCTTTGGAGCGATGAAGTACCGTCTGTAAAACCGAGCTCTGTCTCGGGTGGAGGAACACATTTTATGGCCTCCTAGCCCAAGAGAGTCTTTACTTACTGTTCCGTTACCAGAGCCAGTGGTTAAACGAATTCACACACACACACACACACACACACACACACACACACACACACACACACACACACACACACACACATCCAGTCCACCTAACTTGCATGTCATTGGACCGCGGGGGAAACCGGAGCGCCTGAAGGAATCCCACACTGACACAGAGAGAACACAGCCCAGGCTCATTGGAAAACCGTACCTGTGGCAACATTTCTGCAAAACACGTTGCGCCGCGCTCGTTTCACGACAGCTTCTAAGTGAAATGTCCAGTGAGTGGCGCTAAAAGCTTTTTTTTTTTTTTTAGAACAGATGAACGTGAACATGGCAACGTTTTATTACGTTGGAATTTGCAAGTTTCACTGCAGTTATGAATTGAAATATCCGGTGAGTGGAGCCAAAAGATTAATGCTCCATTTTAAAATAACGTACACCTACACTAAAGCATAAACCTACCAGATAGTGTTAACAAAAGCAAATGTGACATAAAAACACAATTGTAACCATGCCATTTTAGCTTGTTTTTGAACTCTTTTATTGCGATTCGTCTTTCAAGGGATTCAAACCCGAACTCTCTGCATTACAAGTACAATTCTGTACAGCTGAGCTACCGAGCAAGCTTGGTGTATCAGTAAAACCGAACATACTGAGCTGGTTAATGAAGAAAACTCCAAAATATATTCGTTTACAAATCATACACTATGGTAAAAAGTGTTTTGAGGTCATAACATAATTGTGCAAGCTGCTACGTGAAAACAAGTCTTTCTTAATCCATAATCTGCCCCTGTAATCATAATTATCTGTGAAAAAGGATGAAAAGTGCTTGCTGTTTTACTGCTTCTAGTGTTCATTTCCATTAGAAACTGCAGTGATATGTACATATTGGTACAGATTTTGTAAAAATGTTGCCATAAGTTAGTCTTTCCAATGAGCCTGTGTGGAGAGAGGACATGTAAACTCCACACACACTTCCAAACACTCCTGGCTCCGGAAGACCATCCTGCTGCCCGAACAAACAACTTAATGTTTTATAGGAACAACAAAATTGTGTGTGTTGAAGCACAGAGGCATGGAGGGCTAGAGAAAGTAGAAAAAACATGGCTTTTTTAACACAGCATCTCAATCCTCTCGGACCCTTCAGACTCGGACCGAACGCTGTGCAGGACTATCAATATCCGTGTCTTTCGATGCCCTTTTGTGTGTGTGTGTTTCCCGAAGGCCACACTGAGCTGGACGAGAAAACTCAGGTACATGCTGGAGGAGTTTCTGAGACCTGACCAGCAAGCTAAGCCTCACACACACACACACACACACACACACACTCTCAAGCTAAGCCTCACACAACAACGTCTGCTGCAGGGCTTTATATATTATACAGACGCGCAGCGCTGAGTCTGGAAACATTAAATCATTGTGTTCTGCTACGTCTTAATAATTCAAGTCACTGAATTGTCATCCGTTTTGTAGGCTCAAACCCGAGACGCTGGTTATAATGTGAGTTTGCCCCACACTGTGAGGTGGATCAGGGAAACCGCTGATAATGACGGGGTCGTGCGATGACAATGATTCAAAGACTCACAATGACTCAGTTAATTGCTCTAACCTTTTCTTGCCAAGCTGGAGGGGAATGTGGCTCGTTGTTCAGCTTCATTGATTGCTGGATTTGCTGATTTATGTCATGACAGGCCCAAAGTAAGACATGACGCTCACTAACAATATCACACTATCACAAAACAAACAGAAGATTTAAGGACGAGCACATATAGAGACACTGAAAAGAATGAAAACCTGGTCAAAATTTAGCATCACTAACCCAACCTAAACACATCAATTTATACCAACAGAACTAATGCTGATAAATCAGGTAAAATATGCGTATTAAAAATAAGCTCCTCAGGTATGAATCGCTGTAGTTTCCAGATGAAATACTGTATCAGCCTGATCTCATTAGTGTTCGCATGTATTCATACCTAACAACTGCTCATTTTACTGTAGATATACTAACCCTAACCCTACTGTAGATATACCTAACTTAACAATAAAAAAACATAATATACAGATAAATATGCAGTATATAGATATTTTTAATCAGCTGTCCCACGGCCAACAAAATAAGAAGTAAATGATGAAATAATGAGAGAATTTATACATTTGAACATTTATGAAAAAAAATCAACCTATGCATTCCATTAATTAAATATTTTATGAACCTAAAATGATTTGTAAACATATAAATGTCCCTAAGACCTGGTTTCACAGACAGGGCTTAGATTAAGCCAAGGTTAAACCTTAGTTCGTTTAAGCAGCTTTTATAATTGTGCCTTAGAAAAAAACATTACTGTGTGAATCTTGAGACAAAACAGTGGCAGTGACGTATTTTAAGAAATGTTTTTAGTTAAAACAGCTCAAACATGTATTTTACTCTGGGACTAGATTAAGCCTTGTCTGTGAAACCTGGGGAAATGCTTAGGTTTTAGATTTAATATTTTACTTTAATATTATATATATATATATATATATATATATATATATATATATATATATATATATATATATATATATATATGTATATATATATATATATATATATATATTGTCGATGCAAATAAAAAATGAATTAAAGCACTTTGCATATGTAATCTCCTCCTTCACCCTGAAAACACCTTTCTCTACGATCACTGAGATCACACTGGAAACGTTCAGTATTCAGGTTATGCCACCTGGACATAAAATAAATAAATTCTTACTATGCAAATGCATATATATATATATATATATATATATATATATATATATATATATATATATATATATATATATATATATATATATATATATTTTTTTTTTATTATTTTTTTTATTATTCAGTACAGAATGTGCATACTTATAAAAGTCTACTTCTTACTCCATAGATGTATCTTACTTTATTGTTATTTTTATTCTTTATCCTACTTTTTTGCATTTCTATTGCTTTGTGTGTGTGCATGTATTTATGTTCAGCAAATTCCTAGTGTGTGTTGTACAAATGTAGCTCATCTGAATCTCAGTGTATCGACTTTTAAAGAGATTTTTAAGTCTAACCACTAAATCTACTTGGATGTGTATTTATTAATTAAAATTGAAATGCAAAATGAAACCCCATCAGCCGACTTTGGCATTGCTATAGTGTTGTGTAGAGCGACTGGAAAACCTCGACAACAAGATATTCTAAACCTGTTATAATCTACAGTATGCTATATCTATATCTACCTCATGCTGTTCTTTTCCATACAAATTCAACACTATATATCTCAAATCATCTGAAGCCTCATGACAACTATCACAACTGAAGTCATTATTAACGTGTGCGTCCGTTCAGCACATCTCACCCAGAAACTACAGTGATTTGTTCCCGCAGAAATGATGCGATGGTTTGGCAAAGACATTCACATAGTGATCCAGGTGGGATTGAGTTATTGATATTAGTATTGATATTAGGTTAGTATTCAGTTGTCAGTGACAGTAGCAGGGATGCGTTCCTCTCGTGGGCGAGCCCGTTTTACTCCTGAAACGCTCTGGCCAAATCCACGATTCTGTCTCGGCATGCGAGTCTCCGAGTCGCTCTCCTCCAGCCATCCTGCCGAATCCCGCAGTCAGAGGACAGATCTTCTGAGCCGCCAGACGGCTTGTTTTACTCAGAGACGTCTCCAGGTGGTGTGTGTCCCGCGCAGATGAACGACGAAGACCTGAACCCTGTGTGTGTGTGTCAGAGTCGGTGAGGATCTGACACTCGGGTCTCTCACAGATCTCATTATGCCAGACCTTCGGCTCGGGCCTGAAGGGTTCAGACACATGTCCTTGACCCTCAGAAACGAGCGCTGATGTTTCTCACAGTGGCGTATGGAGAACCGGCATTGCATTGGGTGGCGTTTGCTTCAAAACACGATGAGCCATTGGGAAACTAGAGTATATGTGTGGATGTCAATGCAAACGCCTTTTGTTACTATCAGTGGTATATGAAGTGACTATTCATGCTCAGATCCCTTAGTCCACAAATAAATGAAAAGAGCTTATTTCTGCAGACTCATGAAACTCATAATAGATCAATGAAGCACTATCTGATCAAACTGATGTTTTCAAAACGTCGCAATATCGTCTGCATTCCAGCCGAAATATGATGTTGCTCACTGTTTGTTTTTCTGAATGTGAAGAATCTGATGAATTGCAGTTGATCTGTGCAGTTGATCTTCAGCAGAAGCACATGTGAATCTAAAGGCCGTGTGTTCGACAGCGGATTCCTGTTTTCATTACACATGCGAATATTGCTCTTACATTCTTGATCGGCCAAGACAGGACTTCATCCCGATATCAAATCAAGTCAGCAATGAAATCTGACTACAACACTTTAGATGCTGCTTCTGTAGCTCAAATCATACTAAAATTATTATATATATATATATATATATATATATATATATATATATTTCATACTGGTCCAGCTATTAAAAAGGTTTCTTGCTCTCTTAACTGCCCATTGATCAGTGCTTTATCTACAGATGGTCCGTCTCTCTCTGTCTCTGAAAAAATATTAGCAGTGTTATGGATGCACTGATATTAAAATTCTGCCCGATACCAATGAATAGATAACTGATATGGTATTAATATTTCATGCATCCCTAACCAGAGATTATGCCCTTACCTGAAGGAAAAGATGAATCTGAATAACCTTTGAAACAGTGCTCAGGTTATTGAGCCCAGCACATGAAATGAAGACGTATCAACTATATTATAACCGAATGACCTGTTTTGTTCTGATATTGTCATGTTTGTCCCTCAGCACAAGCACAGAGTTCAGTGTGTGTGTTCAGACACTCGGATACAAACTCAAAGAAATAAAAGACGACACAAGAGAATAAACCTGCAATACTCAAAATGACAAATCATCCAAAGTCAGGAGAGAAACTGGCTTCTGACAATTGGAAAATGAATCTCTGAGGGAAGACGTTTTGAGATTATAAAGATTATAATAAAGAAGGTAATGCCATTTCAATAGCAGATGTCTCATGGGAACCCATGCGGTGTCGAGCGCCTGGAGAAACATTAGCTGGAAAACGGGTAAAGCGGTTCCTTTACTTCAGAGACGTAAGATGAAGAGGCAATGACTGAGCATCTTTAATAACGGAATAAACCATTGAAGATTTACTGCTTTTATTCCACATCTATTTGCTGGTTTGAAATGAAAGACCGCAGGGAGGAGCAAAAAAGTTTGACAAAAATATTTTAATGTAATATAAAAAACATGTATTAAAAATAAAAGAATTTAGAGGCTCTTGGCACCAAAAAATTGCTAGTGTGCCACAATAGTATAAAATTAGGGCTGCACGATTAATCGCAATATACATGAAATCGCACTTAAACCGATTTGTCTGATGAAGTCTGAAGTCTGTGATTGTAATGTGCAGCTTGTCAGTGCCGTACGGCTCAGGAAACGCGGCTCACTCTGAAAGCCAGAGTTTGAGTCGCTTATAACGAGCATTTGAAACAGCAACACGAGTCAAACATCTTTCCAGACATGAGACGCATTTATGAACATTTAATAACACGCTTTTCCTCCAAACTCACTTCATGAGGACAGCTGAGCTCCTCCTTCTGTGAGATGATGTGTGTGTGTGTGTGTGTGTAAGGACAGCTGAGCTCCTCCTCCTGTGAGATGATGAGCTTCTGACACAGAATAAGGCATGAGTGTTTATTACTCATGTTTAATCAAAGTGTTTCAATGTGTACACATACGCATTAAAAATGGACAGACTTTCTCTTCTGGAAAGACGGACCAGTACTCAGATTTCTGTCCAATCAAACGCTCTATGAGATGAGAATGTCCCGCCCCCAAAACACCCTACAGCCAATCAGCACACTCGTTTACCTGCAGCTTATTCCGGAGGATGCCTCTTGTCCTCTACAAAGACAGTCACTCTATTCTTCTTCTAACAGGTTGTAAACTGAAGTTGGCTCCTGATGAATGCGGTGTTTAAGATCTACAACACAAAGGTCACGTGACAAAACACACACTCGCTCGAGACATGCTGTACGCGTGAGCTTTATCAACTCCTCATGTGGGCTTCAGTTCTCAGACAGCATTAAGAGAACAGCCAGCAATGACAGCAAAATCATAATCATAATCAGCACAGGTGGATGAGTCAACTGTGTGTAGATCAAGCTGGTGTGTGAGATAAGACTGATCTGTGTGTGTCCTCAAGCTTCAGGCCTCGTGTTCATCACTGCTGGATCAACATTTGTGGATCACACACACACACACACCGCTGGTGAACACACACGTGTCACGGGACGCCAGTCTTTCAGCTTGATTAAACATGAGAAGTGCCGTTCATCATTCGTCACATAACACACACACGGCTCTGGCATCCACACGTACAGCACTTACACTAGTTATTATTTAAAGGATTCTTCAACAACCACACAAACCCGACCCAGCTGCCAGCCATAACCCAAGACCTTGAGCACTGACACATACAGCCGTGAACTTTGACCCCGGGAGTCACTAAATCTGCCTTCAGCATCAACAGTCTGATCCAGAAATGACACATTGCAGTCGCAGTGTCGCACTATCCTCGATGTGAACCCAGTCTCACTGGTGTTCCACACAGCTCTCGTCCTGGGAAATACTGTCACACCTGTGGGCAAATATCTCCAGGTTTGGGAGAGTTGCAGGTAAGAGGCAGAGAGAGAGAGAGAGAGAGAGAGAGAGAGAGGCAGAGAGAGAGAGAGCGCGAGAGAGAGAGAGAGAGAATATTTTGGCTAGAAGTGGACTATATCGGGTCTCTAGTTAACCTACTCATAGCTGGACTATATCGGGTCTATAGTTAACCTACTCATAGCTGGACTATATCGGGTCTCTAGTTAACCTACTCATAGCTGGACTATATCGGGTCTCTAGTTAACCTACTCATAGCTGGACTATATCAGGTCTATAGTTAACCTACTCATAGCTGGACTATATCGGGTTTATAGTTAATCTACTCATAGCCGGACTATATCGGGTCTATAGTTAATCTACTCATAGCCGGACTATATCGGGTCTATAGTTAATCTACTCATAGCCGGACTATATCGGGTCTATAGTTAACCTACTCATAGCTGGACTATATCGGGTTTATAGTTAACCTACACATAGCCGGACTATATCGGGTCTATAGTTAACCTACTCATAGCTGGACTATATCGGGTCTATAGTTAATCTACTCATAGCCGGACTATATCGGGTCTATAGTAAACCTACTCATAGCCGGACTATATCGGGTCTATAGTTAACCTACTCATAGCTGGACTATATCGGGTCTATAGTTAACCTACTCATAGCTGGACTATATCAGGTCTATAGTTAACCTACTCATAGCTGGACTATATCGGGTCTATAGTTAATCTACTCATAGCCGGACTATATCGGGTCTATAGTTAACCTACTCATAGCTGGACTATATCGGGTTTATAGTTAACCTACACATAGCCGGACTATATCGGGTCTATAGTTAACCTACACATAGCCGGACTATATCATGTCTATAGTTAACCTACTCATAGCTGGACTATATCGGGTCTATAGTTAACCTACTCATAGCTGGACTATATCAGGTCTATAGTTAACCTACTCATAGCCGGACTATATCGGGTCTATAGTTAACCTACTCATAGCTGGACTATATCGGGTCTCTAGTTAACCTACTCATAGCTGGACTATATCGGGTCTCTAGTTAACCTACTCATAGCTGGACTATATCAGGTCTATAGTTAACCTACTCATAGCTGGACTATATCGGGTTTATAGTTAATCTACTCATAGCCGGACTATATCGGGTCTATAGTTAATCTACTCATAGCCGGACTATATCGGGTCTATAGTTAATCTACTCATAGCCGGACTATATCGGGTCTATAGTTAATCTACTCATAGCCGGACTATATCGGGTCTATAGTTAACCTACTCATAGCTGGACTATATCGGGTTTATAGTTAACCTACACATAGCCGGACTATATCGGGTCTATAGTTAACCTACTCATAGCTGGACTATATCGGGTCTATAGTTAACCTACTCATAGCTGGACTATATCGGGTCTATAGTTAACCTACTCATAGCTGGACTATATCAGGTCTATAGTTAACCTACTCATAGCTGGACTATATCAGGTCTATAGTTAACCTACTCATAGCTGGACTATATCGGGTCTATAGTTAATCTACTCATAGCCGGACTATATCGGGTCTATAGTTAACCTACTCATAGCTGGACTATATCAGGTCTATAGTTAACCTACTCATAGCTGGACTATATCGGGTCTATAGTTAACCTACTCATAGCTGGACTATATCAGGTCTATAGTTAACCTACTCATAGCTGGACTATATCGGGTCTATAGTTAATCTACTCATAGCTGGACTATATCGGGTCTATAGTTAATCTACTCATAGCCGGACTATATCGGGTCTATAGTTAACCTACTCATAGCTGGACTATATCGGGTTTATAGTTAACCTACACATAGCCGGACTATATCGGGTTTATAGTTAACCTACACATAGCCGGACTATATCGGGTCTATAGTTAACCTACACATAGCCGGACTATATCGGGTCTATAGTTAACCTACTCATAGCTGGACTATATCGGGTCTATAGTTAACCTACTCATAGCTGGACTATATCAGGTCTATAGTTAACCTACTCATAGCCGGACTATATCGGGTCTATAGTTAACCTACTCATAGCTGGACTATATCGGGTCTCTAGTTAACCTACTCATAGCTGGACTATATCGGGTCTCTAGTTAACCTACTCATAGCTGGACTATATCAGGTCTATAGTTAACCTACTCATAGCTGGACTATATCGGGTCTATAGTTAACCTACTCATAGCCGGACTATATCGGGTCTATAGTTAACCTACTCATAGCCGGACTATATCGGGTCTATAGTTAACCTACTCATAGCTGGACTATATCGGGTCTATAGTTAACCTACTCATAGCTGGACTATATCAGGTCTATAGTTAACCTACTCATAGCTGGACTATATCGGGTCTATAGTTAACCTACTCATAGCCGGACTATATCGGGTCTATAGTTAACCTACTCATAGCTGGACTATATCGGGTCTCTAGTTAACCTACTCATAGCTGGACTATATCGGGTCTCTAGTTAACCTACTCAAAGCTGGACTATATCAGGTCTATAGTTAATCTACTCATAGCTGGACTATATCGGGTTTATAGTTAATCTACTCATAGCCGGACTATATCGGGTCTATAGTTAATCTACTCATAGCCGGACTATATCGGGTCTATAGTTAATCTACTCATAGCCGGACTATATCGGGTCTATAGTTAACCTACTCATAGCTGGACTATATCGGGTTTATAGTTAACCTACACATAGCCGGACTATATCGGGTCTATAGTTAACCTACTCATAGCTGGACTATATCGGGTCTATAGTTAATCTACTCATAGCCGGACTATATCGGGTCTATAGTAAACCTACTCATAGCCGGACTATATCGGGTCTATAGTTAACCTACTCATAGCTGGACTATATCGGGTCTATAGTTAACCTACTCATAGCTGGACTATATCAGGTCTATAGTTAACCTACTCATAGCTGGACTATATCGGGTCTATAGTTAATCTACTCATAGCCGGACTATATCGGGTCTATAGTTAACCTACTCATAGCTGGACTATATCGGGTTTATAGTTAACCTACACATAGCCGGACTATATCGGGTCTATAGTTAACCTACACATAGCCGGACTATATCGGGTCTATAGTTAACCTACTCATAGCTGGACTATATCGGGTCTATAGTTAACCTACTCATAGCTGGACTATATCAGGTCTATAGTTAACCTACTCATAGCCGGACTATATCGGGTCTATAGTTAACCTACTCATAGCTGGACTATATCGGCTCTATAGTTAACCTACTCATAGCCGGACTATATCAGGTCTATAGTTAACCTACACATAGCCGGACTATATCGGGTCTATAGTTAACCTACACATAGCCGGACTATATCGGGTCTATAGTTAACCTACTCATAGCTGGACTATATCGGGTCTATAGTTAACCTACTCATAGCTGGACTATATCGGGTCTCTAGATAACCTAGACGGTGAAATGATGGTTATTGCTTGCTGGGATGTGTTTGATAGCAGAATATGTCTGCTTAAATGCTGGGTTAGCTCGAGCGTGTCAGGACTACAGATCCTCTGGGAAATCAAGACTGGGAGGAAGGCAGACTCTCAGGAGCGATCCCGACTCTAAACACTGAGATCTGACATTCTGAAATGTGAAGTTTTGGACCTGCTGTAAACGGTCGGTTCTGAGAATCTGTCCTGTAATGAGATAAACTGCTTGTCTGAAGCTGTTCTTCACTAAAGCTGTTCAGGGAAAGTAAATATTTGACCATTTCCAATAGGTTTAAGGGTCTTGTGAAGATGTTGACACGCTGATCACAAATATTCTGTGTTATTCATGCCAGACAAGTCAATAGGTCACTTTGCAAAGAAAGACTACACGCCTGAACACATATATGTCTGCTAAATGAATAAATGTAAATGTGTATATATATATATATATATATTGAAACATGTGCACCATCAGCATTTTCACAGATTCACGTTTTTGAAGTTTACACAGAGATGACGTTTTCAAAATTTTTCAAAACTTGCACCTTGGAGTTGAAAAGTTTGCAAAGTTTGCGCTCTCGAGCTCCAAACACTGTTGTGCAAATGAACGGCCGGAACGCATTAAAGGTTTATGTTTTCTGTTAGAATGGTCTCGTGTAAGCGGCCCCTAATGGCTCGTTTCCACTGACGGTACGGTACAGTACGGTACGCAATTATTTCGGTTTCCACTGTCAAAAGTTGTGAATGGTACCAAAATGCCGAACGGTTCCCTTCCGTTGGGGGTTCCTAGCACAGTGGTACGGTACTAAAGGGTGGAGCTAGACTCACTGCAGGACGTTGATTGGTTGACAGAGTATCGTCACTTGCACGTGCTACAAGGGGAATGACAACATAAGAGGTGCCATTTTTTTATATACAGTTGGAATATAATACTACTGTTTTTAAACATGAGATATGGAACAGCCTTTCCTCGGCTGGTCCTTCTGACGTTTGACGCCGACTCTGACATCTCTGTGGTGGTTAAACATGAGATATAATTCGTCTTGTGTATATCTAACAGCGATCTTTGGTCTTGTGAATCTATAATTTGATCCCTGGCCAATCGTTTTGGCTGAGGGCTAAGTGAAATTTCATAACTTTATATTTAGGCTATTTAACTTGACCGTTGTAACGTAAGAGCGCTGACTTTGTATGTTTGACTGAATTGTTTGCTTTGTTTCTTATTTTATTGCTTCTTGTACCTTTTACTTATACTTTTATAATGGCTATTATTGATAAAACTGAAATTTAACAAAAAGAGACAGGGTTGAGTTTTGTCATTTTTAATTTTATTACAGTGAAGATGATCAAAGAACAAATGCACATATTGCCTGAACCATATTAAACGTACAGTATGGCATTTTTCGCCACTCGGGGTCGCTAACCTATTTACAATAACAAAGGCGTAGATTGATGACACAACATTTGCTAAGAATTATGGATCTTGTCGTCAACGTCAAGCCGACCGATCTAATAATGTTTATGGATGAGTAAATACATCAATGTTTTTATCATGACTGTGATATGAAGCAGTTCGGGATTGCTAAGAGACAGCTATCAGCTCCACACGCGACGCGAGTCCCGCGGATATAAAAGGAATACGGACATTTCATTCTACCAAACTACATGCAGAATTACTACTCACAGGTCAGTTTATTAGACAAATTAAACTTGTGAGGTAACGCAGCGCTGTTTCACTTGGTCTAACATTACACTAGCACACTAAACTGCATTTGAATGTGTTGAAATTGATGTTATTCTGTGTTAGTTTGTCTGTATGAGACTAGCAGTAAACTAGATCAACATTAGAATAACATACAGATCATATTCTGACATTTTATCATTGTTAAACTATAAAACATTGATTATTTTTATGTAAATGTGCTCACCTGTTTAATAAAGTACATGTAGGAGCGGTCGAAGTCTCGGACGTGGAGCTCTCGTTTATATACTGTCTATGGGAGCTCTCGGCATCTCGAAAACACAGCGGTGACAGCGCTGATATTGATTCTCGTTTTAGTTCTCCTTTTTTTATCCAAAGTCTGCTTGCCATGGTCCATAATGTTTGAACAAAACAACAACAGCGTGCAGATAGACATTGTGAACTACAAAGTTGTCAGTCGCTTTGGTTACTATCAGACGGCTCTGGTTCATAGCTCTGGTTGCCATGGCAGCACGAGCGGAAACCAGGGACAACGGGGATATGATGCCATTGGCGGCGACAAAACGGAAATAAAGAAACGGGACGTTTCTCGAATTAAATTACAAATTTCTCCTGGTTTGAAAGTTGTTGGAAACAGTCGGGATAATGTAAGTACACAACTAAAAAAAATATATAACATAGATATAGTGATTTTTGCTATTTTTAAAGCAAAAAAGTTACATATTGTGCCTTTATTAAGTTTAATATTTTTACAATTTAAACGAAAAGAGGCAGGGTTGTGTTATATTTTGTTTTGTTATAAATAGGCTAACGTTACATGCAGTGAATATAACCAATACGCGTTGCCTGAACCACATTTGTGTGGCTATAATGTTTAAGATTTCTTTAAATGAAAACGAAAAGAGGCAGAGTGGTGTTTTATAACATATTTCATTATTTATTGTTATAAAATATACACAGAGATAGCTGGAGTAGCAGAGCGAGTGGAGTGATGCAGAATTACCGGACTGGGGAGTCTATCTCCTGAGTCGGACTTGGCAAGTCCGAACTTTGCGTACTTGGTGTTGAGAAACACCTAATGTCGGCGCTTGTCTTCTTGTGACAAACATGCCGAGAAGCAAGAACAAGATCTGCTGAATGTCATCCATTGTTGTTTACTATGTCGCTTTCTTCTTCGTGCGAAAATGACGTCGATCGCTTCTTTCCGGCATAGGCTACACAACGCCTATAAGTAAGGGAACTGTTGGCGGTGGAAACGCTAGCCGGATCAGGGTTTACTGTACCGTACCGTACCATACCGTACTGCTCAATGGAGACAAGTCATAATGATCATTACAACGGAAGTGAATCAATCAAAACTAACTTTATCTGGACAATAACTTTATTCTAGAGCTGATGTAAAGCCTAAACAATCTCTGTTACTGTAATATGCTATTATCACTGTAAAGCTGCTGTGAAATGTAATATATAAATGAAAAAAAAAAAAAAAAGCGCTATATAAATGAAGGTGACTTAACAAAACAGAGAAATCTGCAACATTTTTAGATCTTACATGATGTGTCAGTGCTGGAGAAATGCGCTGCTGCTGCAAGCTATCGAAGGATATTCACAGAATTATCAGTTTAAACACGTCCAGGCTTTATTCAGGCTATTAAAAGTACAGTTTTGAGTGATGAATAATTTACCGTGCTTCACACCAATGATCTCAATATACAGCATGATATAAAGCTATTGTGGATCCAACAATGCGGGAGAGTTTGTCAGGTTTAACAGCTGAAGAAGAGCATCTTCAGTGAGGAAGAGGAGGAGAGCCTTTCTTACTTCACTGCTGTATTTATGATCAGTCAATATACATTAACATTTGCGTTTAATGCCGTCGGGAAAAGCTCAACATCTTTGACTGTCACATTCTTTCACACTAAAAAGGTCCTGCTCCATTCAGCGTTCGTTTCTTGGACGTATTCAATGAACAGTTTACAAAAATACAAGCTTTTCACTGGCTCTTTTCCCTCAGGACACAATTATTTCCAGCAGCTCATTATGTTTGTGCCGGACAGGATCTCCGTGTTTCTGGAGGAATATCTGTGCACACTGACACAAGCTTTTAGATACACACGGGTTATTCTGCAGAAGAGTGTTATAATGTTTAATATTTACTCACACAGTGGAAATGGACATAAATTAATGATTCTGCTCACTTTGGGGTGCCATGTTTGATTAGATTATCTCCCACTGCATGTCTGCAGTGCTCGCGAAGATCACTAGCGCCATCTGCCGGTCACTTCCGGTTCAGGTTTCAGTCACACAGTTCCGTATAACGACATAAGAAATTATTTTTAGGATAAAATAGCCTAGTAGTCCATAGTTTCACTACAGTACAGCTAATTTAATGGCTAGCATGTTTATAGGCTAAAAACAATCCAAATTAAATGGTAACACTTTACAATAAGTTAACATGAACTAACAATGAAAAATACTTCTACAACATCTATTTATCTTATGTAATGTTAATTTCAACATTTACTAAAAAAATCGTAGCCTATTATTTAATGAACCTGAGCTGACAGGATCATCAACACAAGTTTTGTATGAACTAACATTAACAGATGAATGAATAGGCCACTGTAACTGATGTGTTGCTCATTGTTAGTCAGTGCATTAACTAAAGGAACCTTATAGTGAAGTGTTTAATGCTAATTAAACCAATTAATTACTAATTAAATCATATTTTCACACTCTTTATAAATACAGCTTAATTAGGAATGACACTACCTTCATATTTCTTTGTTTTCTTCACACATTCATCTCAGACGATTTTCTCCTAGTAAACAAAAAGTTAGAAACCTTTGAAGAAAAAAAAACCTTCAGGCAACTGTGGTAATAAAAATCATTTTCACACAAAATTAAAACTGTTTATGATTAGTTACCTCTTTGTATCACCAATCATCTCAGTGTTCAAATCAAATCCATGACCGAGGCGTTATTGTTAAAATTAATAACGCAGCACTCAAAACAACTCCGCGTGTCTGAGCGCGCATGCGCACTTACAGGTTCGTTCTGGGTGACGTCACACGCAGGGCGGGGCCACAAGCAGGTGTATCCCACAGGTGTATTTTACAGGTGTAAAGAAGAATAAAGGCCAGTCGAGAAAGTGTGTGTGTGTGTGCAGGTTCGCGATGGGCTGCGCCGCGTTACTCGTCCTCGGACTCGCGTTCGACATCATCGGGTTCGCTTTGCTTTTACTCGGGATTTTTGCCAATCTGCGAGTGGAAGGAATATTTTACGGGGACTTTCTAATCTACTCTGGTTCATTAATAGTTTTCCTCAGTCTTTTCTGGTGGATCATGTGGTACACGGGGAACATCAAAGTTTCCTATGAGGATCTAGAGAAGAGGAGGTTTGATAACTTTGTGCACTGGGCGAGCAAACTCTCCGAGCGGCTGTCCGATCCCGGGAAGAAGAGCAGTGATCCCGGGAAGAGCTCGCTGACGCATCACGCCCCGACGCGGATCACCTGGGGAAACGTGAACGAGGCTTATGAGCGAAGTTCTGAGGAGAAGAAGCTGGAGATGGAGATCCTGAGGAACCCCGGGATGATCGGGAAGCTGGAGCGGATCTGACAGGAACCGGTGCGTTTACATGCACAACTTTAGCTTCAATCGGATTGAATTCATTCCGATTGATGAATCTGAACGTAGTGTTTACATGAACGCTAAACATGTGATCGGGTTGATGTGTGTGTTATGTCACAAGCTTCGAAATGAATGCAGGATTATTGTACAATTTTACAAAAAGTTAAGTCTTCATAATTTCTCAGTTAATACATCATAACTGTGGCTGCCTGGACTCATCAGTGTTCCTGCTGTTCTCTGGACCAGGACGGGTTTAACCAAACCCTCACATCTGGACTGGCTGAGAAATGAAGTCATTCATCAGGGAAAAGCTTTTAATTTCATGCATTTCTATGAGCACTTTATACATGATTTATGTTTTTGTACTTTTAACGTGTTAATACTGAAAGATATTTCACATTTTATACATTCCATTCTTTATGAAATAAAGAGTGGTCAGAAAAGGATTCATTTGGCCAGTTTCTTTGTTTGGGTATTTTTCTGGAGAAACAGTTGTTTAATGAAGCCCCTTTAATTCTGAATCATGGAAAATCACTGGTTTTAATTCATTCATACCTTAAAGTTGTACAGCTTTTCCAGTATTTGAACTGTTAAAACGAGCATTATGAATATGCCTCTGCAAACTTTATTAGGGCCGAAGTCTGAGAGACCCTGATGGCCAGAAACCAGTGGATCCCGTTCCTCACGGACCGGCGAGTGTTTACAGCAAACAGCCGCTCTGAACCTCTCAGTGAAGCCTAGAGGAAGTTGGCTGAAGAACACAAGAACTGTAAATGCAAAACCTGCCGGACAAACACGAGCGTAGAGAAAGACACACCCTGCTATTGTGTGTCTGTGGATATTTGAGCCATTAAATACCGGAGTCTTTCACAATCACAGCAAACAGACGATGAGGGAAAGTTCAGGAACACTGGGAACGTTGTTTGAGAGTGACATTACAATCCATCAAAACAGACATACTGATATATTACTATACTGAGTATTAACCAGAACAGTCATTAGTAATTGATAAAAATACTTCCTAAATTGTAACAGTGAAACAAGCTTTGAAACACGATGTATTATGAAAGTGCTGAACAGAATCCAGAGTTAGTCGTGCAGAGACGTATAAACTCCGTCATCTGGCAGCTCAGACACGCACGATCACGACTCCGAGTCGTTCAGACGGACAGCGGGTCCGACGCTGGATCTTCAGATCCGGGAAACACTCTTCATCATCTCCTCTTCTTCAGGATCCTTTAGTGAGGAACATCATCGCTACAAAATCACACCCAACTCGTCAGCGAATCGAAGAAACATCTGAAGGCTTAGAAACGTACAGATGAAATAAACAGCCTAACCCTTTCAGTAATGACTCAAAAGACAGTAACAGGCAACAATTAACATTTCATCACTTCTGTTAACCGTGAGTGACGCAGTTACTGTAGTTTCTGTCAACAAATGAATTGCACAATCTTTATCCAGAAATCAGTTCTTTGTTTCCAGCAGCAGAAGAGAAAAGAGTATTTCACAATCAATCATTCACATCCTTAATGTTTTTCTGCTCTGCTCTTTGACTTCACGAGAGTCGAAGCCTTCACAGTGTTAGGGGCCGTTCCTGAACACTCGGCTCGGCCCCGGCTGGGACTCGGCTCATGTTTGGTCAAGGACTTCTTCCCTTATTTCTGTCTAGTTCCCCGTGAGGAAGGTTTGATCATCAGCACCATCTAGAGACACACAGCAGCAACTCACTCACACACACACACCACTGAAGTTATGGAGCTTTAATTTAATTTATAAAAAAATGCATATACCCACTGAAGCTGAACAACATCTACCACTTATTTTTCCTTGTGGAACACGTTTCATCCGTGTAGACTTTCAGTTGTTTGAACAGAATAAAATAATATTATTAACAGGCAAAGAGACAACTTCAACACAAAGATAACAAACACAGCCAACGACATCTCCAATATAAAAGGAAAACAACGGGGAGGAAAGGAAATATTAGAAACGAAAGGTAAGTGCAGTAATGATCCCAATTGTATAAAATATTATTTATCTTTTTTTTCCTTCCATCTTTCGTCAGGAATCAAATCGGGCACAGCACGTTTTCTCAACACGTTCATGCAAGATGATATATTTTAACAAAGTACAAATGGAAATATATCTATCTCATAGGTTATTGGTTAAAATATGAAAAAAGAGGATGCGAGTAAACATCATTTTGATCTGATGTAATAGAGTAACTCAAACCCTCAATAGTGTTTCTTTTCTTCTGAAAAAATAAAAGAATGAATGAAGTGAATACATTCATTTCCATGACCACAAGTCCACGTCTTTAAAAAGAAAACAGAACGGGAAAAAGTTGTTGTTGTTGAGTATTTGTGCCTTGGGAAACACACACAAATAAGATCCTAAAGTACACATACGACAAAGTACTGCATATCTACTCAAGACTGCATTGGCTGGACGTGGAGGCTAGCTGCCATGATTCTGGAGAAGCCGGCACACGTTCCCTTTCCCAAGGGAAGAGCGCTCGACTTTCCCATGCGTGAGTGTGAAGCGGACACTGTAAGAGCTAATCGGTCTTAGCGAGGTTTGGCGAGTCCGTTTCTGACTGTGAATGTTCAGGATCTCTGGGAACGGAGAACACACGTCTGATACACATGCGTGACAATTACATAAACATCTACATCGCCATCGTCATCGGCTGCTTGATCGGGGTTCAGGGTTCAGGGCTCGTCCACGATCAGCCCGAGCTGCTCCGCTGGGTTACGCCAGACAGGAACAATATTACGCTTCATTCTGTGACTTCAAGTAGGCTATATGAGTATATGAGTGTGCATATATCTGTGAGTGTTGACCAGAGCCGCTTCTCTCTTCATCTCACCTCAGTGTTGGCACCTGGGGTTCAGGAACGGGTGACGAGGTGCCGGCGGGAGAACGAGTCGAGGTCAGAGGTCAGGAGACGATGGTCTAGTCGGCGTGGGTCTGCTGGTCTCTCTCTGCTGGGATGGAGTCGGTCTTGACCCGTTTGGGTTCGGGCTGCTGGTCCGGCTCTCCGTTCTGGCGTTTGGTGGGGAGGGAGGCGGAGGCCGAGGCGTGCGTCGCTAGCATGTGCAGCGGACTCGCTGAGGACCAGACATTAGCATTAGCAAAACGCTCCGCTGCATTAAAGGCATAGTTCACCCAAAAATTTAAATTAGCCCATGATTTACTCTCCCTCAAGTCATCCTAGGTGTATCCACCTTATTCCTACGCATTATGGGTGTGACTCCCGTTAAGCTGTAAACAATCAGTGAGAAGGCTAGCTCTTGAACACAATACGTTAAAAAAGTGTCACAATGAGATGACAATCTACTCACCCTTCAACCAGCGAACATTAAAAGGAAATTTAAAAGTGTAAAAGCATCAACAAGGCATTTCAACAGACCAAACAACCCCAAAAGCACAGCGATAACGGACGGGTTACATATCTCTGTAGTAATATATCTCTGTATTATGAAATGTAACTTATGTTGCGTTAATCAAAAATGTGCACCATTACGTGATACTATTTCAAAGTGATTTCCGTCATTTTGACAGATTATAAATTGCATTTACCTGTGAAAACAAACCTGGAAAGAGACGTGAGGATTTGAGAAGAATAACGAGATTCTTTGTGCATTCCAGTGAATTATTAATGGAATATATCGTAAATTAACTTCGGGAGAACAGACCACAAATGTGCAGGATATGTTGTCTTTTTTCATACTTTTACAGTGAATAGCAAAGGGAAAAAAGAAAATAATCACGAGAAAAAGAAAGCAGCGACTGAGAAGAACTCTAGCCGTAGATGTTCTTGTTATAACATGTCACGTTGAAATACCAAGTATAACGTTATTCTCATGATGTCTGAAAATAAATCATGAAGGGAAACTGACAACTCATCCAGTCAAACTGATGATTATTTGTAGGGCAACCTTATGATTTGAAATGATTCGTTTCAGTCATTTTGAATGGAAGTTCCCCAAACCGGAAGTGTCACCCATAATGTCCTGGGTAGGGTTGCACCAGCCGTTGGTAAGTTCTTTCTTAAATTGGAACGTAAAGTCCACACTAGAGGCTTAGTAACTACTAGCTAGTTTGTAACTAACTCTGAACTTTGTTCCGTTGCACCATTTGTTCGTAAGGCAGAACGTAGCTAGTAGGTCGTAAGCTCTCCGTAAAGTAATGCTTAGTCGCATATGACGTTTAGCCTCGATGATCCAATAGCAGCCTTCAAATACGTGAGCAGATGTTGTGTTGAAATGCTGTGAATTTCAGTTTGTCCTTCATTCTTTTGCCTAACGTTACTAACGGTAAAAATAAGTTTCCATTAAATACGATACTTGATCATGAATAGCATTTAAGTGTTTTTGTAAATAACATTCAGAAACTGTATTTGAAATTAAATGAATACGGATCAATATATAAATATTGATACAAAAAAACATAAGAAATTACGTTTATTGATTATGACTGATATTTGACATGCACATGGACCGATGCACACAGCGGCGTGCTGTTTAGGATGGGTTCGTGTTAAAGATAGCCGCTAACAAAGTAATCTTTTCACATAATGTTCTCTCTCTTAAAATGTAAGCGAGTGTTATGTCAGCATAATCATATATGTCTAAAGAATTGAAGTCTGTCAGGTAAAAGAAGAGCTTATTGATGCAGTTCAGTCTGTCTGATATTTTATTCCATCCATTACTCCTGATCGGAGGCTGCCGTAAATATTTAGTTTATACGTAGACTTACGCTTCAACTAAGTTTAATGGTGCAACACAAAAATATTTAGAAGTGCGTAAGTCGTAACTTAGTGTCCATTTACGTCAAAACTAGGCTAAGTTATAACTTACGCACAGCTGGTGCAACCGGCCCCTGGCTCTTCCAAGCTTTATAATGGCAGTGAATAGGCATATTTTTTGGAAGTCCATCAAAGTGCATCTGTCCCTATTCTATGCACTTTTATGATGGACAGATGCACTTTTATGGACTTAAAACAGAAACAGCCATTCACTGCCATTATAAAGCTTGGAAAAGCTATAAACTGTAATAACCCAAGCTGTAAATACTGTAATAACCCAAGCTGTAAATACTGTAATAACCCAAGCTGTAAATACTGTAATAACCCAAGCTGTAAATACTGGAATAACCCATTCTGTAAATACTGGAATAACCCATGCTGTAAATACTGTAATAACCCATGCTGTAAATACTTTAGTAACCCATGCTGTAAATACTGTAATAACCCATGCTGTAAATACTGTAATAACCCATGCTGTAAATACTGTAATAACTCATGCTATAAATACTGGAATAACCCAAGCTGTAAATACTGTAATAACTCATGCTGTAAATACTGTAGTAGCCCATGCTGTCAATACTGTAGTAACCCATTCTGTAAACACTGTAATAACACAAGCTGTAAATACTGTAATAACTCATGCTATAAATACTGTAATAACCCAAGCTGTAAATACTGTAATAACCCATGCTGTAAATACTGTAATAACCCATGCTGTAAATACTGTAGTAACCCATTCTGTAAATACTGTAATAACCCATTCTGTAAATACTGTAATAACCCATGCTGTAAATACTGTAATAACTCATGCTATAAATACTGGAATAACCCAAGCTGTAAATACTGTAATAACTCATGCTGTAAATACTGTAGTAGCCCATGCTGTCAATACTGTAGTAACCCATTCTGTAAACACTGTAATAACACAAGCTGTAAATACTGTAATAACTCATGCTATAAATACTGTAATAACCTAAGCTGTAAATACTGTAATAACTCATGCTATAAATACTGTAGTAACCCATTCTGTAAATACTGTAATAACCCATGCTGTAAATACTGTAATATCCCAAGCTGTAAATACTGGAATAACCCATTCTGTAAATACTGGAATAACCCATGCTGTAAATACTGTAATAACCCATGCTGTAAATACTGTAATAACCCATTCTGTAAATACTGTAGTAACCCATGCTGTAAATACTGTAATAACCCATGCTATAAATACTGTAGTAACCCATTCTGTAAATACTGTAATAACCCATGCTGTAAATACTGTAATAACCCATGCTGTAAATACTGTAATAACCCATTCTGTAAATACTGTAGTAACCCATGCTGTAAATACTGTAATAACCCATGCTATAAATACTGTAGTAACCCATTCTGTAAATACTGTAATAACCCATGCTGTAAATACTGTAGTAACCCATGCTGTAAATACTGTAATAACCCATGCTATAAATACTGTAGTAACCCATTCTGTAAATACTGTAATAACCCATGCTGTAAATACTGTAATATCCCAAGCTGTAAATACTGGAATAACCCATTCTGTAAATACTGGAATAACCCATGCTGTAAATACTGTAATAACCCATGCTGTAAATACTGTAACAACCCATTCTGTAAATACTGTAATAACCCATGCTGTAAATACTAAAATCCCAAGCTGTAAATACTGGAATAACCCATTCTGTAAATACTGGAATAACCCATGCTGTAAATACTGTAATAACCCATGCTGTAAATACTGTAATAACCCATTCTGTAAATACTGTAATAACCCATTCTGTAAATACTGTAATAACCCATGCTGTAAATACTGTAATAACTCATGCTATAAATACTGTAATCACCCAAGCTGTAAATACTGTAATAACTCATGCTGTAAATACTGTAGTAGCCCATGCTGTCAATACTGTAGTAACCCAAGCCGTAAATACTGGAATAACCCAAGCTGTAAATACTGTAATAACCCATTCTGTAAACACTGTAATAACCCAAGCTGTAAATACTGTAATAACCCATGCTATAAATACTGTAATAACCCATGCTTTAAATACTGTAGTAACCCATTCTGTAAACACTGTAATAACACAAGCTGTAAATACTGTAATAACTCATGCTATAAATACTGTAATAACCCAAGCTGTAAATACTGTAATAACTCATGCTGTAAATACTGTAGTAACCCATGCTGTAAATACTGTAGTAACCCATTCTGTAAACACTGGAATAACCCATTCTGTAAATACTGTAATAACCCATTCTGTAAATACTGTAATAACCCAAGCTGTAAAAACTAATAACCCATGCTGTAAATACTGTATTAACCAAATCTGTAAACAGTAATAACCATGCTGTAAATACTGTAGTAACCCATTCTGTAAATACTGTAATAACCCATGCTGTAAATACTGGAATAACCCATGCTGTAAATACTGGAATAACCCATGCTATAAATACTGTAATAACCCAAGCTGTAAACACTAATAACCCATGCTGTAAATACTGTAGTAACCCATTCTGTAAACACTGGAATAACCCAGGCTGTAAATACTGTAATAACCCATTCTGTAAATACTGTAATAACCCAAGCTGTAAACACTAATAACCCATGCTGTAAATACTGCAGTAACCCATTCTACAAATACTGTAATAACCCATGCTGTAAATACTGGAATAACCTATGCTATAAATACTGTAATATCCCAAGCTGTAAATACTGTAGTAACCCAATCTGTAAACACTGTAATAACCCAAGCTGTAAATACTGTAATAACCCATGCTGTAAATACTGTAGTAACCCATTCTGTAAACACTGTAATAACCCCAGCTGTAAATACTGTAATAACCCATGCTATAAATACTGTAATAACCCATGCTGTAAATACTGTAATAACCCATGCTGTAAATACTGTAGTAACCCATTCTGTAAATACTGTAATAACCCAAGCTGTAAACACTGTAATAACCCAAGCTGTAAATACTGTAGTAACCCATTCTGTAAATACTGTAATAACCCATTCTGTAAATGCCGTAATAACCCAAGCTGTAAACACTGTAATAACCCATGCTGTAAATACTGTAGTAACCCATGCTGTAAACACTGTAATAACCCAAGCTGTAAACACTGTAATAACCCAAGCTGTAAATACTGTAGTAACCCATTCTGTAAATACTGTAATAACCCATTCTGTAAATGCCGTAATAACCCAAGCTGTAAACACTGTAATAACCCATGCTGTAAATACTGTAGTAACCCATGCTGTAAATACTGTAGTAACCCAAGCTGTAAACACTAATAACCCATGCTGTAAATACTGTAGTAACCCATTCTGTAAATGCCGTAATAACCCAAGCTGTAAACACTGTAATAACCCATGCTGTAAATACTGTAGTAACCCATGCTGTAAATACTGTAGTAACCCAAGCTGTAAACACTGTAATAACCCATGCTGTAAATACTGTAGTAACCCATGCTGTAAACACTGTAATAACCCATGCTGTAAACACTGTAATAACCCAAGCTGTAAACACTGTAATAGCCCATGCTGTAAATACTGTAGTAACCCATGCTGTAAATACTGTAATAACCCATGCTGTAAATACTGTAGTAACCCATGCTGTAAATACTGTAATAACCCATGCTGTAAACACTGTAATAACCCAAGCTGTAAACACTGTAATAACCCATGCTGTAAATACTGTAGTAACCCATGCTGTAAATACTGTAATAACCCATGCTGTAAATACTGTAGTAACCCTTTCTGTAAATACTGTAATAACCCAAGCTGTAAACACTGTTATAACCCAAGCTGTAAATACTGTAGTAACCCATTCTGTAAATACTGTAATAACCCATTCTGTAAATGCCGTAATAACCCATGCTGTAAATACTGTAGTAACCCATGCTGTAAACACTGTAATAACCCAAGCTGTAAACACTGTAATAACCCAAGCTGTAAATACTGTAGTAACCCATTCTGTAAATACTGTAATAACCCATTCTGTAAATGCCGTAATAACCCAAGCTGTAAACACTGTAATAACCCATGCTGTAAATACTGTAGTAACCCATGCTGTAAATACTGTAGTAACCCATGCTGTAAATACTGTAGTAACCCAAGCTGTAAACACTGTAATAACCCATGCTGTAAATACTGTAGTAACCCATTCTGTAAATGCCGTAATAACCCAAGCTGTAAACACTAATAACCCATGCTGTAAATACTGTAGTAACCCATGCTGTAAATACTGTAGTAACCCAAGCTGTAAACACTGTAATAACCCAAGCTGTAAATACTGTAGTAACCCATTCTGTAAATACTGTAGTAACCCATTCTGTAAATGCCGTAATAACCCAAGCTGTAAACACTAATAACCCATGCTGTAAATACTGTAGTAACCCATGCTGAAAATACTGTAGTAACCCAAGCTGTAAACACTGTAATAACCCAAGCTGTAAATACTGTAGTAACCCATTCTGTAAATACTGTAATAACCCATTCTGTAAATGCCGTAATAACCCAAGCTGTAAACACTGTAATAACCCATGCTGTAAATACTGTAGTAACCCATGCTGTAAATACTGTAGTAACCCAAGCTGTAAACACTGTAATAACCCATGCTGTAAACACTGTAATAACCCAAGCTGTAAATACTGTAGTAACCCATTCTGTAAATACTGTAATAACCCATTCTGTAAATGCCGTAATAACCCAAGCTGTAAACACTGTAATAACCCAAGCTGTAAATACTGTAGTAACCCATTCTGTAAATACTGTAATAACCCATTCTGTAAATGCCGTAATAACCCAAGCTGTAAACACTGTAATAACCCATGCTGTAAATACTGTAGTAACCCATGCTGTAAACACTGTAATAACCCAAGCTGTAAACACTGTAATAACCCATGCTGTAAACACTGTAATAACCCATTCTGTAAATGCCGTAATAACCCAAGCTGTAAACACTGTAATAACCCATGCTGTAAATACTGTAGTAACCCATTCTGTAAATGCCGTAATAACCCAAGCTGTAAACACTGTAATAACCCATGCTGTAAATACTGTAATAACCCATGCTGTAAATGCCGTAATAACCCAAGCTGTAAACACTGTAATAACCCAAGCTGTAAACACTGTAATAACCCAAGCTGTAAACACTGTAGTAACCCATTCTGTAAATACTGTAATAACCCATTCTGTAAATGCCGTAATAACCCAAGCTGTAAACACTGTAATAACCCATGCTGTAAATACTGTAGTAACCCATTCTGTAAATGCCGTAATAACCCAAGCTGTAAATACTGTAATAACCCATTCTGTAAATGCCGTAATAACCCAAGCTGTAAACACTGTAATAACCCATGCTGTAAATACTGTAATAACCCATTCTGTAAATGCCGTAATAACCCAAGCTGTAAACACTGTAATAACCCATGCTGTAAATACTGTAATAACCCATGCTGTAAACACTGTAATAAACCATGCTGTAAATACTGTAGTAACCCATGCTGTAAATACTGTAGTAACCCATTCTGTAAATACTGTAATAACCCATGCTGTAAACACTAATAACCCATGCTGTAAATACTGTAGTAACCCATGCTGTAAATACTGTAGTAACCCATTCTGTAAATACTGTAGTAACCCATGCTGTAAACACTAATAACCCATGCTGTAAATACTGTAGTAACCCATGCTGTAAATACTGTAGTAACCCATTCTGTAAATACTGTAATAACCCATGCTGTAAACACTAATAACCCATGCTGTAAATACTGTAGTAACCCATGCTGTAAATACTGTAACAACCCATTCTGTAAATAGAAATACTGTAATAACCCATTCTGTAACCCTTCCTGAAGGGTTAGTGATGTGAGAGAGGCTCACCAGTGCTGCCGGAGCCCTGGACTGCTGAGACCACATGCGTCCCGTTCTGAGTGATGGCCTTGACCGGCAGCTGGTGCTGACCCACGATAGTGACCGTCTGCAGAACACGGGCCGTCCCACCCAGAGACGTTGTGATGGAGGGAACCGGCTCCACTTTCACTGAGACATAAACGACACACAGCATTACAGAGGTTTTCTGATACGAGTTATGATATTATACATCATACTCAGATACTTTCCACATAATAACTGGACAAAATATTGATGAGAGTTGAACTCGAGATATTGAACTCGAAGCTTCCACAAAGAAGAACGGTTCATCAAACATCTTCAAACAAGACGTAGTAACAGTCATATCATTAATTACACAAATTAAACCAAATAAATAATAGTTATTTGGACAAAAAAATATTGATATGACTTGAAATGGTTTTAAAACTCTTGGCTGTTTATTCATATAATTAGAGCCCGACCGATAAAGGATTTTGAAGGCCGATACCGATACAAATATTTGTTGGTTTTAAAATCCGATATTCCGATATATCGGCCGATATATTTTTAAATTTCAGAAACGCGCAACAAAACATTAACAGATTTCCCTAACATTAGTTATTTGTAGTTATTTATGAGTTTTAACTAAAATAATATGATAATGCATTTTAAAAAGAAACTTGTTTCTTTTATTGTCACAACAGAACAGAGGAACATCAAAATATAATTAGTCCCTACATTGCCTTATAAACTACCTTATAATTACAATGTCAGCTTGCTTATCCCTTTACCTGCACTTTTTAAATTCTTTCCATCAAGCTACATCAAACCATTTTCAATCATCAGTTGCTGCCTGCCTTCTAAAACCTACTATTTAGCGATCTAAATCCATTATGTGACTCGTTAATGCTGCGGCTGAACGACAGTCTGCAACGTCTTTACTATTACTACTGTCTCTTTAAGAGCTGCGCGCAACGCGTCTAATATACACGCATTTGACAAGCAGATTTTCTATCAATTTTCTCAAGTTTGCTTTCACTTTAGACATCACCGACTTTGTTTATGTAAACCTTGTGTGTATTTGACAGTATTAGCACAATAAGACTCGAAAGATAACTTAGTCCAGTATCCAGGCGCTGGTAGACAGGCTTTTAGTGCATGTGAGCTTCACATGATGTACGCGCTGAGAAACACATGTTAGCGCATCAGCACGCGAATTAAATGTTTAACCGACAAGGCATCAAAGCACATGCAAATTATGAACTTTTGTGAACTGCAGTGTCCCTTTCCGCTGCGTTAACATTTTATGTGAATATACATCGCGTTGTTCAGTATGATGGGCGCCAGAATAGCAACTGATAGAATGCACGATACTACGATATTTCTTCAAAAGCAGATCGTGGAGACATTTTAATCGTCCACGATCAAAAATCGTCATATCGCACACCCCTACCATGAACACACTTCACCGATGATCTCACTCGCGGATAACTGGTTCTCTCTGCCCGACTCTGTCTGGATCAGCAGGTTGCAGGATGTGTGGCGCGTTATACACGAGTGTTGCCAACAGGGACGGTGTAGAGTGCTCTCTGGTGGACAAACTATACAACGCCAACACTCATGACATGGTTGAAGGGTGTTTCGTCCGTTTTTATTTTATTTTTGAAATATTCATTTATCGGCCATTACAAATGCCGATACCGATAGTTTGGAAAATGCCTAATATCGGCCTGCCGATAAATCGGTCGGGCTCTACTTATAATCCATTACAGTGTCAAAGACACGACAGCGATATTACAGTGACTGATACTGAAGCCTAAACTCAGACAAAGATGGAACGGGAGAGAGCGAGTCTCCAGATTAAAGGAAGCTGGACAAACACACACGCGGAAATCAGACCTCGGCCAATCAGAATCAAGTATTCCACAGAGCTTCTGATATTCAGCCCTATTATCACAGAGCTTCCACACGCTCACCTTTGACCTCCTGGTGCTCTCCATTCTCACGCGCGGACACAACGCTGGTCTGGCTGAACACCGGCTCAGCCACAGACAGACCGGTGACGGTCGCCATGGACACCGCCGGGATCTGGTGCACTACATGGACCGTCTGCAGGGGCTGCTGGGACGCGGAGGACACCGGAGTAGCTACAGTGTAGGTTAGGGGCTTCAGGGTCTGAGGGAGCTGCCGCTGCACTGTGATGAGGACCGGCTGCGTGTTCAGAGGAGAACCTGTGGGAGTAAACCAGGTCAGACCAGAGATGTTCACAAGTCTTTAAGCTGGAGTCCAAGTCAAGTCCGGAGTCTTTATCACTGGAGTCCGAGTCCAGTACGGAGTCTTTATCACTGGAGTCCGAGTTAAGTCTGGAGTCTTTATCACTGGAGTCCGAGTTGAGTTAAGTCAGGAGTCTTTATCACTGGAGTCCTAGTCAAGTCAGGAGTCTTTATCACTGGAGTCCGAGTCAAGTCTGGAGTCTGGGGTATTTATCGCTGGAGTTCGAGTCAAGTCTGGAGTCTTTATCCCTGGAGTCCAAGTCTAGTCAGGTGTCTTTATCACTGGAGTTCGTGTAGAGTCAAGTCTAGAGTCTTTATCATTGGAGTTCGAGTAGAGTCAAGTCTGGAGTCTTTATCAATGGAGTCCAAGTCAAGTCTGGAGTCTTTATCACTGGAGTTCAAGTCGAGTCAAGTCTGGAGTCTTTATCACTGGAGTCCGAGTCAAGTCTGGAGTCTGGAGTCTTTATCGCTGGAGTTCGAGTCGAGTCTGGGGTATTTATCGCTGGAGTTCGAGTCAAGTCTGGAGTCTTTATCACTGGAGTCCAAGTCTAGTCAGGTGTCTTTATCACTGGAGTATGAGTCGAGTCAAGTCTGGAGTCTTTATCACTGGAGTCTGAGTCAAGTCTGGAGTCTTTATCACTGGAGTCCAAGTCAAGTCAGGAGTCTTTATCACTGGAGTTCGTGTAGAGTCAAGTCTAGAGTCTTTATCATTGGAGTTCGAGTAGAGTCAAGTCTGGAGTCTTTATCGCTGGAGTTCGAGTCAAGTCCGGAGTCTTTATCAATGGAGTCCAAGTCAAGTCTGGAGTCTTTATCACTGGAGTCCGAGTCAAGTCTGGAGTCTGGAGTCTTTATCGCTGGAGTTCGAGTAGAGTTAAGTCTGGAGTCTTTATCACTGGAGTTCGAGTCAAGTCTGGAGTCTATCAATGGAGTTCGAGTAGAGTCAAGTCCGGAGTCTTTATCGCTGGAGTCCGAGTCAAGTCCGGAGTCTTTATCACTGGAGTCCGAGTCAAGTCTGGAGTCTGGTGTCTTTATCACTGGAGTTCGAGTCGAGTCTGGAGTCTTTATCACTGGAGTTCGAGTCGAGTCAAGTCTGGATTCCGAGTCACTGGAGTCCGAGTCAAGTCTGGAGTCTTTATCACTGGAGTCCGAGTCAAGTCCGGAATCTTTATCGCTGGAGTTCGAGTCAAGTCCGGAGTCTTTATCACTGGAGTCCAAGTCAAGTCTGGAGTCTTTATCACTGGAGTATGAGTCAAGTCTGGAGTCTTTATCACTGGAGTCCGAGTCAAGTCTGGAGTCTTTATCACTGGAGTCCAAGTCAAGTCTGGAGTCTTTATCACTGGAGTTCGAGTCGAGTCTGGAGTCTTTATCACTGGAGTTCGAGTCGAGTCAAGTCTGGATTCCGAGTCACTGGAGTCCGAGTCAAGTCTGGAGTCTTTATCACTGGAGTTCGAGTCGAGTCTGGAGTCTTTATCACTGGAGTTCGAGTCGAGTCTGGTGTCTTTATCACTGGAGTTCGAGTCGAGTCTGGAGTCTTTATCACTGGAGTTCGAGTCGAGTCAAGTCTGGATTCCGAGTCACTGGAGTCCGAGTCAAGTCTGGAGTCTTTATCACTGGAGTTCGAGTCGAGTCTGGAGTCTTTATCACTGGAGTTCGAGTCGAGTCAAGTCTGGATTCCGAGTCACTGGAGTCCGAGCCAAGTCTGGAGTCTTTATCACTGGAGTTCGAGTCGAGTCCGGAGTCTTTATCACTGGAGTCCGAGTCAAGTCTGGAGTCTGGTGTCTTTATCACTGGAGTTCGAGTCGAGTCAGGAGTCTTTATCACTGGAGTTCGAGTCGAGTCTGGAGTCTTTATCACTGGAGTTCGAGTCGAGTCAAGTCTGGATTCCGAGTCACTGGAGTCCGAGTCAAGTCTGGAGTCTTTATCACTGGAGTCCGAGTCAAGTCAGGAGTCTTTATCACTGGAGTTCGAGTCGAGTCTGGAGTCTTTATCACTGGAGTTCGAGTCGAGTCAAGTCTGGATTCCGAGTCACTGGAGTCCGAGTCAAGTCTGGAGTCTTTATCACTGGAGTCCGAGTCAAGTCCGGAATCTTTATCGCTGGAGTTCGAGTCAAGTCCGGAGTCTTTATCACTGGAGTCCAAGTCAAGTCTGGAGTCTTTATCACTGGAGTCCGAGTCAAGTCTGGAGTCTTTATCACTCGAGTCCGAGTCAAGTCTGAAGTCTTTATCACTGGAGTCCGAGTCAAGTCTGGAGTCTTTATCACTCGAGTCCAAGTCAAGTCAGGAGTCTTTATCACTGGAGTCCAAGTCAAGTCTGGAGTCTTTATCACTGGAGTATGAGTCAAGTCTGGAGTCTTTATCACTGGAGTCCGAGTCAAGTCTGGAGTCTTTATCACTGGAGTTCGAGTCGAGTCAAGTCTGGATTCCGAGTCACTGGAGTCCGAGTCAAGTCTGGAGTCTTTATCACTGGAGTTCGAGTCGAGTCTGGAGTCTTTATCACTGGAGTTCGAGTCGAGTCAAGTCTGGATTCCGAGTCACTGGAGTCAGAGTCAAGTCTGGAGTCTTTATCACTGGAGTCCGAGTCAAGTCCGGAATCTTTATCGCTGGAGTTCGAGTCAAGTCCGGAGTCTTTATCACTGGAGTCAAGTCAAGTCTGGAGTCTTTATCACTGGAGTCCGAGTCAAGTCTGGAGTCTTTATCACTCGAGTCCGAGTCAAGTCTGGAGTCTTTATCACTGGAGTCCGAGTCAAGTCTGGAGTCTTTATCACTCGAGTCCGAGTCAAGTCTGGAGTCTTTATCACTGGAGTCCGAGTCAAGTCTGGAGTCTTTATCACTGGAGTCCGAGTCAAGTCTGGAGTCTTTATCACTCGAGTCCGAGTCAAGTCAGGAGTCTTTATCACTGGAGTATGAGTCAAGTCAGGAGTCTTTATCACTGGAGTATGAGTCAAGTCTGGAGTCTTTATCACTGGAGTCCGAGTCAAGTCTGGAGTCTTTATCACTGGAGTCCAAGTCAAGTCTGGAGTCTTTATCACTGGAGTTCGAGTCGAGTCAAGTCTGGAGTCTTTATCACTGGAGTCCGAGTCAAGTCTGGAGTCTTTATCACTGGAGTTCGAGTCGAGTCAAGTCTGGAGTCTTTATCACTGGAGTCCGAGTCAAGTCTGGAGTCTTTATCACTGGAGTTCGAGTCGAGTCAAGTCTGGAGTCTTTATCACTGGAGTTCGAGCTGTAGGCCTGAAACACACACACACACACACACACACACACACACACCCCCTGACTGGCTCTAGTGTCAGCAGTGGCACAGTTCTATCCCTGCCGTTACCTGCAGTGTTCTGTGTGAAACAGGCCTCCTGAATGACTGCTAGTTTGGGCTGGATGGCCGGAGCCGGAGCCGGATCGGGTTCCATGGGAACAGGCGAGCCTTCCCTAGATAAGCTGTCTGGAGTCTGAACGCCGCTGGAGTGGGCCGACAGCACCCCAGTGTGGTTTGGAGACGCCGGAGCGCTCCTGAGAGGGAGAAAGAGGAAAACTAATCTTAGTTTTTTTATAAAGCAGTTAAAAACAGAGACGGTTGACCAATGTTCTGAACAATGATTTAAATAAGTTACAAATACAATACTTTTTTTTTTTTTTATCACAGGCAAAAGATTAAAAAAGTCATGCATGACATAAAGAACATCAGACATGAGGAGGATTAAAGAGAATAGATGCGCTTTTAACTCTGATTTAAGATAATGTCCTGCTGGTTCAGTAACAGACACTGGTCAGCTGTTCCACAGGCACCAGCAAACACATGATCCACTCACATAATAAACTCTCTCTCCCGATAGGGTTACAGTAATAAACCCTCTCTCCCGATAGGGTTACAGTAATAAACTCTCTCTCCCGATAGGGTTACAGTAATAAACTCTCTCTCCCGATAGGGTTACAGTAATAAACTCTCTCTCCCGATAGGGTTACAGTAAACCCGGATCACCTGGATGATAGTGGACCGAGGGGAGTCCGGAAGCAGGGAACGCCACGAGGCCGACGCTTACGAAACGCCTGTTCGACGAGCTTCCCCTCGGATGAGGGATCTATCCTCCAGAACGAGCCTTTTCCCGGCTCCTCCTGGGATCGGGGCACTTTGATGAAATAGCGATTTAAGGACAGATTGTGACGAATCGAGTTCTGGAAGAGAAACATGAGACAGAAAGGTTAAGGGTCAAAAGATCTGAATCTGATTTGAGACCGTAATGATGAAGCCAGTGTACTACAGATGGTACTCAACCGCCCGTTCCCGCGGCGGTAAATTGCGGGTGTGTATTTGCAGCCTCTTACCGCTAAGAGGCGCTACAATCACAGACTTTGCAAAGTGTCAGTTTATTCTATTGCGTAAACTGCCGCCGCGGCTCATTGAGAGCGATTGAAAGCTTGTAGCAGATCAATTCAAATGAAACATTGAACGAATTCATAATCACAATACTGAAATTACTGAAATTAAATTGAATAAAGAAAAAAAATACAACATAAAACATTGCAATAGAAAAATATAAGGCCACATCAATGAGGCTTTGTAAGAGCATAAGACATTAGTTTAACAGTATTCAGACGATAGCTCTGTGGTCAACGCAACAACATGAGCCTCTCAGAGCATCAAGCGATCCGAGATCGAATCTCAGTGCAGCCGACAGTGTTTATGTTTTTCCGTTCTTGATGCTTAAATATGTAACTGTTTATTAAAGTCAAGCATCTTGTTTAATTATCAATTTACAACATAAATTTGCTACATTCCAGTTGAGCCGCTGCAAAGACGACACATCTGATGAAGGAATACTGTCAGCCGGTCGCACCAGAAAATGAAGATGATGAAGCTCGTCTTTAATCTGCTAAATTATTGTTTTGTGAATCATTCACGAAATTGAGATGACTGACAGTGATACCCGGCCAAAGCAACGGAAGACATTTTTCAAAACAGATCGAACAAATCAGAAAAATACTTTCAATAGCCTACAGTATTGCTTTCAATTAAAAAAATAAACAATGAAAATGTAAAAGAAAAAAAGTTTGAAACCCCATCACACATTTCAAGGAATAAAGTGTCAGGACAGTTTATATATTTAAAACAGGGTTGCATCGATAGAGTTTATTCCCTTTGCGATGCAAAATAAGAAACACAGAATTTTATTCTTGCAACATTTTAAATTTCTATTGTCAAAGAAATTGCAGCTAAGTTAAAAAATTTAAACGGTACAAAACGAAAATAGTTCAAAGCAACAAATTAAGAACAGGCGTTTTTCTTTGCCTCTCTCTCTCTTTGTTGCTTCAAAGATACAACACGCCTTGCTGAATTCACCTATAAAAAACGAGGTTGATCGCGAATTAAAGAGCTCTGTATCTGCTAAATTGAAATTGTGTGTGGAAAACCTTTAAATACAATAAACAAAACTACAATATTTAGTTTAATAAGATATAGGGCCTACATATGGACTTTTGGAGATTTTGAGATTTATCCTTATAAGAATTTTGCCTTTGCCTGCTCATCAGGCTGGCTATCCGGCACTCTCCATATGAGAGACGGAACATTAACACCTCTTGTCCTGCACCCCCACGATAAAGCATCTATACTGCCTTCTCCAAACCCCCCACAGGCTATCTGAGTTTGCAAAACAAAACAAAGTTTGCAATTCACACTTAAATCGCTATTCTAGACATTAGCAATAGGCTATTCAAGTGTTGATAATGAAGGAATTAAATAATTTAGGCTATGTAGTGATATTTCTGTCATAAATGTTTATTACTAAATATTTAATTATTTCAATAATTGAAGAGTTAAAACGCTACTTCAGTTTGGGCCAGCTTTTTCCAAGCAAAACTAACGCATGTTCATTTGTTGTCATGAACAAAATGTTCAACTCAATATTAAATTCCACAGGGATCTTTGAATGCTTACAACCAGGGTGCGATTTGTGAATAAAGTATTTTTTTATTTTTATTCAAATAAATCTCTAACCACAGTGCTTCGTGCTGCTGTTAAACTAAATAACATTTATAGAATAATTATGACCTTATATGAAACAATAATCGCAACATTGACAAATAAATTTATTTGATCTGTTTTTACAATTTAATTCAGGGCGATTTAGCCTACATTTAATTAGAGCGAGATTTTCACCCTTTCCTTGTCCTTTCCTCATTGTGAAGCGCTCACATGATAGCTAAACATGTTTGAGTAGATCCTCTGTACCTCTCAGTTTCATATGGATTAGATAATCAGGCTTTAGACATAGCCGATTAATATCTTATCGTGACTGAGATGAGGCGCAGTTCCCGGAGACAGAGACAACAGACAAACTTTTGTCGTTAGCCTAATATGAATAAAAGTTTACAGTTTTGAACGATGTAGGCTATACTCTACTCTTATCTGTATGACCGAAAAATTACAGAGTAGCCTATTAAGTTATTTTAGCTGTTAAGAGAAAAATAAATCCAAATGAATGCGCCGCCGCGTTTGTCGAACACTAATTCAACATGCCAGATTAAAACCTGGCTTTAGAACAATGCATAGCGCCACTCGTCGTGGTGTGCCAAAACACTTAATTATAAACGTCAATATTTCATTCAAAACAATCTCAAAACGCTTTGTGACATTTTGAAAAGCCGTGAATGCATTACTGCCACTGGAACCTTGAACGTAACAGAATACTGGCTCTGATTTTATTGTTTGTCGTTTAAACGTGCCTGTTGCATATCTTTACTTTATATATTTTATATGGTCTATTGAATTAGCATTGATAGTCCTGCAGCCTCTAGTCTTGGCTATATTTATTTTATTATTTAAAAATAAAATAAAAAAATTAACAGAACTGCTTTTGAAATTACGATTGGAATTATTATAGGCTACAGAAGTAAAGTCATTGTATAATATTTGTTCCTTAGTGTAAAATGGAAATGCATTGTAATTTTATTGTATAAATATAAGCAGAAAACTATGGTGTAACAGAGTTTTAGAACTAGACAAATCTCTCTGCATCAATAATAGGCTATAAAATGCATTAATAGGCTAATATAAAAATTACAGTAGTCCAAGTTAGTTCGGGATTTGAACCCATGTCATCTAAATGATCGAAACGTAAGTTCTACCACTCGGCCATGACTTTACTCGTTGCGAATGCCCAAACGTTCCAATGAGTGTTAGCTCACACGAGTGAGAAGCGCTCTTCATTCGTCTCATTCCAATAGAATAGTACAAATAATCAGCTTATTGCACATAATTTACTTTTGTTTGTTATTTTTGGTATTAAATTTGGTTTTGTGTTGTTTTTTGTGTGTTTTTTTTTTTTTTTTTTTTTTTTTTTTTAAATCGCACTGCTCCCCGGGGAATAGGCTTGTCACCCACCGACGTCTAGGCTAAAATATGAAATACAGGTTATATTGTTATCGTCTCTATTTTTAACTTGTTATTCTATTTTCTGGCCTTATAAAATGTTCTATTCTGTTTACCATAGTTGTAGTATTTCATCCTTACTGTTTGTAAATTGACATTAAAGCAATTGCTGCTGTTTTGCACAATATCCCTTTGCACCACCTGGCGGTCATTTTGCAAATGGGTTTGAAATGCGACTGTTTTATTTTTTCCGTGGTAGTTTTGCCGCGGCGGTAATAGGCATTCTGGTTGATTACAATCTGTACATCACTGACCACTGGACCACCACTACTGGTGGAAACTGCAATGGGCTGAATTGGAACGTCCTAAGCCCTTGATCACTTGGTATCAGCTATGGAGTTGATTTATTATTTACATTTGTTTTCCCTTTAAGAATTTGTTTAAAGGGACACTTCACCCATTTGCATTAAGCTTTGCATTGTTAGAAACCCAGTCATACTATTGAATGGTCGTGCAACACTCTTTCATTTTTCCCTGATACGGGAGAAATCTGTTATTTACCTCTTACACTTCCTCCTACAATGACGCAAAAATCGTCATTTTGCGTCATTGTCGGAGGAAGTGTAAGAGGGGGGGATTTCTGTTGAGACTACAAGCACTCGTTCCTCATCTCTCCCAGGGGGCGGGACCCGCTCACGCTACAGACCTATTACAGATCAGTGGGTGGGACTTTACTCTCTGAAACTGAAAGCAATATCCTCCATCTTGTTTGTAGCTAAGCTAACAGGCGCTGTGGAGACAGATGTACAGTTATGACAATAGCGGAGGAGAGTGCTCAATATGATATAGACTAGAGGAAGAGGATTTCGGAAGTCTGATGCTTGAATCAGGTGTTTGTGGCTACCTTTACAAGCCGCATTATAGCGAAGAGCAGCCGAGGCAGAAGACCTGCCTGCCGCGGACGAGGAGCCCGGACTGGCTCGAGTTAGGGCGGACCGGTGGCGTCGGTGATCTCACTATGCAACTACGAACCGCTACGAACACAGAGATAGAGTCCGTCTGCGGCAAAGAATTTCAACGATGACAATTTCTCCTGGACGAAATCGCTGAATCAGACGAGGACACGGACGTTTGTGTTGTGAACAAGTTTCCTAGTTTCGCACCGCATATGTTCTGACTGAACATCCAGGTACCATGCAATAATTCACCTTTTCGAAAGAAATACAAACGAGGAGTAATGCACTAATGAGTTCGCCAACTAACTAGACATTTTGTGTGAATGTGAAATTAATTTCAAGCTCTGGTGGTAGCTAGCCTTGTAGACGGAAGAGTGATTTCTCTTATAGGCAGATATGCGCTTTCTGGATTAGTGGGAGTGGCTTGCGGAGCTGTGCAATGTGGTGCATTGTGGGAGTTGTTGTCTTTCATACAAATGCGTCCTGAAGTTATTTTTTGTCCTTTCTCGGTCACAAAGGCACCAAATTCAACATTTCTTTTACATTTCGACTACATATATGACCCACTTTAAATAAAAAACAATGTTCAAATGGGTGAAATGACCCTTTAATGCAGCATCCAAATGTATATAGGTGTTGTTTGGGTTGTTTTCAATAAAAAAAAACGACTCAGGCGCGTGAACGCGCGAACCGACTCAGGCGCGCGAACACACAGAAGAACCGATGGACACTCACCTGCCAGCCCTTGTCTGCTGTCCTGTAATACGGATAGTTCTTGGTGATGTGTGTGTATATCCCGTTCAGCGTGAGCTGCTTGTCTGCTGCCATCGTGATGGCCTGAACGATGAGCTGAGCGTACGAGTACGGAGGCTTGGAGTCGTCCTGTCAAACACAAGAACAACACGTTACCGGCAGATCCGAGGCGCACTGATGAGCGGGACATCACTGGAGGGACAGATAACATGCGTCATTACTTTCGGACTGTCTCCACCGGAAGCTTCCTTGTCGTTCTCGGATTGGGAGTTTTCATTGATGAGCTCCGCTGTGAGGCCGCGGCTAATCTTGTAGCTGGAGAGACCCGCTCCTCTCGGACTCGACGGACACGAGTTAGCAGCGCTGAGGAAACATGACATATGCATAATTCAATACATTTGTGCTTTAAAAATATCCCAGTGATGATGAGTAGGGCTGTGCAATGGATCGCAACTGATTTTCGATTTCGAGGTGAAACGATTATTGTGCAGCGTTCGTTCCTCCCTAAGCCAGACTTCACATCCGAATCAGCCAGATCAGTGAGAGTTGGGAAATGAAGTCCACTGCTGCTGAACTGCAGGATGTTCCTGATCTTTAGAAAGACGCTGTTCTCCCAGCGCTTCTCCGAGACGGAGCCAAACGCGCACAAGCAAACTATACCGTGGGCTTCGGATCCGCGGCTAAACGCTCAGACAGCCCACACGCGAAACTGTCGAACGCCGTCGTGATGTCTTCAGTGTGAACAGTTGGGAAAGAAACGGATGAGCGTGTAACAGTATATCGGATCCGTCGGATCAGTGCAGCTCTTAAAGGGACAGCAGCCCAATATTACTGCATTAGTCAAACCCATTAATGCTAATCAAAACCACTCACTGCTCTTGAATGAATACCTTTTGAAGCTTTAATAAGCATTAATAAATAAATAAATAAATATAAAAATAATGTATACAGAGAAGACTATGCAGATGTATCTTACATTTGGTCACTCAGTTTCTGTTGAAAGCTATTATGTTTCTGAATTCCACTGTGAGTACATCTTCCTGAAAAACCTAAAACACTGTTTACTTCATTTGTATTTTTGTTCTGTTGTATTATATATTTTGGTGGTTTTGTTTGTAATTAGTTTCTTTGTTTTTATGTATTGCCGAATGTCTTCTGTAACTGTTTTGAGGGCTTAAAGGGTTTTATTAGCTAAGCTACTATTAGTTTTTGCTGCAGTATCAGTATACTGATCTCTAGTCAAATTTAAGTTTGATCACATCGCCCTTTAATAATCGCGTTGAATAATCGTGATTTGAATATTGACCAAAACAACGGAGATGTTTGTTAGGGTTAAAGGTTAAGGTTAGGGTTCTGACCTGATGGTTCCGGTGGGAGACGGGAGTGGACTCATCAGGTGTGCGATGTTGTCGGGAATGTTGATGGTCAGCGGGGAGATCTGGGGCTGGACCGCTTTGACGGGAGACTCCGGGGCGTTCCTGCGCTCCCTCCTGTCGCTGGACAGGGCCGTGAACGTAATTTTGATGTTTGTGCTGGGAAATCGGAAAGTGCACCTGCAAAACAGCAAACAAGAGAGTTAGTGATTTCAACCTATTACACAAGTTTATCACGTGGTATTTTTAAAGTAAATATCCATGAAAATAAAACGCATAGATGTTGATAAACAACGTCTCAGCAACAGTACAGCCGGTTTATATATGGACACCAGATTGGCTTGATTACATGACTCATATTTCATCAGAAATATATATATATATATACACACATGAATCTTGGCTCACCCTTCAATGGCCTTTATGTGATGTTAGACGCTTCTGCTAACCATTAATAGCTCTATCTTTATGATCTGAGGTGCAGCTGATTTAATACAGACCCTCTGCACCAACAAAACAAAGGCGAAATGAAGATGGAATAAGAAGAACTGTAAACAAATTGTGGTCCTTCCTCCATGCATGCAAGGTCAAAATATGGCGTTAATAAAGTGTGATTACATTAGATTTACACGATATATTCTCATAATCATTCATTAGTGTGCATTAAAATATGAACCACATTAACCAGGCTACTAATTCTGACTACTCCTTTTGTCATGTTATGAATGGGTCCAGTGTACGTCAGATGTGGGTCAACTAAAAGGTCATCGGGACTGAATGAAGCCCGCAACACACTGACCAGTGGATCTCCAGGCACTATACTCGTCTGTTACGCTTTAAGAGAAGATGCTGGAGATGCACGCAGGAGAAAGCTGTAGTGTTTAGCGTGCACAGACTGAGACAGCGAGCTTGTCATAATCAACACGTGCTGAAACACAACAAACGCGGTTACACTCGGGGCAGCTGCAGCGGGGGCGCGCCTCGCCTCTGGAACACGCCGTCCACGAACACGCCGTTCTTGCCGAGGCACCGCAGGTAGAAGTCCCCGTTCCCGGAGCCGTCCTCCCCGGCGGAGAACACCTCCAGGTGCCTGCGGGAGATGAAGCTCGAGTGGCCCATGCTGACGTCCACGGAGCCCTGGGACGAGTTCCGGCCCACGGTGACCGAGCGCTTCTTCATCAGATACTCGAACTCTCGGCCCTCGAGCCGGGCGACAACCGAGCCCGCCATCTTTACTCGCTCTCTGGACCGGGTCTGGACACTGTAGAAGGAAGGAGCGGGCGGCCGTGTGTCGGTCGGGAGGCCCGGTTGCAGAATTTAGTGGGGGGATCGAATCAAAGGATGAGAAATAAATAAGCAGGAACGCGGCAGCCCGGGGACAGCGGCTCCAACCCACCGCCGCGACAAGAGAACGAGAAAACCAGCAACCCTACCAAACAAACCGAGGAGGCGGGGCTAGCGTGACTGACAGCCGCCGCGACCAATCGCTCTCCAGATCTGGAGGAGAAAACTGCAATCCGCCAATCAGCAGCGAGGCGCGAGCGCGTGCGGCGTCAGCGGTTGGTTGCACTGTGAGCGGCTGACACGCATGTAGTGTGTATGTGTGTGTGTGTGTGTGTGTGTGTGGGAGAAGTCACTGAGTTCGGCTGCTGCGGACATGTTTTAACCAAAGACATATAATGATCAACTCATCTCCACATGACATTCATGGCAATACATGTGTTGTAGATGTTTTCAGAAACTACTCCTAACACCTTGTTTAGTTTTAGACTCTGCTCTGGGTTAAAGGCATGTGTGCCCCTGTAATGAAGCTGGTGTGCTGCTGCTGCTTCATAGATACTGTTGCATTCTTGACTAAATAGTGTTGCATTATTTCCAGTTATCTCCGTAAAGCTGCTTGAAACAATCTGTATTGTAAAAGCGCTGTATAAATAAAGGTGACTTGACTAGAGATAAACAAGTCATCATGGAAGTAAAATATGCATCATTCATTTTGCCATGTTCCTTAAAACAATAATAGAGAGAGAAGATGCTCATAAAAGATTCCTGAAATCACACTCGCACGCATCTTTCCACACAGTCTGATAACCCTAACCCTGACCCTAACCATGTCAGCAGTGGCATGAAGGATTTGCCATTCCTAATTGTTTACAATCATCTTTAATTTGTCATATGATACTGAATTCTGTGTGCATCATCTTACATCATCATCTTCATGAAATTATGCGTATCACTTGCACGTTATCAATGACAAAAGCATCAAATGATTTACAAAATCGCTGAAAGATACATTTCAAAGAACAGTTATAAGAATGAAGACAAACGTAAAAACACTGTTCTTCAGGTGATGAGACTGGGCACTTCCGGTTCAGCGCATTCGTCTTGAAGAGGATTACTGCAAGAGTTTACAATCTCCAAACATTAAACTTTTTTAAAGTAGCAATGTAGTTATTCTGGGTTAATTTGGGGAAAAGCTGATCATTTTATTTGAAACCATTAGGAGTGTAAATGTGGAGTAAATCTGTCACATTACTCGTGTGATAATTACTGAAGCACAACCTTTACACTGAGAGAATATTAATCAGATTTCCTTAAAGCCGGCAAATCCTTGCGGAAGAAAAAATATTGCATTGCATGAAATGAGGAGCACACATGTACACCGAAGATGTCTGTTTTGTTACACTAGTCTATATAATATGTAGTTACGTGATTCGTTTATCGGTGTTCTTACATCAAGAAAAACAATTTCTAACACTAACAAATAGTTTGCAAATACATAGTGTGAATGATGCAGATGTGAATTCCAGAGGCACTCCTACATTAGATCAGCTAGTGGCCCGGATCATCTCCTGCCGGATTAAAAATCCCATGGAAGACCGTTTAAAAAAGGTTGTCCTTTCAAAAAAGTCATGTTTCCCTCGTCACTCACTCTGCGGTCTCAGTCTCAGTCGAGTCAGGAGAGACTTTAGAGCGAGACTTCTCTCCTGCTCGTCTGTGTGACGCTCCGAATCCCACCGGAGTCCACATCCGGGAAACTCTGAGACGTCAGAATCTGGTAAAGTCAAGTAGTGTGTGTGTGTGTGTGTGTGTGTGTGTGTGTGTGTGAGTGTGTGTTCAGATCTTCTCGTCGGTCATCTCCAGGAACTGCGCGTACACATCCCTTGAACACTCGCCCTTCTGGTTAAACAGAAACTTGTAGTAGCTCCCGTCCGAGCAAATCGCTGGAAGAGTTGGGAATCAGGGAGTCAGTGGGAACGTTCAGCACATGCATGTTATAAGGCTGTTGTTCATAATAAGAGCTGATGTGCGAAGTGTGCGTTACATACCGATCACAGCATTGGGTTCGGTCCCGAAGGCACAGACGCAGGGAGAACCGGACGGCACCTGGAACTTGGAGAAACTCCACTTGGAGCTGAAATACTTGGGCAGAAAACTGGCGGATGCCAAGCTGTGGAGAGCAGGGATAGAGGAGACGCAGGGTTAGAGGAGACGCAGAGTTAGAGGAGACGCAGAGTTAGAGGAGACGCAGGGATAGAGACGCAGGAATAGAGGAGACGCAGAGTTAGAGGAGACGCAGAGTTAGAGGAGACACAGAGTTAGAGGAGACACAGAGTTAGAGGAGACGGAGAGTTAGAGGAGACGCAGAGTTAGAGGAGACGCAGAGTTAGAGGAGACGGAGAGTTAGAGGAGACGCAGGGATAGAGGAGACGGAGAGTTAGAGGAGACGGAGAGTTAGAGGAGACGCAGAGTTAGAGGAGACGCAGAGTTAGAGGAGACGCAGAGTTAGAGGAGACGCAGAGTTAGGGGAGACGCAGGGATAGAGGAGACGCGCAGGGATAGAGGAGACGCAGAGTTAGAGGAGACGCAGAGTTAGAGGAGACGCAGAGTTAGAGGAGACGCAGGGATAGAGGAGACGCAGGGATAGAGGAGACGCAGGGATAGAGGAGACGCAGAGTTAGAGGAGACGCAGAGTTAGAGGAGACGCAGGGATAGAGGAGACGCAGGGATAGAGGAGACGCGCAGGGATAGAGGAGACGCGCAGGGATAGAGGAGACGCAGAGTTAGAGGAGACGCAGAGTTAGAGGAGACGCAGAGTTAGAGGAGACGCAGGGATAGAGGAGACGCAGGGATAGAGGAGACGCGCAGGGATAGAGGAGACGCAGAGTTAGAGGAGACGCAGGGATAGAGGAGACGCAGGGATAGAGGAGACGCAGGGATAGAGGAGACGCAGAGTTAGAGGAGACGCAGGGTTAGAGGAGACGCAGAGTTAGAGGAGACGCAGAGTAAGAGGAGACGCAGAGTTAGAGGAGACGCAGGGATAGAGGAGACGCAGGGATAGAGGAGACGCAGGGATAGAGGAGACGCAGGGATAGAGGAGACGCAGGGATAGAGGAGACGCAGGGATAGAGGAGAGTTAGAGGAGACGCAGAGTTAGAGGAGACGCAGAGTTAGAGGAGACGCAGGGATAGAGGAGACGCAGGGATAGAGGAGACGCCCAGGGATAGAGGAGACGCAGAGTTAGAGGAGACGCAGGGATAGAGGAGACGCAGAGTTAGAGGAGACGCAGAGTTAGAGGAGACGCAGGGATAGAGGAGACGCAGAGTTAGAGGAGACGCAGAGTTAGAGGAGACGCAGAGTTAGAGGAGACGCAGGGATAGAGGAGACGCAGGGATAGAGGAGACGCAGAGTTAGAGGAGACGCAGAGTTAGAGGAGACGCAGGGATAGAGGAGACGCAGGGATAGAGGAGACGCAGAGTTAGAGGAGACGCAGAGTAAGAGGAGACGCAGAGTTAGAGGAGACGCAGAGTTAGAGGAGACGCAGGGATAGAGGAGACGCAGGGATAGAGGAGACGCAGGGATAGAGGAGAGTTAGAGGAGACGCAGAGTTAGAGGAGACGCAGAGTTAGAGGAGACGCAGAGTTAGAGGAGACGCAGGGATAGAGGAGACGCAGGGATAGAGGAGACGCCCAGGGATAGAGGAGACGCAGAGTTAGAGGAGACGCAGAGTTAGAGGAGACGCAGGGATAGAGGAGACGCAGAGTTAGAGGAGACGCAGAGTTAGAGGAGACGCAGGGATAGAGGAGACGCAGAGTTAGAGGAGACGCAGAGTTAGAGGAGACGCAGAGTTAGAGGAGACGCAGGGATAGAGGAGACGCAGGGATAGAGGAGACGCCCAGGGATAGAGGAGACGGAGAGTTAGAGGAGACGCAGGGTTAGAGGAGACGCAGAGTTAGAGGAGACGCAGAGTTAGAGGAGACGCAGGGATAGAGGAGACGCAGGGATAGAGGAGACGCAGAGTTAGAGGAGACGCAGAGTTAGAGGAGACGCAGAGTTAGAGGAGACGCAGGGATAGAGGAGACGCAGGGATAGAGGAGACGCAGGGATAGAGGAGACGCCCAGGGATAGAGGAGACGGAGAGTTAGAGGAGACGCAGGGTTAGAGGAGACGCAGGGATAGAGGAGACGCCCAGGGATAGAGGAGACGGAGAGTTAGAGGAGACGCAGAGTTAGAGGAGACGCAGAGTTAGAGGAGACGCAGGGATAGAGGAGACGCAGGGATAGAGGAGACGCAGGGATAGATGAGACGCAGAGTTAGAGGAGACGCAGGGATAGAGGAGACGCAGAGTTAGAGGAGACGCGGAGTAAGAGGAGACGCAGGGATAGAGGAGACGCAGGGATAGAGGAGACGGAGAGTTAGAGGAGACGCAGGGTTAGAGGAGACGCAGGGATAGAGGAGACGCAGGGATAGAGGAGACGCAGGGATAGAGGAGACGCAGGGATAGAGGAGACGCCCAGGGATAGAGGAGACGCAGGGATAGAGGAGACGCAGGGATAGAGGAGACGCAGGGATAGAGGAGACGTGGGGATAGAGGACACGCCCAGGGATAGAGGAGACGCAGGGATAGAGGAGACGCCCAGGGATAGAGGAGACGGAGAGTTAGAGGAGACGCAGGGATAGAGGAGACGCAGGGATAGAGGAGACGCAGAGTTAGAGGAGACGCAGAGTTAGAGGAGACGCAGAGTTAGAGGAGACGCAGAGTTAGAGGAGACGCAGAGTTAGAGGAGACGCAGAGTAAGAGGAGACACAGAGTTAGAGGAGACGGAGAGTTAGAGGAGACGCAGAGTTAGAGGAGACGCAGGGTTAGAGGAGACGCAGGGATAGAGGAGACGCAGGGATAGAGGAGACGCCCAGGGATAGAGGAGACGGAGAGTTAGAGGAGACGCAGAGTAAGAGGAGACGCAGAGTAAGAGGAGACAGAGAGTTAGAGGAGACGCAGAGTAAGAGGAGACGCAGAGTTAGAGGAGACGCAGAGTTAGAGGAGACGCAGAGTAAGAGGAGACGCAGAGTTAGAGGAGACGCAGAGTTCGAGGAGACGGGAGAGTTCGAGGAGATACGCAGAGTTTGAGGAGACGGAGAGTTAGAGGAGACGCAGAGTTAGAGGAGACGCAGAGTTAGAGGAGACGGAGAGTTAGAGGAGACGCAGGGATAGAGGAGACGCAGGGATAGAGGAGACGCAGAGTTAGAGGAGACGCAGAGTTAGAGGAGACGCAGAGTTAGAGGAGACGCAGGGATAGAGGAGACGCCCAGGGATAGAGGAGACGCAGAGTTAGAGGAGACGCAGAGTTAGAGGAGACGCAGGGATAGAGGAGACGCAGAGTTAGAGGAGACGCAGAGTTAGAGGAGACGCAGGGATAGAAGAGACGGAGAGTTAGAGGAGACAGGGATAGAGGAGACGGAGAGTTAGAGGAGACGCAGAGTTAGAGGAGACGCAGAGTTAGAGGA
>NC_138238.1:40294414-40296914 GCF_964197995.2 Scardinius erythrophthalmus
TTACGGGAAGAGTGTGTGTGGATTACGGGAAGAGTGTGTGTGGATTACGAGAAGAGTGTGTGTGGATTGTGTGTGGATTACGAGAAGAGTGTGTGTGGATTGTGTGTGGATTATGAGAAGAGTGTGTGTGGATTACCAGTATATGTTGGCGGTCTGTGATCCTCTCCTCAGCTCCTGGATCAGTTGCCCAGCCGAGGTGTCGAATATCCTGATCAGGGTTCCCTGAGAACACACACACACACACTTCCATTAGCCGAACACTCACACACTCACACTCACACACACACACACACACTTCCATTAGCCGAACACTCACACACTCACTCACAATCATCGTTAGCCAGCTATGTTTGCAAGTTCTGCTGTTATTAGAAGTTCAACGAGTCGGTGTTTCCCGAAACCATTGTTCTAACGAACATTCGCAAACCAGCACAGGATCTGATGGGGACACACCTTCTCAGACGCGGTGGCGATGCGCGTGCCCTGCAGGTTTAGCGCTACGCAGCACAGCGAGCCCTCGTGCGCGGGGATGTCCAGCGGAGGCTTCTCGGTGTTGGCCAGATCCACGATCTGCACGTGTCCCGAGTGTGTGGCCGGGAACGCCAGCAGCGAGTTGTTGCTGTTTGGGCACAAGACACACAAACCTGCAGAGACGATCAGAGTGAGAACACACAGATCTTACACTTGATTAGCATCGCTGCTAACTCTGTGAGCGCGCTGACGTACCTTTGGGGTTATAGCAGGTCTCGAACACGTGCAGCTGATGAGGGTTATGAGTGAATGTGAAGACTTTAATCATGGAATCCAGGACCACCACGATTCTGAAACACCAAACAAGCAGATTCAGCTCAAAGGAGGAACTTAAAGACCATCATTAGTGTGTTCCACAGTGCTGGCTAATGTACCAGTAAAATGAATGCACTGTTTTTTATTTGTGTGTGTGATTTTGAAGCGTGTGTTGAGCTCATGGACGCGATGGACAACCATCAACATTTACTTCAGTCGCTTTAATAAGCCTCTAAAAACACTCTTTGATTTATTAATTGTAATTCGATCCTTAGCTATTCATTTTATTACTGACTTTTCACTTTTTCTTCACTTTATAAAAGCAATATTTACATATATGAAAAATATTTTAATGCTATGCGACAATAACATGTTTAAGTTTTGTTTCATACAAGAGTTTTTGTTATAGTATCAAAATCATGATGATTTGACTGGTTTTACTGTACAATATTTGTCCGTCAGTGTCAAAGATGCTTTAGGTGACCTGACATTATGGCTCTAATGATGATGTTTAATATGATGCTACAGAAGCCAAACTGCACTTGTGTTATTGGACGGTGAATCTTCTTAAAGGGACAGTTCACCCAAAAATGAAAGTTCTGTCACTTACTTGCCCTCACGCTGTTCCAAACCTGTATGAGATTCTTCTGTTGAGCGCAAAATAAGTTATTTTGAAGAATGTTGGTAATCAGACATCAGACTTTAGACATTCACTTCCAGAGTTTTTTTTTTTTCGTAGTATGGAAGTCAGTGGCTTAAGTCAGACGTCTGATTACCAACATTCTTCAAAATAACTTATTTTGCGCTCAACAGAAAAAAGAATCTCATACAGGTTTGAAACTCATTTCTGCTGTCAGATATTTTCAGCATCAAAATCTAACAAATATTATACCAAAGAATAGGTTATTAAATGCAAATAGAAGAACATGAGCTTGAGTTCAGATACCTGTCACGGCGAAGCTTCACAGCTTTGACCTCGGTGGAAAACTCGATCTCTATCACAGTCTTTTTCTTCAGGTCATCCCAAATCATCACTAACACAAACGCAGGAAACATGCAAACATATGTTTTTACAGATCTGGGTTAGGGTTAGTGTTAACTGTGCTAAATAGATTCATAAATGTCAAATACGTTTTGAAATTACCCACTAATTCAGTAGAACATGCACTAAATGTGTGTTACCTTGTTCACAACTTTAGCAAATTATGCCATAAAGCCTCCAACCAGCGTCCATCTCAAAGAGAAATATACCTTTATTGGGAGGGTACTTTGGCTTTTTCCCGCCTCCAACAAGCGCAAGATAATTGCATCGGAAAAGCATCTCCACGTGACCGACTCCTCCCTCCAGAAACTCTGAGAACAGAGAAGCACTGAGTCCACAGCAAACTCACACTGGATCTCATAAACTCACACTGCATCCCATAAACTGGATCTCATAAACTCACACTGGATCTCATAAACTCACACTGGATCCCATAAACTCACACTGGATCCCATAAACTCAAACTGGATCTCATAAACTCACACTGGATCCCATAAACTCACACTGGATCTCATAAACTCACACTGGATCCCATAAACTCACACTGGATCCCATAAACTCACACCGGATCTCATAAACTCACACCGGATCCCATAAACTCACACCGGATCCCATAAACTCACACCGGATCTCATAAACTCACACCGGATCCCATAAACTCACACCGGATCT
>NC_138238.1:40301914-40536914 GCF_964197995.2 Scardinius erythrophthalmus
GTGTTTTAATGCATACAGTAAATAACAGTTATCTTGCCTCTGATTCATAACGGGAACGGGAACGTAAGTTAAGTATCAGAGTGATGTTAGCTTGCGTTAGCTAATAGTAAACATCTTACCGTGATCCTGGTTAAATCCAGCATAAAGTAATCCATTACCGTGAGGATTTGTTGGTAATAAATTCATAGTGCTTGATGTTATTTGTCTAATCAAAATGAAAAGACTGTAACCCTAACTAGAGGACGGCATTCCTAGAGCTGTAGGCTAATGCTAATGCTACACAGCACAGTTTAACATCATGACTGTCTGTCAGGAAATAAAGTGCCGACTGTCTGCCTGCCTGTCTGTCTGCCGGACTTTTGCCAATCGCTATTGTTACTTTATAATAGATATTTACTGTGCAACAAGAAACACGCGATTTTGCTAAAGTTTTATATATAGGGGAGCGTAACTGATATTGTAGGCGACAATAAAATACCAAGTGAAGAAGAAAAAGCGGAAGCGCCTCCGTGAATCAGTGTTTAAGTATGAAACTGTTCCACACTGATACTGTCACTGCCCCAGTGGCCTAATGGATAAGGCACTGGCCTCCTAAGCCAGGGATTGTGGGTTCGAGTCCCATCTGGGGTGACTGCTTTTGCTCTTCCGCTTCTGCTCTTATATTTACACCACTGCGCGTTCAACCAGTCGGTCTAACTCTGGAGAGTTTAGATTAATATTACAAAGATGGGTCAGTTTGGATCATGTGTTCCCAATAGCTACGTAGAGGAGAAACTAAATGGATATTTAATAATACATAAGTTAATGTTACTGTTGAAACAAAACATGAACAATATAATTGATTAACTGTACTCGTTAGCACACTGGGGCTCTAAGCGGTTCCATGGTGTAATGGTTAGCACTCTGGACTCTGAATCCAGCGATCCGAGTTCAAATCTCGGTGGAACCTTTCCTATTGTTTACTCGCATTGACGAGGGAAAAATGTCGTTCAGTTAATTATAAAATTAAATTAAAAATGACGTTAACTCTATAAAACAATGAATGTGAACTTAAACACCAGCAGTCGACATTTGTGTCTATACCCACATTGTAAACAAATAGGCCTATTTAAATGAGTTTTAAAAAAATGACCACTGAAAAGGCAGATCACAACCAACATTTTTGTCCCAAATGTTCTCCTTGAAATCCTATTTTGAGAAAAAATAAAAATAAAAGCAATTTAACGATTAAAACCACTTCTGATTTCTACCACTCTCGGTTCTGCTCGGTTCTGCTGACGGCGAGTTGATGTCGGGCAGCTGCAGTGTCTGGATCTAATATTACAGAATAATCCCATATATGAGGCTAAAATGAGCCCATTAAAGCTGTGGTTTTGAAAGAAAAAAAGTATAGGATAACAGATTTTTGCCAAGATATATAAAAATAATAATCCTGCTGATATACAGGACATTTTTTTCCAGCTTTTTAGCATTTCTATTTATTTTTATATGTAGGCTGTGTGAGTCACCGCCCATTCGAAGCATAAGCGGATGTTTTCATCGCACGTGTTTATTTATTTTCAACATGGCGGCGGCATCCATGGTTACAAGTTTCTGTTTCTTGCAGCTGTATAATCTGTCATGCTCGAGGAATATATGCCGTCGATTAGTAACTGTATTCAATAGTAACAAAACGCGATCGAAGCGCTATGCAGACAGCAGTTCTTTCCACGTGAAAAAAGCATCGCATTTTACACAGGTGAATGTTTTTCTGTATTTTCTCTAAATGACGTGCAACATCACATTGCTTATGTAAACACAATGTTTCTGTTTATTGTCAGGACGATCTGCTCTCGCGCATCCCGGTTGGTAAGAGTTCATCATTATTATAACAGTTATTATAACTGACTGCAATCTGAATCTGCTGAAACTGTCTTTCATTTCACAGATAAACTGAAGATAACATACAGTCGGAGCAGCGGACCAGGCGGCCAACATGTCAACAAGGGTAAACTCTGTCGATCACTTGGGCGGCATGACCAAAAATCGCGGTATTTTTCAAAATTATGACGTTTTTTTTTTCTTCAAGTATGACTGGGTGTTAAACACATTTTCTAATCATTGAGAGAGGAAATACTGCCGTGATTGACTTATAATGCCCTATTGTACTGTCGTGAGTGAATATTGTAGAAAAAATCCACACTAGTATTATTACAGGTTTGATTTCACTAAACATTTTCATTTAGTTTCGAGAACATTTTTTATAAAACGAACCATTTTTATTAAAGGGGCTTATGTCTGCTATTGTAGGGTCATTTTGTAAATTTAAGCAACTACTAGACTCACAAACTGGGTGCCGGTGTGATGACGTATAGAGCTGGTAAGTCCCGCCCCTTCCGTAAAACCCCGCTGGACCTCAAAGTTGAAAAACCGTCAATGCAAGTGAATGGGAGAAAATAATTATTTGCGGGTCCCGTTTGAATTGTGCCATGAATGTGAACATATGTTGTCTGTGAATTTTTAATATAATTTTTCATGTTACAAGTTTGACAGTATATGGTATGATTCTTCGGCTAGCAGTTGTGGAAAAGACATAACGAGAAATTCACCGCATGACAACGATCACGTGTGTTTCGTGTTTATTTGCCCACTTCAGCTGTGGTCAAGTATGCAAACACCACGTGAGCGGTCACTACGGGAACCAGAAAGTGTCCGACTTCACGTCTCCGTTTGCAGCTCCTCCCGCCGGCACACGGCGACTCTCGCCGATCGGTTACATCCAGCCGCAGCCGATGTCCGAGAGGGGGTAAAATCTTCGCGTGGCAGGGGGAGCTGCCACTAGACCTGTCACTCAACCCGTCACCGCTAGGGGCAGCTGCCACTCGACCCGTCACCATTAAATGCGCCTGCCACACGACCCGTCACGGATATATGCGCCTGCCACTGCGTTATATGCGCCGGCCACTCGACCAGTCACGAATATATGCGCCTGCCACTGCGTTATATGCGCCGGCCACTCGACCAGTCACGGATATATGCGCCTGCCACTGCGTTATATGCGCCGGCCACTCGACCAGTCACGGATATATGCGCCTGCCACTGCGTTATATGCGCCGGCCACTCGACCCGTCACGGATATATGCGCCTGCCACTGCGTTATATGCGCCGGCCACTCGACCAGTCACGGATATATGCGCCTGCCACTGCGTTATATGCGCCGGCCACTCGACCAGTCACGGATATATGCGCCTGCCACTGCGTTATATGCGCCGGCCACTCGACCAGTCACGGATATATGCGCCTGCCACTGCGTTATATGCGCCGGCCACTCGACCAGTCACGAATATATGCGCCGGCCACTGCGTTATATGCGCCGGCCACTCGACCAGTCACGGATATATGCGCCTGCCACTGCGTTATATGCGCCGGCCACACGACCCGTCATGGATATATGCGCCTGCCACTGCGTTATATGCGCCGGCCACTCGACCAGTCACGAATATATGCGCCGGCCACTCGACCAGTCACGGATATATGCGCCTGCCACTGCGTTATATGCGCCGGCCACTCGACCAGTCATGGATATATGCGCCTGCCACTGCGTTATATGCGCCGGCCACACGACCAGTCACGAATATATGCGCCTGCCACTGCGTTATATGCGCCGGCCACTCGACCAGTCACGGATATATGCGCCTGCCACTGCGTTATATGCGCCGGCCACTCGACCAGTCACGGATATATGCGCCTGCCACTGCGTTATATGCGCCGGCCACACGACCAGTCACGAATATATGCGCCTGCCACTGCGTTATATGCGCCGGCCACTCGACCAGTCACGGATATATGCGCCTGCCACTGCGTTATATGCGCCGGCCACTCGACCAGTCACGGATATATGCGCCTGCCACTGCGTTATATGCGCCGGCCACTCGACCAGTCACGAATATATGCGCCTGCCACTGCGTTATATGCGCCGGCCACTCGACCAGTCACGAATATATGCGCCTGCCACTGCGTTATATGCGCCGGCCACTCGACCAGTCACGGATATATGCGCCGGCCACTCGAACTTACACAATATGTAAGGTTTAAAATCGCTCGTGGCTCTATTAGCATCGCGCCGGCCATACCAGCCACACGATCTCTCACTGTTTACGGCCACTACCAGCCACACGATCTCTCACTGTTTACGGCCACTACCAGCCACGATCTCTCACTGTTTACATCTTTCAGACACTCCTAATCATACACGAGAGCACAGACGGTGCAATACAGATCTTATTTACCTATTTCTCAACTTAATGTATTTTTTATTCGCTCTTTTTACCCGTATATGGGAGCGCGCTCGTGGCTCTATTAGCATCGCGCTGGCCATACCAGCCACACAATCTCTCACTGTTTACATCTTTCAGACACTCCCAATGATACACAAAAGCACACATACAGTGCAATACATTTCTTATTTACCCATTTCTCATCTTATCATGTTTTTTATTTGCTCTTTATACCTGTATATGGGAGCGCGCGCTCGTGGCTCTATCGCGCCGGCCATACCAGCCACGATCTCTCACTGTTTACATCTTTCAGACACTCCTAATCATACATGAGAGCACAGACAGTGCAATACAGATCTTATTTACCTATTTCTCATCTTAACTTTATTATTTGCTCTTTTTGCACGTATGGGAGTGCGCGCTCGTGGCTCTATTAGAAACGCGCCGGCCACTACCAGCCACTATACCAGCCACACGATCTCTCACTGTTTACATCTTTCAGACACCCCTAATGATTGTTACGTCCTATGAGTGTCTAGGGTTGTTTTAACAGAACGTAACATTTTACAATTTTAAAGAGCATTTGTCTGGGCCCTGCCACAGCACCACAACAACAAGATTCTTGTTAACTCTTTTTTATTCAAAAGGCTCTTAACATAGCTTAGTGAAGAACAATGGCTTCAGAAGGGGGCAATGCCAAAATAACAAACAAAAAGCCAGATCTACCTGTTTTTTTATATTCTTAATAAGCCTTACAAAGAAAGTACAAATAAATAACAGAAGTCTAAACTCACTCCCTACCTAGCCACAAAACAGGAGAAAAAGTGGGTTACAAAAATAAAATGGCGCCCGCCTCCCTACAGTTCCCAAGTCACAAACAAAAGAAGATAACAATAAACAATCAGGAGAATAACAGCTTAGGGAGGAACATAAATCAAAGGTGGCTTTACAACTTAAGAGGTTTTAAGATTGAGGCGTCTCACACAATCAAGCAGACCCTTCAGCAACAGCATTTACACAGTAAGCAGGCTACAGCACAGATCCACAACAAGGGCACACTAGCTCCAAACAACAGGACCGGGCAGGACACAGACCATGCTCTGGAGAAGAGTTCTCCACGATTCAGAGTTCTGCTGGATTTTATGCTGCTTCCCTCCTGGATGGTACGCAGGTGCAGCTGGAGACGCAATCAGCTACCTGCCAGAGGAAAGAGTGGGAGGAGCCAAAGGAGAGCAAGAGACAACAAAAACAACAGAAAGAAAAACATACCACAGTACAATAACAACTCACAAAAATATACGTCTTTAGACGTAACACTCCCACCAACAAGTTACAAACAATACCCCTAAAGAAATGTTTGTAAACTAAGAATTAGGCATCCTAATTGTCCACACTGTATACTCTAGAAAGTGCATCTGCTACAATATTTTCTGAACCTTTTCGGTGTTGAATGTCAAGGTTATACTCTTGTATGATTAAAGACCAGCGCATCAGTCGTTGATTTGAGTTGCACATTCTCCAAAGAAATACCAAGGGGTTGTGATCAGTGTACACCACCACCGGGTTACAACTACTTCCCAAGTAAACTTCGAAGTGTTGCAATGCCAAGAATAAGGCTAAAGCCTCTTTTTCAATAGTGCTGTACCTCTGTTGACACTTTGTAAACTTCTTAGAGAAGTAGCTCACAGGATGCTCTACACCAGCCAAGTCTTCTTGCAGCAATACAGCACCTGCCCCTGAAAAACTTGCATCCACCTGCAACTTGAAGGGCAGAGCAAAATTTGGAGCAGAAAGGACGGGGGCATGGCACAACAGGTCTTTTGCAGCATTAAATGCATTGTTACAATCATGACCCCACACAAATTTTCTGGAAGTGCTCAGGAGATCTGTCAACGGGACAACTACAGAAGCAAAGTTTTTACAGAAGCTTCTGTAGTAACCAGTCATACCCAGAAATCGTCTCAGTTCCCTTTTGTTAGTAGGAATGGGAAAATTCAGTATGGCAGAAACTTTTTCATAGGCTATATGTCTTCTATATGGTTCTTATTTATTAAATCAAGGGAATTGTTTGGTCAAACATTGATTAAAATGAATATACAATTACACAAAATTAATCCGACTTTAAAAAAAGACTTTAGAAAAAACTTAATGTAGTGGTCAAAATCATTCTTCAGAATGTCTATCTGAGTATCAGGCAGCAACAGTCAGAGATCGTGTGGCTGGCGCGGCACAGGTCAAAAGAGCGAATAAAAAACAAGATAAGGTGAGAAATAGGTAAATAAGATCTGTATTGCACTGTCTGTGTGCTCTCGTGTATGATTAGGAGTGTCTGAAAGATGTAAACAGTGAGAGATCGTGTGGCTGGTATGGCCGGCGCGATAGAGCCACGAGCGCGCACTCCCATATACAGGTATAAAGAGCAAATAAAAAACATGATAAGATGAGAAATGGGTAAATAAGATATGTATTGCACTGTATGTGTGCTTTTGTGTATCATTGGGAGTGTCTGAAAGATGTAAACAGTGAGAGATTGTGTGGCTGGTATGGCCGGCGCGATGCTAATAGAGCCACGAGCGCGCGCTCCCATATACGGGTAAAAAGAGCGAATAAAAAATACATTAAGTTGAGAAATAGGTAAATAAGATCTGTATTGCACTGTCTGTGCTCTCGTGTATGATTAGGAGTGTCTGAAAGATGTAAACAGTGAGAGATCGTGTGGCTGGTAGTGGCCGTAAACAGTGAGAGATCGTGTGGCTGGTATGGCCGGCGCGATGCTAATAGAGCCACGAGCGATTTTAAACCTTACATATTGTGTAAGTTCGAGTGGCCGGCGCATATATCCGTGACTGGTCGAGTGGCCGGCGCATATAACGCAGTGGCAGGCGCATATATCCGTGACGGGTCGTGTGGCAGGCGCATTTAATGGTGACGGGTCGAGTGGCAGCTGCCCCTAGCGGTGACGGGTTGAGTGACAGGTCTAGTGGCAGCTCCCCCTGCCACGCAAAGATTTTACCCCTACAGGGATGTCCAACACACCTTACATGTCGCCTATGTGACGTCACCCCATAACACATTTTCCCTCCACGTGTCAAATCACGGCGCTAATGCTGCGATAATCTATGGAGACAGATCGAGATGCCTGTGTGTTTTGTACCCAAATGTCACCATTCAAACCAAATGGGCTGTTCTTTCTTCAGAAACGCGTCGAAAGCAGCGAAGAGTTGTAGTCCACAAAGTGCTCTCACACAAAGTCTAACCGTATCAAACTTCTACCCGCTAAATTGTAGCATTCTTTACACGAAAAATTATATAAAAAATTCACAGACAACATATGTTCACATTCATGGCACACTTCAAACGGGACCAGAAAATAATAATTTGCTCACATTCACTTGCATTGACGATTTTTCAACTTAGAGGTCCAGTGGGGTTAGCGGAAGGGGCGGGACTTACCAGCTCTATAGGTCTCATCACACGGGCACCCAGTTTGTGAGTCTAGTAGTTGCTTAAATTTACAAAATGAGCCTACAATAGCAGACATAAGCCCCTTTAATAAAAATCATCTTTGCCAAGCGCAAACCAGTACAGAAGTAATCAATAAATTATCGGGGAGGGTTGTGCCTTTTTTCACAATCATTTTGGAGGGTCATAGAAAAATGTATTGCTGCCGAAGGGAGGGTCAAGTCTATTTTGACTATAGATCTCAAAACTCCTCCGGTAGCCCCTTAAATAAAAAACAAACAGTCCCTAAAGACCATCAGTTCACTTCAGATACATTAATATAAGAACACCCACGCCACCTTTTGACTTTGAAACAAGCAGTGCTCATGTTTATTCAACAATGTCAAAGCCAACCACAAATAGATTTTCCAAAAGGCTGTGTTGATATTGTGAACCAATGTGTGGGAAACACTTTAATATAATTTGACAGCTATCAGTTATAGTTTAACCTCTCCATGTTCTCCATTAGGCTCAGTAACACACACACTGCATCACCAGTGAACAGTGAAAAGAAGAGTTTGACCCTCTCAAAAGCCCCTTTCACACAGAGATTCCGGAAAATACACGGATAAAGTGACCTGGGATTTGACCCGGGTTGTTTTGATTTTGGGTCATTCACACTGCCAGTGATTTTCTGGAATCAGAGAGTGCGTTCGCACACAACCCGTAAAAATCCCGTAAAGACACGTGACATCGATGTGACTTGTAATGTCTCAGCAGCGTCTGCTTATGAGCTGCGATATCTCTCTCGAGAAACCGCACTTGTGCATTACGTACCGTTTCACAGCTGGCGAACGATCCCGGCGTCAGTGTCATCACTACGGCACGGCATTATTACGGCTTTTGTTCACACAGCGCGCGTTTCTGGACTGAACACGGCAATGTTACTAGGTCCCCAACCCGGCATCAATGCCGGCATCAATCCTGGGTCGTGTTTGCGTTCACACAGAAGGCGTTCTGGCAATTTCCCGGCAATTTGCCGGGATCATCGCGCTGTGTGAAAGGGGCTAAACAGTGTCATAACGCGTTCCCAACGTTGTTAAAGCGACATACACCGGTATTGCGGTATATTAAAGGGAACTTGGCAACTATTTCAACTTAATAAATCCGTTTATAAATCATGTGGATGGTTAAATAACCTGTTCTGGTGAGAATGGTGACTTTCCCAGCACCCCCCAGCGTTCCCCGGTGGAAAACCAACCCTGCAACATGGGGACTAAACGTCCCGGGAAGTTGGAAATAGGAAGTCTCGTGAGAAGCGAGAACGAGTGAGAAACACAAACTGCTTTACGTCAATTCAACATAAACACACGCCATATGATACTGTGTATGATGTATTACCCACCTCGGTACACACAGCTCCACACGGTAAAGTTGGCCGGCTCCCATAATAACAAATGCACATGAGCAGCGGTAGAAAGGGGGAGGAGGGACCGCAAGCGAGATTTTTTTACTACAGTGTTGTGAAATATGCGGCCCACAGCTGTAGGGGGAGCTCGTTGAGAAAACATGCAACAAAAGGGAAAATCAGCGAAGAAATGGCTAGAGTTGCCATGTTCCCCTTTAAAAAATCATATCATAACAAAAATGAACACCGGTGTTCGGTATGAACCAGTATACCGCCCAGCACTAATCACTAGTGCTGTTTATTTAAGGATCACATTTTGTCACTTAACATTCTGTTATATCTGTTTGCAGTCAGTACGAAAGCAGAGGTGCGTTTCCATGTGCAGACAGCAGAATGGATCCCAGAAGAAGTTAGGAGAGAGATTCTTCTGAAGGTGAGAGTAGCACATATGATAACATACATACTTTGTGTCGCATGCACTGCTCATGGCAGAAATACCTGTGTCAACAGAATAAAACTCGTGTCAACAAAGCAGGAGAGTTAATTGTGACCTCAGAGATGAGCAGAAGCCAGCAGAGGAACCTTGAAGACTGTCTCCAGAAGATCTCAGAGATGATCACTGAAGCCAGTCGACAGAAGCCAGAACCATCAGTGGAGGATCTCGCTCTCAGAGCTCACAGGTTAGAGAGCTCACAGGTTAGAGAGCTCACAGGTTCCAGAGCTCACAGGTTAGAGAGATCACAGGTTAGAGAGATCACAGGTTAGAGAGATCACAGGTTAGAGAGATCACAGGTTAGAGAGATCACAGGTTAGAGAGATCACAGGTTAGAGAGATCACAGGTTACAGAGATCACAGGTTAGAGAGATCACAGGTTAGAGAGCTCACAGGTTAGAGAGATCACAGGTTAGAGAGATCACAGGTTAGAGAGCTCACAGGTTAGAGAGATCACAGGTTAGAGAGATCACAGGTTAGAGAGATCACAGGTTAGAGAGATCACAGGTTCCAGAGATCACAGGTTAGAGAGATCACAGGTTAGAGAGATCACAGGTTAGAGAGATCACAGGTTCCAGAGATCACAGGTTAGAGAGATCACAGGTTAGAGAGATCACAGGTTAGAGAGCTCACAGGTTAGAGAGCTCACAGGTTAGAGAGATCACAGGTTCCAGAGATCACAGGTTAGAGAGATCACAGGTTAGAGAGATCACAGGTTCCAGAGATCAAGAGATCACAGGTTAGAGAGATCACAGGTTAGAGAGCTCACAGGTTAGAGAGATCACAGGTTCCAGAGATCACAGGTTAGAGAGATCACAGGTTAGAGAGATCACAGGTTAGAGAGATCACAGGTTAGAGAGATCACAGGTTCCAGAGATCACAGGTTCCAGAGATCACAGGTTAGAGAGATCACAGGTTACAGAACTCACAGGTTAGAGAGATCACAGGTTAGAGAGATCACAGGTTCCAGAGATCACAGGTTCCAGAGATCAAGAGATCACAGGTTAGAGAGATCACAGGTTAGAGAGATCACAGGTTCCAGAGATCACAGGTTAGAGAGATCACAGGTTCCAGAGATCACAGGTTAGAGAGATCACAGGTTAGAGAGATCACAGGTTACAGAACTCACAGGTTAGAGAGATCACAGGTTCCAGAGATCACAGGTTCCAGAGATCACAGGTTAGAGAGATCACAGGTTAGAGAGATCACAGGTTAGAGAGATCACAGGTTAGAGAGATCACAGGTTAGAGAGCTCACAGGTTAGAGAGATCACAGGTTACAGAACTCACAGGTTCCAGAGATCAAGAGATCACAGGTTAGAGAGCTCACAGGTTAGAGAGCTCACAGGTTAGAGAGATCACAGGTTCCAGAGATCACAGGTTAGAGAGATCACAGGTTAGAGAGATCACAGGTTAGAGAGATCACAGGTTAGAGAGATCACAGGTTCCAGAGATCACAGGTTAGAGAGATCACAGGTTAGAGAGATCACAGGTTAGAGAGATCACAGGTTAGAGAGATCACAGGTTCCAGAGATCACAGGTTACAGAACTCACAGGTTACAGAACTCACAGGTTAGAGAGATCACAGGTTAGAGAGATCACAGGTTCCAGAGATCACAGGTTCCAGAGATCAAGAGATCACAGGTTAGAGAGATCACAGGTTAGAGAGATCACAGGTTCCAGAGATCACAGGTTAGAGAGATCACAGGTTCCAGAGATCACAGGTTCCAGAGATCACAGGTTAGAGAGATCACAGGTTAGAGAGATCACAGGTTACAGAACTCACAGGTTAGAGAGATCACAGGTTAGAGAGATCACAGGTTCCAGAGATCACAGGTTCCAGAGATCACAGGTTAGAGATCACAGGTTCCAGAGATCACAGGTTAGAGAGATCACAGGTTACAGAACTCACAGGTTCCAGAGATCAAGAGATCACAGGTTAGAGAGATCACAGGTTAGAGAGATCACAGGTTAGAGAGATCACAGGTTAGAGAGATCACAGGTTCCAGAGATCACAGGTTCCAGAGATCACAGGTTAGAGAGCTCACAGGTTAGAGAGCTCACAGGTTAGAGAGCTCACAGGTTAGAGAGCTCACAGGTTAGAGAGCTCACAGGTTAGAGAGCTCACAGGTTAGAGAGCTCACAGGTTAGAGAGCTCACAGGTTAGAGAGCTCACAGGTTAGAGAGATCACAGGTTAGAGAGATCACAGGTTAGAGAGCTCACAGGTTAGAGAGCTCACAGGTTAGAGAGCTCACAGGTTAGAGAGCTCACAGGTTAGAGAGATCACAGGTTACAGAGATCACAGGTTAGAGAGATCACAGGTTACAGAACTCACAGGTTCCAGAGATCAAGAGATCACAGGTTAGAGAGATCACAGGTTAGAGAGATCACAGGTTCCAGAGATCACAGGTTACAGAACTCACAGGTTCCAGAGATCAAGAGATCACAGGTTAGAGAGATCACAGGTTAGAGAGATCACAGGTTAGAGAGATCACAGGTTAGAGAGATCACAGGTTAGAGAGATCACAGGTTCCAGAGATCACAGGTTCCAGAGATCACAGGTTAGAGAGATCACAGTTTAGAGAGATCACAGGTTAGAGAGATCACAGGTTAGAGAGATCACAGGTTAGAGAGATCACAGGTTAGAGAGATCACAGGTTAGAGAGATCACAGGTTAGAGAGATCACAGGTTAGAGAGATCACAGGTTCCAGAGATCACAGTTTAGAGAGATCACAGGTTAGAGAGATCACAGGTTACAGAACTCACAGGTTCCAGAGATCAAGAGATCACAGGTTAGAGAGCTCACAGGTTCCAGAGATCAAGAGATCACAGGTTAGAGAGATCACAGGTTAGAGAGATCACAGGTTAGAGAGATCACAGGTTCCAGAGATCACAGGTTAGAGAGATCACAGGTTAGAGAGATCACAGGTTAGAGAGATCACAGGTTAGAGAGATCACAGGTTCCAGAGATCACAGGTTACAGAACTCACAGGTTACAGAACTCACAGGTTAGAGAGATCACAGGTTAGAGAGATCACAGGTTCCAGAGATCACAGGTTCCAGAGATCAAGAGATCACAGGTTAGAGAGATCACAGGTTAGAGAGATCACAGGTTCCAGAGATCACAGGTTAGAGAGATCACAGGTTCCAGAGATCACAGGTTCCAGAGATCACAGGTTAGAGAGATCACAGGTTAGAGAGATCACAGGTTACAGAACTCACAGGTTAGAGAGATCACAGGTTCCAGAGATCACAGGTTCCAGAGATCACAGGTTAGAGAGATCACAGGTTAGAGAGATCACAGGTTACAGAACTCACAGGTTAGAGAGATCACAGGTTAGAGAGATCACAGGTTCCAGAGATCACAGGTTCCAGAGATCACAGGTTAGAGAGATCACAGGTTCCAGAGATCACAGGTTAGAGAGATCACAGGTTACAGAACTCACAGGTTCCAGAGATCAAGAGATCACAGGTTAGAGAGATCACAGGTTAGAGAGATCACAGGTTAGAGAGATCACAGGTTAGAGAGATCACAGGTTCCAGAGATCACAGGTTCCAGAGATCACAGGTTAGAGAGCTCACAGGTTAGAGAGCTCACAGGTTAGAGAGCTCACAGGTTAGAGAGCTCACAGGTTAGAGAGATCACAGGTTAGAGAGCTCACAGGTTAGAGAGCTCACAGGTTAGAGAGCTCACAGGTTAGAGAGCTCACAGGTTAGAGAGCTCACAGGTTAGAGAGATCACAGGTTAGAGAGATCACAGGTTAGAGAGCTCACAGGTTAGAGAGCTCACAGGTTAGAGAGCTCACAGGTTAGAGAGATCACAGGTTAGAGAGATCACAGGTTACAGAGATCACAGGTTAGAGAGATCACAGGTTACAGAACTCACAGGTTCCAGAGATCAAGAGATCACAGGTTAGAGAGATCACAGGTTAGAGAGATCACAGGTTCCAGAGATCACAGGTTACAGAACTCACAGGTTCCAGAGATCAAGAGATCACAGGTTAGAGAGATCACAGGTTAGAGAGATCACAGGTTAGAGAGATCACAGGTTAGAGAGATCACAGGTTAGAGAGATCACAGGTTCCAGAGATCACAGGTTCCAGAGATCACAGGTTAGAGAGATCACAGTTTAGAGAGATCACAGGTTAGAGAGATCACAGGTTAGAGAGATCACAGGTTAGAGAGATCACAGGTTAGAGAGATCACAGGTTCCAGAGATCACAGTTTAGAGAGATCACAGGTTAGAGAGATCACAGGTTACAGAACTCACAGGTTACAGAGATCAAGAGATCACAGGTTAGAGAGATCACAGGTTCCAGAGATCACAGGTTCCAGAGATCACAGGTTCCAGAGATCACAGGTTCCAGAGATCACAGGTTCCAGAGATCACAGGTTCCAGAGATCACAGGTTAGAGAGATCACAGGTTTGAGAGATCACAGGTTAGAGAGATCACAGGTTCCAGAGATCAAGAGATCACAGGTTAGAGAGATCACAGGTTAGAGAGATCACAGGTTCCAGAGATCACAGGTTAGAGAGATCACAGGTTACAGAACTCACAGGTTACAGAGATCAAGAGATCACAGGTTAGAGAGATCACAGGTTAGAGAGATCACAGGTTCCAGAGATCACAGGTTCCATAGATCACAGGTTCCAGAGATCACAGGTTACAAAACTCACAGGTTACAGAGATCAAGAGATCACAGGTTAGAGAGATCACAGGTTAGAGAGCTCACAGGTTAGAGAGCTCACAGGTTCCAGAGATCACAGGTTCCAGAGATCACAGGTTACAGAACTCACAGGTTCCAGAGATCAATAGATCACAGGTTAGAGAGATCACAGGTTAGAGAGATCACAGGTTCCAGAGATCACAAGTTAGAGAGATCACAGGTTACAGAACTCACAGGTTCCAGAGATCAAGAGATCACAGGTTAGAGAGATCACAGGTTAGAGAGCTCACAGGTTCCAGAGATCACAGGTTCCAGAGATCACAGGTTAGAGAGATCACAGGTTACAGAACTCACAGGTTCCAGAGATCAAGAGATCACAGGTTAGAGAGATCACAGGTTAGAGAGATCACAGGTTCCAGAGATCACAGGTTCCAGAGATCAAGAGATCACAGGTTAGAGAGATCACAGGTTAGAGAGATTACAGGTTAGAGAGATCACAGGTTAGAGAGATCACAGGTTAGAGAGATCACAGGTTAGAGAGATCACAGGTTACAGAGATCACAGGTTAGAGAGATCACAGGTTAGAGAGATCACAGGTTCCAGAGATCACAGGTTAGAGAGATCACAGGTTCCAGAGATCACAGGTTAGAGAGATCACAGGTTAGAGAGATCACAGGTTAGAGAGATCACAGGTTAGAGAGATCACAGGTTAGAGAGATCACAGGTTAGAGAGATCAAGAGATCACAGGTTCCAGAGATCACAGGTTAGAGAGATCAAGAGATCACAGGTTCCAGAGATCACAGGTTAGAGAGATCAAGAGATCACAGGTTCCAGAGATCACAGGTTAGAGAGATCAAGAGATCACAGGTTATAGTGCATGAAGCACAACTGTGTCCTTCAGAGAAGCACAAATGCAACACTGTCACAATAATGTTTTTGTTTTTTCCAGATTAGATAAAAGAAATTTGGAAAGACTCAAACAGAAGAAGATACATGCTGCAACAAAGCAAGGACGACGAGTCGACTCTGACTGAACCCAAAATAGTAATACATTTGGTCTGTATTCAAATTTTTATAAAAAAAAATCACAAAATATCACACTGTAAAGTGGTGTATTTTTTTTATATGTACTGCATAGCATATACTTAATTATATGTCAGAATACTTTATAAAAAAAAAACTGAAAATCAAAGATTTGATCAACTAAATCAAATTTTGGATTTGAAGCGAGATTTGATCAACTGTAAACTAGGGGTGGGAATCTTTTACCATCTCACGATTCGATTCGATTCCGATTCTTGAGGCCACGATTCGATTCAAAATCGATTTTCGATTCAAAAAGATTTTCGATTCAAAACAATTCGATTTTATTCATAATGATTTCTAATCAGGTTTCTGAGCATGATCTACTCTCATCTGCTTTGCTATACAGAATGACAAACATAATGACAGACATTAAAGTGTCTTTTTCACATTTATTAAGTTCAATTCTCAGGGAAGTGCCTTTTATCAAAAACATTGAAAAAATGTTTTTACTTGGTACTTTTAAAGCAAAGTATTTATGATGACACATAACGAACTTACTTCCGATACTTTCTATATTAATTTTATTAAAAAAACAAATGGAAGTGATTTGGCAAGTCAACTGTAAGGTTACATTTGCCAGCATATGTCCCAACATTGCTGAGAACCAACAGGAAAATAAATGTGTGCTTGTACTAGCAGCATACTTGTAGTAAATTAATACAAACTTCAGCATATTCTGAATCTCTAGCATAGTAGCATTTAATAATAGACTTCTAACCAACATCCTCTTGTTATTTCCAATTAGCAATATAATCCTTCAGACATAAAAAACATTTTGCTGTAGCAAATTCACAAACAGTTTTCGTTCAAAAATATAGAATAATGTACCAGAAGCTATCATAACGTATAATGCTTGTGGACTTATGCATATTCTGAATAATTAGTAACATACAAAGTCGTTCTTGACTTATAGTACACAACTAAATAATAAAGAGTTATGACTTGAAATGTTTGCTGTATACCACAATCAAAAACAGCTTATACAAAGAAAGTGAATGAACATCTGCAGAGAGTACTTACAGTCAAAATGTAACTTTTTGTGACTGGCATTGCACATTTGGCGCTCAGCCATCATGCGTCCGTTATGTGCGCGTCTCTGTTATGTGCACGCCACAGACTGTCCGCGCACGTGCACGTCCGCTTCAGAGTTCCGCCTTTTGCGTTCCGTCAATGTTACGTTATTAGAATTTTTTTTTTTTTAGAAAATCGATTTTTGACATTTGTGAATCGATTCAGAATCGTCCACGTCCCGAATCGCGATTCATCTAAGAATCGATTTTTCCCCCACCCCTACTGTAAACCTGTGTTAAAGCAAAGAGCTGGTTTATACTATTCATGTGTTTTGACTGAATAGAGGGCTTGACTGTTTTAATTAGAGTTCAAGGTATTTGCATGACATTAGAAAAACCCCATTACTCATCCATGTTCGATTGCCATCTTTAAATGTGAATGAAACTTAAAATGGAATGAAAAATAAAGAACTAAAAAATATTATTTGTCAAATACTAAATTTCAACATGATAGCCTACATTGTCACAGAGAGATTAGCAGCTTTGGTGGGTAAGTTAAAAAGTTTCTAGCAGAGGATGGTTTCGATCCATCAATCTCTGTGTTATGGGCCCAGCACGCTTCCGCTGCGCCAAAGCTGGGGAACAATAGAGCTGGTAAGTCCCGCCCCCTCCGCTAACCCCACTGGACCTCTAGGTTGAAAAATCGTCAATGCAAGTGAATGTGAGCAAATAATTATTTTCTGGTCCCGTTTGAATTGTGCCATGAATGTGAACATATGTTGTCTGTGAATTTTTTATATAATTTTTCATGTTACGAGTTTGACAGTATATGGTATGATTCTTCGGCTAGCAGTTGTGGAAAAGACATAACGAGAAAGACTACATGTCGCCTATGTGACGTCACCCCATAACACATTTTCCCTCCACGTGTCAAATCACGGCGCTAATGCTGCGATAATCTATGGAGACAGATCGAGATGCCTGTGTGTTTTGTACCCAAATGTCACCATTCAAACCAAATGGGCTGTTCTTTCTTCAGAAACGCGTCGAAAGCAGCGAAGAGTTGTAGTCCACAAAGTGCTCTCACACAAAGTCTAACCGTATCAAACTTCTACCCGCTAAATTGTAGCATTCTTCACACGAAAAAAAAGGAGAGGGGAAAGGAGAAAAGAGGAAAAAATGACTAAAACAGGAAGAATGAGAGAAAAGATGAGAGAGGCTGAAGTAATCAAGTTGTTTAATTGTTACCTAGTTGCTACTTATTGGAATTTTAATTGAATTGCTGAAATTGTAGTGTTTCTGGTGGAAAAGGGAAGCTCGATGTGGATACAAAGGTCGTAAATATGAATGTAAATCATTAGCAAAACTCGAGAGCACGTAAATGTGAATTTGAGAACTTGTACAATAAATATTCGTACTTGTACATGAACATTTACACTCACAGCTCCAATGTGAAAACCTGTAAAATAAAATCTGAAGTTGAATGTTGAAATTTGCACTCGCATACAATAGTCACAAACCTGTATTCTGAATCTGAAGCTGCAGACAAGTAGACACAAATGTTTAAAATGCCATTCACAGAAATACAACGACAGACACAAACTTGTAATATATATTTTGCGTTTAATCTTACGTTCACATTCGCAGTACTTCCTCAATTAGGCACTTGCAACTTCTCAAATCTGTCACTGCAATTTCAAATTTCGCGCCTTGACTTTTGCTACTCTTTTCGCGATATATCAGGTGCAAAACTAACTTGTGCACTTGAAACTCAGAGGCGGTGAGAGAGAAAGGGGGGCGGGGGGTTTAAAGGAGCCGTTTTATTGGTTGCCAGCTAGCCAATGAAATGGGACTTCGATGATTTCGCGAAACCCGTGTGCACTGAAATGCATAAGACTGATATTAAAAGAAATAAACGATATTACATTTTACACATTTGTGTCTACTTGTCTGCAGCTTCAGATTCAGAATACAGGTTTGTGACTATTGTATGCGAGTGCAAATTTCAACATTCAACTTCAGATTTTTATTTTACAGGTTTTCACATTGGAGCTGTGAGTGTAAATGTTCATGTACAAGTACGAATATTTATTGTACAAGTTCTCAAATTCACATTTACGTTCTCTCGAGTTTTGCTAATGATTTACCTTCATAGTAGGTTCGAGTCCCACCTAGACCCAAAGCTTAAGTGCCGTTACACCTTAGAAACACTGCTTACTACTGTGTTGTTATACCTAACAGTGCTGTTTATTATAATTAACATTGCATGTATGATAATAATTGATTGGTAAGAAAAGAACCGAGGAAATGGGCGTTTGTGCTTGCAAAGGCACCACTCTGCTGATACTGACATTAGGGATATTTGTGGTAATAGTCATGCTTATAGTCAGTGACAGTCAGCGTTAGTTCACATCGAAATTAGAATGAATACTTTGTTTTTAAAAACAAATTCACGGTTTTAAATGTAAATTATATTAGTATGTTTTACTTAACCGAAATTTAAAAAGAACGACCACGAAGGGACTCGAACCCTCAATCTTCTGATCCGAAGTCAGACGCCTTATCCATTAGGCCACGCGGTCGACGTATAAAACATTTAACACTACAAGGTTTTAATCTAACCGATTATTTTTTTGCAAGTTGAGCATGTTAAAGGAACGCGTCACCGTTTTTTGAAATAGGGGTTATTCACCGTCTCCCCTACATTTAGATAGGTGGGCAAACGCATTTTTGTCTCAGTGCATGCATTGTCTTCTGGCAGTGCCGCCGCTATCTTAGCTTAGCATAATGAATGGAATCCTTTGTTGCTTTTGACTTAAGACCAAGCGGCAACATTCTGATCTGAAAAATGAAGCCTACCCGGAAGTGCGAAAAACTGCAATACATCGAAAATCCGCTAGGGGAAGGTCCCAAAAGGGAGCAAATGTCCATAGCCCCCATGTTAAAATGTCCGTTTTCACAGCATAAATTCATGTCTTTACAGGTTGGTCCCATGGACTTTTATTGTATTTTTCGATAGGTTCCAAGTGCCTGACAACGGCGAGGATAGTGAATTTTTTCTAACTCGTTAGTTTAGATCGTATTTAGATATAAAATGTATGACAATAAGGGCGTGGTTAACTTTGATTGACAGCTTGATTGACAGCTGACAAGGCAGCGCCACGGAGAATCATAGGCTGCGTTCGAAACCGCATACTTCCCTACTATTTAGTATGGGAAAAAGAGTAGGCGAGCGAAAAAGTATGTATGAATCCAAAAGAGTAGGCGAGAATTACCTGGGTGACGTACTAATTATCGCGAGATTCGGACTTAAGTGCGTTCGAATATGCCTACTTTCCTACTATATAGTAGGCGAAAACAGTACGTGAAGGAAGCAGTACGTTCGAAACATCAGTATTCATAAAAGAGTAGGCGAGAAGTTCCCGGATGGCTTACTCGCTTCCGCCCAGATTTTTGAGTGCTCAACGATGGATACTCTTCTATCCCAGGAGGCCACGCGAGAGGATACGTCATAAAAAAGAAGAAGAAGGATAGGTCATACTCGAACGTGACGGAAAGGATGACGGACGAGACTGTTTTCAAATGTGAGTATTACAAATCAAATGATCGCATGTGTTGAACTACTGTACAATAAACTGTTGAATTGTTGAAGATGTAAAGACGCTATATATTTGTGATTTTGCTGTAAATCACATTTTATTATGTAGCTAACAGAGAAGCTCCAGTAAGGACACATACGTCTCCAAAGTGGATTTGCATACATTTTAAACCGTATACATCTTAAATACAATTACTAAATGTCTATTTAATATCTGGCAAGAAAATCTTCTATAAGAATTGCAGATTACTACGTCTAATATAGATATGAAATAGGCATCTGAGTGATGTATGTGTGCTATTATGTAGAACAAATCTATAAAGTAACTAAACATAAGTTATCTATTTTATTTGTCCATTAGTACTGTTGATAAATTAAGGAACATTTATGTAGGATAAAAAGTTAAAACAACCTCAACATGTAAATGTAGTGTTGAGCTCATAAATCACAGAGGTAATGTGAGTCTGGTCTGGATGTTACAGGGACAGATGAACAGATGTGTGTTTATCCGGTGGAGAGTGGCTCATGAAGCTGAATGCTACAATCAAAGGCTCTGTGACATTACAGAAATGAATACAACAACTATTTAAATATTAAGTTGTAGTTTATTTTAATTATTGTAGTTTCAAACAGAGCTATTACAGCACTTTTCTGATTCTTGATTTCTGTGCATTTGCTGCACAGCTTTTGTGGTGGAGCAGGACCTGCAAGGAAAGATGATGTGGCGGCATTTGTGGAAAAAAAGCTCTATTGCCTCAGATTGTGAAGCACAACACATCACGCAACAACCTCCGGCACGAAGGCACGGCTCACCTCTGGCGGTCAGCTGATTCATCAGAATAAAGCTGCAGAATGGGAACCGCTGTGTTGAGATGGCAGAAGGATGTGGTTCAGCGCCTGTAGCCTACATACATGATTGACTGTAGTTTTAATAAAGCTTTGTTTCATGTGTTGACTTGTATATGCATTTGTTTATTGTGTGATGGTGACTTTGATTCATTCTTTTACTAATTTATTAATATTTCTCATTGTTGTCAGTAAATAAAATACAATTAATTAATGCTTTATTTATTGTTTGAATTAAAATGTAGATGTTCACTATATACACATCTAGAGTGTATTCATGCATAGCTATTTCATATGATATACATTACATTTTGTTTGTTTTATTGAATTATATAATTTACAGTAAAAAGTAATATAATTAATTGATCAGCATTTATCGTTGTTATTATTGTATGTTTTGGGGCTGGAATAGCAATGCAATTCATTCTGGGGTAATATTAATTTTTAATAATGATACTTAAATTTTTCGAGTATAAAATCAACAGTTTTCTCCAAAGGTGAATCTCCCTTTGTGCAGACATTACAAACGCTGAGGAAAACCGTTCTAGGTAGGGCTGTCGAGTTACTGATGTTATGAGGTATATCATGTAGGCTATGTATGTATATATATATATATATATATATATATATCAATCATGGGTTTGCAAACATATTATGATATTTTATACACAGGAAAAAACCTATAAGGTTGAATATCAATATTTATTTTCTTAAATAATTAATTATATAATACATTTAAAAAAAAAGCATTTTCTGTTATTTATAGGCCTGAGGGATGAAACGAGAGTTAAATTTAACAAGAAAAAGAGGAAAACAAAGCAGTAAGCCACTTTTGCTTATGGATGAAAATGTTTGGATATAAAATAAAGAAATTAACAACATATTCAAGAGATGACAATTTTGGGATTTCGTAATAAAAATAAATATCGTTAAGGATAAAACGGTGGGTCACATTAGTAGGGTTAAATATAAGAACTTAAATCAACCCTAAATGTACTCACAAAATAAATGGGAAGCAGTTTTTTCAAAAAGACCACAAAATGAGCAAGTTTAATCAATATCATGATATTTACAGACAGATGAATTAAGCGTGTCGTTCAAATCTTTTAAGTTGTTGCGCTTGTGATAACGCGTCGTAGGTCACATGATAACGTCAACATGGCAGATGTCCGGTTCTCATTCATACTCAACGAGATCTGGCTATAAAGTATCTACTCTTTTAGCGCTCGTTAAGTAAGTACTCATTGAAATTAAGTACCTACTCATTGAGTATGCGGTTTCGAACGCAGCCATAGACAGTATATAAACTGGACACAGCGACCCCATTGGATTCAACGGAGGCAAGTGAAGTCAATTAGAAGCACAAACTTCCTGATGGTCGAGCGTACTGCGCAGACTCACACTGAGCTTGACGACGTAGATGTGACGTGAGCAACCCGTCTGTCTTCTAGTAGCTGTGCCAAGCGAAATCTGAATCATTCCCTTCCGAAACTTGCAGAGACGGAGAGTGTGAGTAGGAGGTGTCCATGAGCTGGAGCAGGAGAAACTTTTGCTAAGTATTCTGATTAATTACTTTGCCATTTTGTCTCCACGTCCCCCCGATTGCGAGCGAGCTTCTCCTCCTGTCCATACGGTAATCTCTCTACTGTGCGACAGAGAGTCGCGTTGGTATGACGCAATCGTTAGCCTATTTTTACAAAAACTGCTTCTACGGGGCCATAACGTAAGATACAAGGTAATGGAGCCTTTTATACATTTTCGTGTTTCTTTAGAAATAAATAATGGACAAATGGAGTCTTTAAACGCCTCAGATGTAAAGTTATTCGCTGTCAAAGTGACGCCAAAATGAATGGGAGTCAATGGGATGCTAACAGCAGGTGATGGTCTGATAGCCAATGGCGGCGCCCGGGGAAGCTTCAACATAATATGAAACGCTGCCCCCCTGCGGAGAATGACAACATAAGAAGCGCCATTTTTTAATACAGTTGACATATAATACTACTGTTTCTGTATCATGAAATGTAGTTTTAAGAGTTTTTCAGGCGAGAATGTAGTTGTTTAAAGCTCAAATCTGTGGTTTATTTAAAGATTTATGAAAATTTTATCCAGTTGATCCAGCGATGACCGGGTGCTCGGCGCGATGTACCCCGCCTGGAACGGTCTTTCATCGGCTTGACGTTCTAAGGTTTGCCGCCAATGCCGCGGACTCTGGCGTCTCTGTAGTGGTTAAACATGAGATTATAATTCATCTTGTGTATATCTAATGGGCGATTTTTGGTCTCGTGAATCTATATTTTTTTCCCTGGGCAATCGTTTTGGCTGAGGGGAAGTTTCTTAACTTCATAAGCTATTTAACTTTACCCAGTGCTTTAAGTGGCTCAAAAGAGGTGCCGGTACTCTAATTTTTTTTTTTTTTTTTTTTTGCTGACTCCCCTCCTCCCCTGAGGTAACTATGGAAGCTTGTTTCCGCCACTGAATAATAAATAAATAATAATAATTGCGACTTGTTATCTCACAATTCTGACTTTTTTTTCTCACAATTGCGATATATCAAGTCAGAATTGTGACTTTTTTTCTCATAATTGTGAGATAAGAAGTCAGAATTGTGAGAAATAAAGTCGCAATTCTGAGATATAAAGTCGCAATTCTGAGAAATAAAGGCGCAATTGGGATATATAAAGTCAGAATTGCATGATATAAAGTCGCAAAATGCGTGTTATAAAGTCAGAATTGTGAGATATAAACTATTCTGAGAAAAAAAAAGTCAGTCTTTTTTTCCCTTAGAATTTGACTAGCTTTATAGATAGTTTATATCTCACATTTCTGAGAAAAGATGTCAGAATTCTGACTTTATAAGACGCAGTGTTGTATAAATTACTAGACAGCAATACTTGAGTAAAAGTACAAGTATCATACTAGAAAAAGACTTTGGTAGAAGTGAAAGTTACCTTTTAGAATATTACTTAAGTAAAAGTCTTAAAGTACCTGATATTTAATGTACTTAAGTAATTGAAGTAAAAGTATTTTTTATTTATTTTTTTATTTTATTTTTTAAAAGCAAGCAGTTAGAACTTTGATTGTGAACTTTATTGTGGCTTTATTGTGGGGTGGGGTGGGTGGGGGGGTTGTTGGGATGTAAAAAATAATCTTTTTCTTAATCTAATTTGGATAAATATTAGGTACACAAGATAGGCATTCATTTTTCTCAAGAAAAAAAAATCTCACCTAATGATGTAAACATACAGAGAGCCCTATCAGCTGGTAGTATTATTTAAGGTTAAAAATAATTCAAATTAAATATAATGCATTTTTTTATCCTAATAACAACTTTATTTAATGATATAAGTAAAAAAATATAATAAATATGTAATATAGTACACATATTTAGCAAAAATACTCTCTATAGCTGTTTTTTTCTAGCCAACTCACGTGCTATAGCCTATGGTCATCAAATGGCTTTCCTGAGGTAAATATTATGTGACAATTGTTCTCCAGCTGTTTTACTGACCCTTTCCGCGGTTGAAAAACACTGATTGGTCGATATTATGTAGGCTGAATATACATTTCGGTAAGTTGTACTGTTTCTTTTAACATTGTGTTCATTCGTGTTAATAGAGATGATCGGTTCACGTGCGCTAGGGATCTGTCATGTCACATTTACAAGCGCCAAAACGGTATTTATTGTTTGAATTTCGTTATAAAAATGACAGAATCTGAGAGCTGGGATTTTGTTTTATATCATAACTAACCTGCTCTGTCTCCGTGTCCTCTTTGCTCCGCGATTTTTCTGTGCGTGAGAAAATGGATGTGTTGTGAGAGCGTGTGAAAAGTGTCTATTGCGTGCATGTGTCTCACGGACGGTGAATGCGTGAGAGTTGGCGGGTGGTCGTTTACGATAACGGGAGGTCCTCTCGTGCTTCCATGGCGGTTTCAGTTGTGCTTCCTCCTCCTTTGTCATGGCAACAAACAACCATTATGCTGAAATAGAGCGCGCGCCGTGCATTGTGAAGGGCGCTCTGAAAAGCGGCAGCGCAGCCAGAGGATTAAAACAGATGTGCAAATGAGCGTACCGGTACGCTAAAAGCACGTTCTGGGCGCACGGAGAGGTGGCGGTACGCTCAAGAGCTATATTTGGAAGTGGCGGTACTGAGTACCGGCGCGTACCGGCCCACTTAAAGCACTGACTTTACCGATGTATGGTTAAACTCGCGCTGACTTTGTATGTTTAATTGAATTGTTTGCTTTATTTGTATTGCTTCTTATACCTTTTACTTATACTTTTATAATGGCTAACATTGATAAAACTGAAATTTAACAAAAAGAGACTGGGTTGAGTTTTGTCATTTTAATACAACGAAGATGATATGTAATTTTGTTTACTGCAAAATCTGTTGTTTAGTACAAATGCATATATTGCCTGGACCATAAAATGTTTAATATTTTTATATTATATTTAAAATGAAAAGAGGCAGATTTGTGTTATATTTTGTTTTGTTTTTCATAAATAGGCAAACGTTATGTGCAGTTGAATATAATCAATATGCGTTGCCTGAACCACATTTGTGTGGCTATAATGTTTAAGATTTCTTTAAATGAAAACGAAAAGAGTTAGTATGGTGTTTTATAACATATTTCGTTGCCATAGACTGTAAAAAAACAGTTCATTTCCTGAAATATAACCGGAGTAGCAGAGCGAGCTGAGTGACGCGCGCTGCGTTAGAAGGTGGGCGGGGTTAGCATTTCCCAAGATTTTCCAAGATGGCGCCGCCCATACCCCCCATAAACGGCTTCAAAACCGTTCTTCAGAAAGTCTATGGGTGACGTCACAGACGCTTTGTCCATATTTTTTACAGTCTATGCTTAGGACACTGGGGGGAAGCACAGGCGAAGCACTGCTACTTGGGCGCAGAGATAGCGAATTTCATGTGTTGCATGATATCTCCGCATCCAAGTAGCAGTGCTTCGCCCGCCTGCGCTTCCACACAATATCCCAAGTCAATATCTGCCTAGTAAATCGCCTATTCTTAATCTGCATTGCTATTTGTACTCGTTGTGAATACGCAGGCCACAAGAAGTAATTCGTTTTTTTTTTGTTTTTTTTATCCCTTTTACTCACGACATGCTATCTCCGGCAACAAAGGATCCCATTCATTATGCTAAGCTAAGCTAGCGGCGGCACTGCCAGACTAAGACAATGCACTGAGACAAAAATGCGTTTGCCCACCTATCTAAATGTAGGGGAGACGGTGAATAACCCCTATTTAAAAAAACGATGGCGTGTTCCTTTAAATAGCGCTAGAATTACCAACGAGCACTGTCCATTTAACGAACTTGTCGATTTTTTTGTACCATGTGATAATATTAATTAGTTATACAACTACCAATTCAACTTTAAGTAATAAAGTAAGTTTGTTTTCACTCTAATAATAACGCCTTGCAGCGAAAGCAGAAGAAAGTTAGCAGCCAGTGGAGTCGAGTGGATCAGATCCAGAAATTTAACCTGCTTCAGCTGGAGATTTTCAAGCGACCTGTCCTAAATATGATCCTAAATGCGTCACCTTAACATCAGAATTTGGACCACACTCAGTCAAGACACATTTCTAATTGGTTTCTCATCGGTTCTGCTCAGAATTTGCTTGTCTCAAACGAGACCGATCTTTAAGGCATTTTAAGTAATAAATAAATTAATTGCGCTCCGTAAAATAAGGCATCCATACTGCAATTACAATACCTGCACGGCAGACTGGGGACTTTATCAGTTTTGGAGCCAGATTATTTTGCTTGCATTGAATAAGTGTGCTGTGTGTTGTGCTACTGACCACTAGAGTGACAATAATTACAAGAAGTTTATTCTTATTTTTCATTTTAAAACTGTCCATCTTATGAATGGATTTTTTTCCCTTAAAGGTGACATATTATGCCCCTTTTCACAAGATGTAATATAAATCTTTGGTGTTCACAGAATGTGTCTGTGAAATTTCAGATCAAAATACCCCCAGAGCATTTATTATAGCTTGTCAAATTTGCCCCTTAACCACTTTTTGGGTGTGAGCAAAAACGCACAGTTTTAGTGTGTGTCCCTTTAAATGCAAATGAGCTTTAGCTCCGCCTCCGTTCAGAAGAGGGCGGAGTCTTTACACAAGCTTCAGAAACTCCGGCAATAACAGAACAGGCCAATCTCCCTCATCCAGAATCCCAGAATAACCAGTAGCGAGTGCAGCCTTACGGAGAGACTCAGGAAGAGCTTCTGAATGTTAGTGGAGACATTTCTGTAGTTGTTGTGGAGTTACACTGATTCATCTCATCGATTTCAACACAGAAAAAGTCAGATTTTCATGATGTCCCCTTTAATTTACAAGTGTAATAATTTTTGTGACTGAACTTTTGTTATAAAGCAATACTGTTAATACTGTCAAAAATAAAAACCCTCTGTGGAACAATGTTGTAAAACAAAACATGAAAACATACTATTTATAGGCACTGTATAGGGGCGTCGCACCCGTGGGGGATGTGGGTGTTTTAACACCCACACTTTTCCCGGTGAGAGGGTTCAACACCCGCACTTCTCCGCAGTTTAGCACAAACGCTTGACTACAGTCGCTCCTCCGTTTCCCTGGCCGCTCTGTGTCTGCGCTCGCTGCGGCTGCCTCCTCTCCCCCTCCCTCTCAAACATGACACCGGCTTTGAGTGTGACCGGCTGATGATTGGCTGTTCTGCCTTAAGTCCCGCTTCTCTTGGTGTGTTAGATTTATCGATCAGCTCGTGCTGACAATAGGTGTGTTCGACATCGGCTGCGGCTGGATGTAACCGATCGGCGAGAGTAGCCGCATGCAGGCGGGGAGGAGATGCAAATGGAGAGGTGAAACCACTTTCTGGTTTCTGGTTCACGGCAGAATGAAAGTCAATGGGATGCTAACAGCCGTCGATGGTCTGCTAGCCAATGGCGGCGCCTGGGGAAGCTTCAAAATAATATGAAACCCTGCCCCCCTGTTGAGAAGCTGCGCTGGCTGAGTTCTCCGGCTACTCTCCAATCGCTCTCGCGGTGCTTTGATGGCACACGTCACAGTCACGTGGCGTCGGCGCTGCATCAAGTCGGACAAAATTTCTAACCGGCATGCACTGCTTCAAGTCAGCCGCCGATCGGTCTGCGCAGAGCTGCATGAAGTCGAACAAGCCTAATATTAAGATCCGTGTGAACTGGAAGTTTCAAACGACTTTTCTCCGCTGTAGTGACGTATTTCCCAGTGAAAGGGAATATTGAACAGAGGGCAGGGTTTTACTCTAGCGCTCCTCCTCTCCATCTCTCGCTCATTAAAGACTAACGGTTTGAGGGGAGTGGTTAAGCGTTTCCCAAACCAAGCCGTCAAACCTACGTCATCAGAGAAGGTCCTCCAATGCAGAGGGGAGGGGCATTTTCAGATTTTGATTAGAGATTACGAAGCCAAAACATTTTTTTGTGTGGATTGACTTGCATGGATGAATTGTTCACCACAAAACGATCAATTTAGGCAAACAAAGTAAATATGGTCAATTTTGATTTCATGTGGACATTAACGAGGCGGCGGTAACTTATTGTTATGGTTATTTACATCTCCCTTTTCCAGGTACTTTGAATGAGTGTTTATGCTTTCGAGGTTTTTAAATAAGCTTGATATGTGTTTGAGAAGATGTTCTGTTTATGTTTTATTGACATGACGAGTGTTTTCGGTAATATATTTAGTTTTTTAGACTAATGCTAATTGGGATATTGTTCCGCAGCTAGCTAAATTCGGTTGGTCAGTTGGTTGTTGTTGTTGGTTGCATTTATACAGTACAGGCCAAAAGTTTGGAAACATTACTATTGTTTAATGTTTTTGAAAGAAGTTTCTTCTGCTCATCAAGACTGCATTTATTTGATCAAAAATACAGAAAAAAATGAAAAAAAAATATTATTACAGTTTAAAATAATTGGTTTTCAATTTATTATACTTTAAATTATCATTTATTTCTGTGATGCAAAGCTTAATGTTCAGGATCAATTCGGTCTGAGAGATGTTTTTTTTTCTCTGCACACATGCATAAAGCCGCCTCACAAACAGCTCGCGGGTAACAGAAGTTATTTTTCGTGGATTATATCGCTTTAACAGTCAAAAACATGCGAAAATGATGTCAATTTTCGGTCTTGGTGAGTAGCCTATCCTCTAAATACAGCCGGTTATGTCTTAAATAAGCATAAATCGCACGTGACCGTATAATGAAAACAGGATCCGTGCACTAGCTCTTAAAGTGACAGCAGACATATGTGTCTGTCATTCATTTGGTTGTCAAACAAAACAGCTTTCATTTTAAGGAATCAGGATTAATAGCCTATGTATTTAATTTAGTCAGGACTAAAATACTACCCAGCGTTATTTTACATTTGATTACTTTATTCAGTCTCTGTAGTATTTCTGAATAATAGTGTTAGACCTAAGCAAAAACTTTTCTCTTTATTTCTCTTTATTGGTATCTTTATTCTATTGTAGGCTATTTATTTGTGCTACTTTTTTCAATTTAATTCAAAGATTGAAATCAAGCTTCCTTGTGTTGTGTAAATTCTTAAGAACAAATTACCCCATTGTAAAAATGCAATGAGTGAGCATACATTTAGGCGAGATAAATGTAATTTAAAAAAAAGGCTAAACTCCCCCCCCTCAAATTACACCCCCCCCCCATAAGAATCACCTAAGGGGGGATTCCCCCCCCCTTTTTCCAAAATGAAATTCAGACCCTAACTCCAGTCTTCAGTGTCACACGATCCTTCAGAAATCACTCTAATATGATGATTTGATGATCAAGAAACATTTATGATTATTATCAGTGTTGAAAACAGTTTTTTACATTTTTATTTCATGATGCTATGATGAATAGAAAGTTCAAAAGAACAGCATTTATCTGAAATCTAAAGCTTTTGTAACATTAAACACTACCCTTTAAAAGTTTGGGGTCAGTAAGAATTAAAATTTTATTTTTGGGGGAAATAAATAAATACTTTTATTCATCAAGGATGAGTTAAACTGATCAAAAGTTACAGTAAAGACATTTATAATGTTAGAAAATATTCTATTTTAAATAAGTGCTGTTCTTTTGAACTTTCTATTCATCAAAGAATTTTGAAAAAAATTGTACACAGCTGCTTTCAACATTAAAAATAATAATGAATGTTTTTTTTTTTTACATCAAATCTTCATATTAGAGTGATTTCTGAAGGATCATGTGACACTGAAGACTGGAGTAATGATGCTGAACATTCACAGGAATAAATTACACTTTAAAATATATTAAAATAGGAAACAGTCATTTTAAATTGTCATAATATTTCACAATATTATTGTTTTTAAAAAAAAATTGTATCAAATAAATGCAGCCTTGGTGAGCAGAAGAGACTTCTTTTAAAAACATAAACATTCTTACCGATCTAAAACTTTTGACCAGTAGTATATATATACAGTAAATTAAAGATTATTAAAGGTTTTCTGATTCTGATTCTTTAGCAAGTCTACAGTAGTGTATTTTCACAACTGAGTTTTGACTTATTTTCCGTGTGTGTTTTTATACTTTTCTAGTATAACTCTAGTATAATAAATGGGAAGCTTTTTATATGTTATACCTTTTGTACCCTTCTGTCACTGTAGTCATCGTTTTTATTGTTAATAAACAAACCACATCCATCCCCCGCACTTTTGAAAAGCTTGCTACGCCCCTGGCGTATATATTGATAATGTTAAAGAGTCCATATGTTTGTTTGTTTCTTTCAAGCTTTTAACAGTAACAAGAATCCCAAACCAATGACTTAAAGGAGAACTCCGGTCAATTTTAACATTGAGCTCATTTTTTTGTACATTTGGAGTGCTGTCAATACAGAGAACAACGACATTGGTGTTGCCTACACCGTGTTATCCTCTTTTTAAAATGTGCACCCTGTTGACTTCAATGGGGCAAGTACTAAACCTGCTTTTAGCCTCTTAACATCCTTGATGTGTCATTACAAGTGCACAGGTCATGTGAGTGATTCCTTCCGAGTGAACACGAGTGGATCTGACTGCAGTAGATGTGAAAGATATGATTAAAAATGATGTTAATTCAGCCAGCGCTCATACCTGTGTTTACATCCTGTTTTCGGTGGAAGGCCATAGTAATCGATTGTCGAGTTCACACGCATAGGTTTAGTTATCTATGATCACGCGCGTGAACTCGGCAATCGACTACTATGGCCTTCCACCGAAAACAGGATGTAAACAGAGGTATGAGCGCTGGCTGAATTAACTTCATTTTTATACATTTCTTTCACATCTACTGCAGTCAGATTCACTCGTGTTCACTCGGAAGGAATCACTCACATGACCTGTGCACTTGTAATGACACATCAAGGATGTTACTCGGCAACTCTAGCGAACTCTAGTCACTTCTTCGCTGATTTTCCCTTTTGTTGTCGCATGTTTTCCCCACGAGCTCCCCCTACAGCTGTGGGGGGGCGTATATTTCACAACACAGTCGTAAAAAACTCACTTGCGGCGGCCTCCTCCCCCTCTCTACCGCTGCTTATGTGCGTTTGTTTTGATCGGAGCAAGCCAACTGTATCGTGTGGAGCTTTGTCTACCGAGGTGGGTAATCTGGTAATACATCATGCATGCGTGTGTGTTTATGTCGAATTGCCATAAAGCAATTTGTGTTTCGCGCTCGTTCTCGTTCTAGTTCTCGCTTCTCACGAGACTTCCAATTTCTATCTTGCCGGGACGGTAGTGAACAAGTTGCAAGGTTGGTTTTCCGCCTGGGAACGCTGGGGGGAGCGGGGAAAGTCACCAATATCACCAGAACAGGTTGTTTAACCATCCAAATGATTTCTAGACAGTTTTATTAAGTTAAAAAAGCTACCAAGTTCTCCTTTAAGAGGCTAAAAGCAGGTTTAGTACTTGCCCTATTGAAGTCAACAGGGTGCAAATTTTAAAAAGAGGATAACTCTGTGTAGGCAACACCGATTTTTGTCGTTGTTCTCTGTATTGACAGCACTCCAAATGTACAAAAAAATGAGCTCAATGTTAAAATTGACCGGAGTTCTCCTTTAAATATACTATATAAACAACAGGACACAGTTGATACACTATTCAGTTCCAGAAGCAATGTTATCAGAAGAGAAACGGGAAAGTGTCAGTGTTTATCGGCCAGCCTCTGCAGCAGAGCGATGATGGTGTCCTGCTTCGAGGAGATGAGCTCGAGCGCGGTGGCCATCCGGGTCATAGCATCGGCCTCGGCCCGCGCGGATCTCTCCCGGCGCCGCTCGCGCGCGTCCGTCCTGCGCTGATGCTGCTCGTCTGAACGCGCACGCTCCTCCTGACCGCGGAGGAAGCAGCGCAGGAGTTCGGTGCGTTCCTCGGCCGGGCCGGAGCTGAGCCGGAGCTGAGCCGGAGCCGAGCCGATCCCGTGCTGCTGAGCGGAGCCGAGCCGGAGCTGCCGGAGCCTCGAGCGTCTCAGAGCCGGGCGGATCACCGGCTTCGGCAGAGCAGAGTCAGTGCTAACCTCGCTCCGCACCGGCGTTGGGATGTGGGAAGAGTTTGGGATCTGGGAAGAGGTCGGGATGATCCCGGTGGGAAGCAGACGAGGAGCCACCGCAGGAACGCTGCTGGATGGAGGATCCTCGGACTTTACAGCTGCTTTGGCTGTAGTTGCTAATCCAGCAAGAGTGGCTGAAGCAGGGCCTCGCTGAACCAACTTAGTCTTTCCTAATATGTTATCCATCATCTGTGATTAATGAACAGAACAGGGAAGATCGTTCAGTCACACTGTGATTCCACCATCATACTGCTTTTGTGTCCATGATCATGATCAAACGGTGTTGTTCTAAGGGTAAACTACTGTACTCAACATTAAAATCTATTCTTCAGGTATTTATGGTTATTCAAGTATTTCAGGTCATTAGTGTTTCTACAAAGGAACCGTGTCTGAGACTCTTACAATAGGGTGATTTCTTGAATTGAGAATAGAGTGGATTCCTGGAGCAGCCAGGTCATGCTGGAAGCTTAATGAAATGAAAATGCATTATTATTAATCTCTTACTTCGAAGTACTCCCACGAGGTCTTGGTTTGGCCTCCACACAGCAAGCTGCGATCTTTAACTCTCTTGTACGTCACGATGAGGTTATTCCATTTCCTGCGGATCTTCTCGACAGGTAAAGAGTGGCCGTGACCCTCCAGCTCTTTCTGGACGCTCTGGAAGAGCAGCGAGCGCTCCCTGGCGCTGTAGACGTCCCAGCACCGCTGCATCGCCTCGATCAGGAGCACGATGGCACCGTGGGTAAACTCAGACGAGGTGGAAACCGCCTCGATCCCGCCAACACCTGCCGGTTTAGAGATTACAATACACTGTCACATCAAAACATTTCACTTTTCATGTAAACATCACAGTCAGCACATTATCTAGTTCATTTACGAATACTACAGCTGCACAACACTTCATGAAATATGATGTAAATGTTCCATAACATACTGACCATGTGGGACTTTGTTGTCTCTGGTGTTAAAAATTGCTGACGATGATAAAGCGGTGTTAACACTAATGGGATCTGTGACCACAAACACAACGAAATATGAACATGAAATATCAATGCGTAAACATGAGGAAACATGATCAATCGAACAGTTCTAGCAGAACCAAACGGCTCTGAGATCGAGAATCAAAACATTATAGCGTTAGTTTGTTTTTAAGGTGACATTATATGCCCCTTTTCAAAAGATGTAATATAAATCTCTGGTGTCCCCAGAATGTGTGTGTGAAATCTCAGCTCAAAATACCAGATCATTTGTGACCATGGTCACATGTCGCACGGGTATATTTGTGGCAATAGCCACATCATTCTGTGTGGGTCAGAATGATCGATTTTTCATTAATGCCAAAAATCATTAGGTTATTAAGTAAAGATAATGTTCCACAGAGATATTTTGTAAATTTCCTACCTTAAATATATAAAACTTTTATTTTTGTGAGTGAATGCAGCACAATCGCGAAAATAAATGGACAACTTAAAGGAGATTTTCTCAATGTTTTGCACCCTCAGATTCCAGATTTCTAAATGGTTGTATCTCGGCCAAATATTGTCCTATCCTAACAAACCATATGTCAGTGGAAAGCTTATTTATTCAGCTTTTATACGATGGACAAATCTCACTTTCAAAAACTTTACCCATGTGACTGGTTTTGTGGTCCGGGGTCACATTTATTATATCTTGTAAAATTTGCCCCTTTTTGGGTGTGAGTGAAAACGTGCCGTTTTTTCTAATGAGCGTTAGCTCCGCCTCCGTTCAGAAGAGGGCGGAGTCTTCACACGAGCTTCAGAAACTCCGGCAATAACAGAACAGGCCAATCTCCCTCATCCAGAATCCCAGAATAACCAGTAGCGAGTGCAGCCTTACGGAGAGACTCAGGAAGAGCTTCTGAATGTTAGTGGAGACATTTCTGTAGATGTTGTGGAGTTACACTGATCATCTCATCATCATGTTGAACTTCTCCACAAGTGTCCACAGTTCCTGAGGTGTTTATAAGACAGCGGTGACATGTTCTGGTCAATAGTGTTCAGTGCTCGTCTGTGCTCAACCACAGAACAGCTTCAGGCTCTGCTGGATCTTCATCATTGTGTTAGAACTGGTCTCTGTTGTCGCGTGTGGAACCAAATGTCGGCTGGTGTGTGTAAACGTGCAGATTAAGGGCCGGGAATATTATAATAAGATCCTCTTCATACGTCAGAAGGAGAGCGAAATCTGATCGGCTCATTTTCTGACATGCTTGCAGAGAAAGACTCACCAGAACACAGTTACTGGGTTTCACTTTTCAAGTTTTCTGGGTTGGTAGAAGCACCGGATACCCGATTATAGCACTTAAACACGGGAAAAGTCAGATTTTCATGATATATCCCCTTAAAAGAAGAAATAGCCCTTATTCAGAGCGGCGAGGCTGTGAGGGATAGACATTTTGTGTTTTCAATGGCATCCGCTGTAAAAGCTGTATTAAGCTCCTAGATCACTTCAAATGGTCAACAGCTCATGTTGCCTGAAGCTTTTTGGCTACTGAAATTTCTCTGAAATATATATTTTGCAGTGTTTCATCAGCAAAACAATCCAAAAACACATTAAATACCAGTACAACCCACTGAAGAGATGTTTGTCTATCCCTCACAGCCTCGCTTTCACTCCTGTTAGAAATCAAAGATGGCGCTGCTGTGCATAAGGTCTGTTAGCTACTCATTCATGAAGCATTGCCAACAATGCCACCAAATAAGAAAATATATTTCACGTTTACTGCAAAACATTAAATTTATGCAAATATATAAGTTGTTCGATAGTGTAGGGAAACTGACTTGATTACAAGTCAAGTCGAGTCTCCTTCATTTATACAGCGCTTTTAACAATATAGATTGTTTCACAGCAGCTTTACAGAGATAATAGGAAATTAAAATAACAGAGATTGTTTTGGCTTTGCAGCAGCTCTAGAATAAAGTTATTGACCAACTAGCTAAATTTAGTTTTGATTGATTCACTTAATTGATTACAGATCACTCTAAGTCTAAATTGTAATGTAGACATGCATTTTCTGTAAAGCTGCTTTGAAACAATATGTATTGTGAAAAGAGATATAGGCTATAGGCTACAAATAAATGTGAATTAATTTAATTTTAACTACATAGTTTGCAATGAGCTTTTCTAGCAAACTTCTTGTTTCCAAGGTAGTCTCTGATTGGTAGGACTCTCTTAAGGGTTTTGGGTAGTGCAGTTCTTCGCAGGACACATGAATATAGCTAAAATCACACTGGCTTCAGTGGCTTGTGCTGAGGTAGATACTATTAACCTCAGAGATTCTGAGAGTCTCGAAATGTTTGTATGTTATGCTTTACTAAATTAATTAGTTGTCGACTAATTAAGTCTCTGTTATTGAGCAGACAGAAGCCAACTTTACTGAAGAATACAGCCAGATTCACTGTAACTCCAGAACTCACAGAGCAGAAGCGGCGCGGCGGGCTCGCGCTGAGAGGATGCGCGCGCAGATCTCGAGCCCGCAGGCGTGAGGTCATCATTCCCGAGCGGAGACTCCATCATCATTCCCTGATAAACCTCCTGAAGTTTCACAACTTTCCTGAGCTTAGATCAGTCAAATGCCGCTCACATGTTGAGCCACTTTCAGTACACTATAACGGAATTTGTAGAGAAATGATTTGGCCAGTGCAATCCGAGCGACTGTTTATAAAGATTTCAGATCAAGTGTAATGGCTGCGCTCCTCCGCATGTAACTGCGCAACTCTGCTGCGCATGTGTCTCGCGCTATTGGCTGCTGTCCGCCTGCGTCACACACACGCGCAGTCTCTGCAGACGCACATCGCAGACACGAACACACTAAAGATACGCGCTCTTAACGGGCAGCCAGATGAGACACAGGGCCCACGACCGATCTAAATGATCCAGATTGAAATGTATTGCCCATTTTCAATGGGAAAGTGCCCAAGCAAGCGCTCGGCAAGATTGCCCAGCAACATTGCTCAAAAAGTAGCCCTGTGTATCATCACCTTTAGACCTGTGATCATTCATTGGTGTAACATTAACATATTTACTTTGTACTCAGTCGGAAGGCTTGTACAAAACGTGGGTCTCTATAGGAAAAAAAAAAAAAATTATAATGTTTTTTTCAAACGTTGTGCATACTCGTCTCTAACCAAACAAGCATTTCTCGTTACTGTGCAGCCATACATCTTAAATGTCACACTAGTTTGTAGGATTTGCAGTTGAGAGTGTTGGCTGTTTCTTTTACTCCTGTCAAATATTAAGAATCAGAACTTTAATATTAATCAAAAGTATTGCTTCCAGGTCTAAAGTGAAATTAGACTTTAGAGCCCCACTGTATATTTTTGTATTTATTTTGTATATATAGGATGATATGATATATTTTGTTGTTTATTTGGTGTGCAGTAACGCAAAAACGGCCTCTAGGTGGCGCTGTGGAATAATGGTGTCATCTAATGAGTGAAAACCTGGACCTGTAGCGCTGTACTTTATTTACAGTGCTTAGCACATTTATTAGACCACCTATCATGATAAACAGAAAACACAAATTTTATAGGAATCTGTCAAAAACTTGTTTAAAAAAAAAAACTAATTTTTTAGGCAAATTTTAAACTGAAACAACTAAATACTCTTTATTCACACATAATAACAACAAAACAAAAAACATAATATTTTGTATGGCATCCTTTGGCCTTGATAACAGCTTCTTGCTGGCATTGTTTTTACAGTACTTTTCCACAGTCTCTGTTGTTACTGATTTCCAAATAGTTTCTAGTTTTTCCAAAAGACTTGCTTTTGATGAAACCTTTGTGCAATCTATCTTTAAATGTGTTCAATAGGATTCAAGTCGGAATTTTGACATGGCCAACTGTGACTAAAGAGCTTCACATACGGGTATATCTGTATATCTAAATCCTAAATATGAATTACACAATAAAGTTATAATTATTTACTGTACTAACTGCTTTTAGTTGTGTTTTTCACACAACTATAGCAAAAAACATGTCCCAAAAGAAGCATGCTTTGTTTTCATACCTATTTGTTTTCACTAATTATGGCTATTGATGCAAACTTTGGTCGCCTGGCTTGAGTGACATTTTTAATTTAGTCTTAATGCAAATTACCCAAATACTTCAATCTAAAGTTGTACCAGATTCACCTTTTTGAAACAGTCCCTATTAAAAGTGCAGTGAGCGATTTCTGATCAAATCAAGTAGTCACATTTATTTATACAGCGTTTTTTACAATACAGAGTGTTTCAAAGCAGCTTTACAGAGATAACAGGAAAATGCAACAAAGTTTGTTTCCAGAAGAAAATAGCATCACCGTCCAGCTTAAGAAAGTTCAGTGATGGATCATTTTGTTGTAAAAAAGTCATAGGCGTAATCAGGGCTTGACATTAACTTTTTTGCTCACTAGCCAATGTGGCTAGTGGTTTTCCAAAGTTACTAGCCACACAGCATTTTTACTAGCCACATTTTTGTTGTTGTGAAATTTACTTGAACTAGATACAACCCTTTTAAATGTAAAACCACTGTACACACCCCCAAATCAAGACTACATAAATATATAACAATACAGGTCATTATCATTAGCTCTGATAAGGTTGTGTGTAAAGCTCCTTTTTTAAAATAAAACCATGTATTATGTATTATATGTCGCCACATTGCTCCACCGACATACGACATAACTCCAGCAGGGCAGCTAGCTGTCTCTTCGATTCTTTGTTGTCGGTCACTAGCGACAATACTCATTAGGGCTGTCAAAATTGCTCAAAAATGACCTTCGAATATTCCCTATAAAAAAAACACATAGGCTAGCTTATATTCGAACATCTGGTTGTGCATTTTGTCAATGACGCATTACGTCAATAACAGGACAAATTAATACAAAAAGACATAACTACTTGTATAGGTAGTTTATTTAAGTTTAAACATATTTGACAACGTATTACCTACACAAAAACAAGTAAATCAACTAATGGCCAAGACCGCAGACCTCACTCTCGCTCGCTCACTCGCAGGCACTCTTTCTCTCTCTCGCCCTCCCTCATGCTGCGTTCACACCAAACGCGAATAGAGCGTCTGGCGCGAGTGTAAAGACGCGTTTACGCGCGTCTGGAGGTCTTGCGGCGCGAATGAGGCGTCACGCGCTCTGTGCATAACAGTTTAAATGAACAACAACAATAAGCAAATGTTGAGTGCTGATCAAGAGTTTTGTGCAAGCAATTTAAGGTCGCGACTCTTATATAGCAGGCTTCATTCAGTGATTGAAACAAATAGTAGGTTATTAACATTAATTGAAAGTTTTACAGTATATAGAACCGACATTGAACGCTCCGAGCGAGCTGTGCTGTGGTAAACATGGAACTTTTCCTTGACATGAAACGGTAAATAATCAAACCAGTGGAAGCCTGCAGTGCATGAAACTGCTGTATCAAACCTACCTTATTCATGCAATATCTATTCAGTCAGTACAGTAGCCTACACTTTAGTAATGTTTCTGTTTAACGTTAAATAAAATGACCCCTCAGGCAGCGCGCCCACTCGCAAACATGCTCGCAAAGCAGACAGCCGCGCCTCTGCTACCGCGGGCGTTTTTCCACATTCGAATATTAATTTTCACCTTCGAAATTCTGTTCCGTTCCGAAAACCTATTCGAATATATATTCGAATTTAGAATATTCGTTGACAGCCCTATGGGAGTTGTAGTGTCGTAGTGTCACACTTATTTCAGATGCCTTTTGAAAAGACTACAATTATTCAACCCGCCAAAGTGGCTAGTTGGAGTGACTGTGTTACCCGCCACGAGCAAAATCCACCCGCATTTGGCGGGTTGGCGGGTGTTAATGTCAAGCCCTGGGCGTAATATACGGGTGGGACATGTCCCAACCACTTTTAGCTAAGGTCGATATTGTCCCCACCACTTTTGAAACATCTCGCGGCACGAATGTACCAATACAAATAAACAAAACATCTCCAGTTAACTACCAGAGCATCCATTTCGTTCGTTTGTCAAATAAGAGGCGATCTAGCGCTGAAATGTGTTGTTTTTGAAATCAAGTGGTCAAAGTGCTCGTTGCCGCTGCGATCAGTGGCGCGGATACTGTGTTTGTTTGTGGCTTGCGCACAGTCTTCACTCGGACGCGCGCTTCAATCCGTTGTAGAGAGACTCTCTATTCGTTCCGGTTAAATTACAAAACAAAATGCACTCAAACGTGTCCATGCCTGATATACAACCACTGAAAAACATAATCGAGAAAAAAAAAAACCTATATGAGTGCGGGTAGAACCGAGAATCTCTGATAGCCTACGCTGGGCGAAAATTCTGCCCCTGGGTAGGGTTGCACCAGCCGTTGGTAAGTTCTTTCTTAAATTGGAACGTAAAGTCCACACTAGAGGCTTAGTAACTACTAGCTAGTTTGTAACTAACTCTGAACTTTATTCCGTTGCACCATTTGTTCGTAAGGCAGAACGTAGCTAGTAGGTCGTAAGCTCTCCGTAAAGTAATGCGTAGTCGCATAATATGACGTTTAGCCTCGATGATCCAATAGCAGCCTTCAAATACGTGAGCAGATGTTGTGTTGAAATGCTGTGAATTTCAGTTTGTCCTTCATTCTTTTGCCTCACGTTACTAACGTCAAAACTAGGCTAAGTTATAACTTACGCACAGCTGGTGCAACCGGCCCCTGGACCATTTAATTACACGCTTAAAGTAGTCGGATCAACATATAATAGGCCTCATTAAACGACTAATTAAACCCAATCACTGTACTATTTAAATCGATTGCTGGACATCGTAATGTTATTGTACATACATCTGTTTTATGATTTAGCATTGAGTCCCCCCCCCCCCACACCTGTCCCACCCACTTTTTAAAACAAAGTTACACCACTGAAAAAAGTTATTAATTTAGTTCATTTATATATATATATATATATACGCTCTGGAGAAACCGTGATGTCATCGTCCAGCTCAGTTCAGTTCTCAATGGTGTCAGTGCAGGAGATCAATAATGAACACAATAATGAACACAAGTTGCATTGGCATGATCTGTCTCTCCTCTGGGCGTCTGTCGGGAGTATATCGGGTTCAGTCACACTGCTATTCTGTTCAATTAAACTTTTATGGTTACTTCATGCTTCTCTGAATTCACATCCCAGTTAACGGATCAGATAACCCGCAGACTTTGGCCACATGTTGTGTGAATTAAAGTTCTGCCTCCTCAAGAACAACAGCTGGTGCGGCACTTTAACCCTGATATTGTTTTGCCTTCATTGGTCACAGTGTCCTTAAGTTGTTAAACCCATTTTTTCTTTGAACTGGATGTTTTGGTTTCCACCCAGATGCTCTTGACTGCGTCACTGGCCAAATTAAACACACAGAAGTAACTCGTTTATCTGAAATAAAGCACAAATGTCGCTTGAACATCACGTGTTGATATGAGTGGGCACATTGTGACTCACTCTGATGACTTTTCTTATACATATATATTATGGCTCAGTTTCCACAGAGACATTCTTATGTTGCTATTAATAATATCAGAGAACCTGTTTTGAATCCCTGAAGCTTAACCGTAATTGGAAAAATGGGAAATGATATTGCTGTGATTAACAGAGAAAGCACATAACCATGGGTTGACTTATCACAGTCATATTACCCAGTCAAATATGAATCGGCTTTGTGAGGCATTTATGAAAGTCTATAAGCTCTAAAAAGACCAAACATGCCAAACATGTTTTTCCAACTGCTCTGAGCAAGTCATCGGAAGCATGACGAGCCCACCATGCTGAACTGTAGACAGTGCTCTGGTCAGCTTATGCTTCACTCTTCTTCCTCCAGACACACCGCTGATCCAGAAGGCCGAAAAGACCCAGCTTTGTTTCACGCTCCAGAACAGAATCCCAAAACTTCTGTGGCATATTTAAATGATTTCGTGAGCTTTTGTGTCAGTAGTGGTGTAGTCTTGGAGTTCTTAGTACGAGCCTTACTATGCAGCTGAAACCTCAGAGTCTGTTTCCACCAGGTCTTGTTGCAGGTCTTCTGCAGTCACTCCAGGGCTTTTCTGAACTGTTGATCGCTTCCTTTTTCTGCCCCGTCCAGGGAGCGTAACCACTGTTCCTTTAACTTTGAACTTGCGATCTATGCTTCCAACGGATTCTCGAGGAACATTTAGTGCCTTCGCTATCTTTTTGTATCCTGTTCCTTGTTTGTGAAGGGCGATGATAATTTCTCTTAACTTTTTGGACCCTTCTTTCGACTTAGCCATATTTCTAATAGCAGTCAAACGTGACACTCAACAAACCTCACTTGTTCAGATATTTCATGTGTTCCAGCTCAAGCACACCTGGTGCAACTAATGAAGCCCTTGATAAGTGAGACAACACCTGTTTTGTTTTCAACATTCTATTCAGGGGGTTGAATAATTTTGAGCTAAAAGTAGCATTTTCAGTTTAATTTGGGGGAACCACTTGAAATGTTTGTTGAGTAGAGCTATTTCAATTACTTTTGTTTGATTTGTTCATTGCAAACTGCTGAAAGCCTGTACATTTTGACAATAAACCTTGCAATGGGGGTTGAATCATTTTGATTACAACTGTATATTTTACAGTATAATTGTCCCGTTTAGTCTGTGATTAAGTTGGATTTTGAGTTGTTTTTTTAGTATTTCCTGTTCTCTTTCCTTTGTTTGCTTTTGTTTCGTTGGTTACTCATTGTTTGTTTACAATCTGCGCCTGTTTCTCGTTTCTTTCAGTGATTATCCTTTGTATTTATATCCCTCAGTTTGTAGCCTTGGTTGTCCGTTCTCATCGGATTTATTGTGGTTGTTCTGCTCTTGTGTTGAGAGTTTCAAGTATCCTGAGTATATTGTTATTTTGATATTTGTGATTTATAAAAGACTGCAGCACTCTTAAATCCTGCTTTTTTTAATTCCTGCATCAACCACAGCGTGACAATAACATGTATGTTGACAGTATTTTGTTGTTTTTTAAAGGGGTGGTATAATGCCCTTTTCACAAGATGTAAAATAAGTCTCTGATGTCCCCAGAGTGTGTGTGTGAAGGTTTAGCTCAAAATACCCCACAGATATTTTTATATAGCATGCTAAAGTTGTCACTTTTTGAGGGTGCGCAAAAACGCACCATTTTGTGTCTGTACCTTTAAATGCAAATGAGCTGCTGCTCCCGGCACAGGGGGCGGAGCTTCAACAGCTTGCACTCACACAGACATGCACTGAAAATTTCTAAAACTTTTAGCCTTTTATGTTCAAACCGGAGTCAGACAATGATGGAGAGACTCAAGAAGAAGTGACGACATGTAGAAGCAACAGGACATTTCTGAATGGTTAGATGGTGAATTTATGAAGCTGATGTGTAGTTATCTTCAAGTCATTGATTAGCATATTCTGTCATGATAATCTATAAATCGTGTTCCCGGCGTGTACTTAAGAATGTGTACTTAAGTTCTGTTTATGTAAATTCTAGGGTTGGTGATGTCACTAACCCGGGAGGAATGTGGTGTAGTCTCTACCAGCCGTTTGTTGTAGTCCTTAAAAAGCGATTTCTGTTAAAAGCAAATATCTCCCTTTGCTCTGAACTTTGAGCGTTGTAACTTTGCAGATGTTGTTTATGATCAAACAGCAACATTACACACTAACTAAAGCTAGAAAAGTCAAATCATAGTCAACCACCCCTTTAATATACTATTGTTCATTGCTATTTCATGTTTGTTCATTACACTTTATCTAATTTAAATAAACTTGAAACGTTAAACATTTATTAGTATAGGGTTAGGGTTAGTTTGGACTTTTTGTGTCTCACCACCTTCTGCTGAGTTAGTTGGTTGTCTTGGTTACTCATTATGTTCAGCTGTGCGCTCATTATCTCCCTTATTAGCACGTGTACTTAAGTCCTGTTCTGTTTGTGTTTCTTTGTTTGGTCTCGTCTGTGAATAGATGTGGTGTGCTTTCTCCTGCCCTCTTCGTTGTGAATGATCAAGTAAAGAGACTGTGCCTTCTTCGTGTTTATCTACACCGCCAGTTCGTGACAGACTGACTTTTTGACATTTGTCAAAATATCTTAGGTTTGGAATGACATGAGTAAAGGGTTAGATTTTTTTAATTTTGGGTGAACTATCCCCTTAACGTATGTTCATGTGAAGAATCTTTTAAGTGTTACTGAAAATTCGATAGGCTTTTTTATCCTGTATATTTTCTCCACTGACCTCGCTCAGTCTCTTCACAGCCCTTTGAATGAAATTCCTTGATTTAGATGATCACTTTGGCACTGTGAATCCTTCAGGATTTCCTCAGATTTTCCCTAGAGTGTGTTATATCTTTCTGAAAGCATGCCTCTGTCAGCCCTTGTTTCACTTCATACAATATGGATAAGATGCAACAAAAGAGATCCTCCTAGCTCTTTTCCTCTACTTTCAAATCAATCCAGCAGAGGTCCTCATGCCATGATAGTTCTCGCCCACGTGCTCCTACAGAACTGGGTTAATTACCCATCAGGAGCATCCAGTCCTCCAGGTCGTGACTAGTTTGTGCTGCATCTACTGTGGAGAATCGAGGACTCTCACACTCCTCACGGCTACAGCTATAAGCAGATGAGAAGGACATTTCCCCTTATACTGCATCTGTCGCTGTAGGCTTGTTCAGTGGCTGAGATACATTGATAATTTGGCACAAACGGCAGCAGATCGGGTGACAGGTGGAGATAGGCAGAGCTCAGTGTGCCAGTCGTGCCTCGCTGGGCATTAGAGAGTCAGGGCACTAACGTCAGCTGACCAGACATATGGCATCTTCTCACGCGCTCCTCGGGTTCGTCTGATAGCCAACATTAATTTCCTATGCTCGATTCACACAATTTATCACTAAACAAAGTTTGTATAGATCCAAGTGCTGGTTTTAATGTGTTAAGTACTCCTCTTCATTTCTCCTGTTCTCTCACTCGTCCTGGGCGCCCCTTTCCTCGTTCATTCTGTGTCGAGTCACCTACAACATACATTACAGGGGATTTTCATAGTTATTGGATGGGACCCCACAGGCTACACTTTGCTTCCCATGGCATGGACCTGAACCGTACATTGGACAGAGAAAAATGATCTCATACGGTGCATATACAGCAGCAAAAGTTGAATGCATGCAGAGCTCACACAAGAAGCCCTGTATTTACCTGTATGCTGGGGCGTAGCAGCCGTTATAGAAGTGGGGGAGACAAAAGCTGTATGGTGATGTGACCCAAAGGTGATGTTCATAATAATAAATTCTAGATAGAATAGTAATTGGCATTTTACAGCACCCTAGTGGCAATTTTGGGAACATGCCATGATAGCTTACAGCAACCTATTTTTGTGAAATCATACTCAAAATAAAAAAATACTGCAGGACTTGGGACTTTCGGACCACTGTGGTCATCTATACTTTACTTTTGGGTGATTCTCCAACTAGGAGCACTTTTGGCACTGTGAGTTTATGGAAAATTCCCTCTCTTAAAACACTCTTAAAACAATCTTCCTAGCTTCATTCATTTGCCTTCTAACACATATAACAGTGGGCAGTTTTAGAACTCAGTGGATTATTATTATTTTTAACAGTTTTTCTGAAGAGCGCTTTCAAAGATGTCATTTCCACCACTTTTCAATTTATGTATTTTATTACAATATAATATTGTAAAATTGATTATATAAGATTATGTATCAGTCAGCAACATTTGTGGCTACCTAATCATGTAACAAAATAAATCTTAATACTTCATGAACTTAATGCATTTTTATTTAAAGTTGCTAAATTCCACGAGTTGCCACAAGTTGGGATTTTTGCCTACAGGATTTCATTTTTGCTCTGTCTATGCAAGGTCTATGTTTATTATAAGTCACTCACACATATATTGTAAGTAATGAACTATTACTACTTGATTTAAAATACATTTAGATCCACATCATTGGTTATTCTCATTTTTTTTCTTAAAAACTGTAGTGGAAATGACGGTTTATGGTGGAAAGATTGTTTCTGTTTATTTTTACTTAAATTGCCAGTCCAAAATATTTTTAACCATGTATTTTATTATTTAACATATATGAGTTGAACAGTATACCTAATAGTTTTAAAAATAATGATTACAAATGATATGCAAATTACTGCTCAAAACATTCATATAAATATAGATAAATAAAAATAAATTTAGAGTGTACTGGAATGGTGATATATAAAGTTCACAGTCCAAAAGCACAAATATGTCATGAGAACATGCAAATAGCGCACAAAAACTACATATATCATGTCCAAAGCTACGCCTGTAATTTCTCAGTGGTGGAAATGACATTTGATTTTAGTAGTTTTTCTGCAATATTAGCACTCCCTCATGTCAGGCTTAGCTACTTTTGGACTTATTATGTTGTTTACTCGTAATAAACATAAATACATTATTTTCATATTTTCATAGTATAAATGAAAACCAACGCGTTGCCTACAGCGTAGAGGCTCCGGCGTAGGTCCGACGCAGAAGTATAAATCAGCCTTTACACGTCTTACTGCGTTACAGTAGGTTAAATCATAACAAGGAAACTTTACGCGTGATTCATGTCATCGCGACATATTGTAACACATACTTATAGCGTGTGTTTGAAAAAAGGATGTAATCGTCCTCTGCTTTTTTCTGAGGTGCATTTTACCCCAGACGGCCAAACAGCAAAGTGACTAAACGAACGAAAATTCGCAAGAGCAACAAGAGATTTGAAGCTCATGGCAGACACGCCCAAGAGATGATTCGCGCTGTGATTGGCTGAATGTTAGTTCACTCAAATCTGAGTAACAAATCAGAGAACACGGGTGGAAATATTGGCACTGGGTCAAAAAAAAAAAAAAAAAAAAATGCGGGGGACAGAATCACCTGTTTCTAAAAGTGCGGGGGACGTGCATCCCCCCCCCCCCCTGTATGTACGTACCAGCTGCTTCTTCCAGAAATGCTCCTTTGACCAAATGTTCTTGTAATTTGTTAAATTTCTCTATTTGTGCAGAATGTGATCCAGCAAAATCAGATCACATTGTTCTTACTCTGTGCTCGTTGAATCCCCCAGCTCGGTATCCATGGCTGTATAAATAGAAACAAGCATATAATTAGCCACATGGACTGCAGATGTTGAGCATCTGCATCAAAAGCTTCTCGCAGATAAATAGCTCTCTTTTTGGGCATCATGTTCCATGTGTGTTATGTTGCTTTGTTTCTAGTATGAATTGGGCTTTCTTCGAGTATTGATGTGGAGAACATGCTATTGACATTAACTGAGTGAACAGATCTGTTAAATGAGATAGAAATAAATAGAAAAATTCTCAATATACATATATATATATATATATATATATATATATATATATATATATATATATATATATATATATATAGCCTTTAAACTGTATCAGTAGCGATTGTGTTATCAGAAGTGTTGGGCAAGTTACTTTTAAAAAGTAATTAGTTACAGTTACTATTTACTTCTTCCAAAAAGTAACTAAATTAGTTACTCACTTACAAATTATAAAAGTAACTAGTTACTTCAGAAAGTAACTATTGCGTTACTTTCAAGTAAATTTTTAAATGCTCAAATGTGACCCCACCTCCACCCCCTCTTTAAAGGAACTTAAAATGCATGTGCATGTTCAATTATTTATGATAAATCTGAATATTATAATGAAATGGACACTTAATACAATACATTATTAACAGAAACAATGTACACAAATCTAAACTATTTTGTGGGACAAAGTGAGACTAGCCTCCAATCAAATGCCATGTATGTAGATATTATGTTTATATAGTGGATCGATACAGATAACACAATAGATGTTTTGGAACTTTTTATATTTATTGCCCCTCAACAGGACACAACTGGGCAAAATTAAACTATGCTTGTTAAGCACTATATAATAAAGAAATAACAAATAGGCAGGAGCAGAGCAGAAGCAGCAGTGCCGCGATTGTTTCGGCGCCGAGTTTATTTTTGCTGCGCCGCTCACGCTGAATTAAAGTGACAATATAACAGCAGCAGCAGTAACAGCAGCATCAATAAAAGTAGCAGCAGTAACCGCAGCAGCAGCAATAACAGCAGTAGCAACAACAGTAGCAGCAATAACAGTAGCAGCAGCAATAACAGCAGCAGCAATAACAGCAGCAGCAGCAGCAGCAGCAATAACAGCAGCAGCAATAACAACAGCAGCAATAACAGCAGCAGCAATAACAGCAGCAGCAGCAGCAGTAACAGCAGCAGCAATAACAGCAGCAGCAGTAACAACAGCAGCAATAACAGCAGCAGTAACAGCAGCAGCAATAACAGCAGCAGCAGCAATAACAGCAGTAGCAACAACAGTAGCAGCAATAACAGCAGCAGCAGTAACAGCAGCAGCAATAACAGCAGCTGCAGCAGCAGCAGCAGCAGCAGTAACAGCCGTAGCAATAACAGCAGCAGCAGCAGCAGCAGCAATAACAGAAGAAGCAGCAATAACAGCAGCAGCAATAACAGAAGAGGCAGCAGTAACAGCAGCAGTAACAGCAGCAGCAATAACAGCAGCAGCAATAACAGCAGCAGCAATAATGCAGCAGCAGTAACAGCAGTAGCAATAACAGAAGAAGCAGCAATAACAGCAGCAGCATTAACAGCAGTAGCAATAACATCAGCAGCAGTAACAGCAGCAGCAATAACAGCAGCAGCAGCAATAACAGAAGAAGCAGCAATAACAGCAGCAGCAATAACAGAAGAGGCAGCAGTAACAGCAGCAGTAACAGCAGCAGCAATAACGCAGCAGCAGCAATAACAGCAGCAGCAATAACGCAGCAGCAGTAACAGCAGCAGCAATAACAGAAGAAGCAGCAATAACAGCAGCAGCATTAACAGCAGTAGCAATAACATCAGCAGCAGTAACAGCAGCAGCAATAACAGCAGCAGCAGCAATAACAGAAGAAGCAGCAATAACAGCAGCAGCATTAACAGCAGTAGCAATAACATCAGCAGCAGTAACAGCTGCAGCAATAACAGCAGCAGCAATAACAGCAGCAGCATTAACAGCAGTAGCAATAACATCAGCAGCAGTAACAGCAGCAGCAATAACAGCAGCAGCAGCAATAACAGAAGAAGCAGCAATAACAGCAGCAGCATTAACAGCAGTAGCAATAACTTCAGCAGCAGTAACAGCAGCAGCAGCAGTAACAGCAGTAGCAATAACATCAGCAGCAATAACAGCAGCAGCAGCAATAACAGAAGAAGCCGCAATAACAGCAGCAGCAGCAGCATTAACAGCAGTAGCAATAACAGCAGCAGCAGTAACAGCAGCAGCAATAACAGAAGAAGCAGCAATAACAGCAGCAGCAGTAACAGCAGCAGCAATAACAGAAGAGGCAGCAATAACAGCAGCAGTAACAGCAGCAGCAATAACAGAAGCAGCAATAACAGCAGCAGCAATAATGCAGCAGCAGTAACAGCAGTAGCAATAACAGAAGAAGCAGCAATAACAGCAGCAGCAATAACGCAGCAGCAGCAATAACAGCAGCAGCAATAACGCAGCAGCAGTAACAGCAGCAGCAATAACAGCAGCAGCAGTAACAGCAGTAGCAATAACATCAGCAGCAGTAACAGCAGCACCAGTAACAGCAGTAGCAATAACATCAGCAGCAATAACAGAAGAAGCCGCAATAACAGCAGCAGCATTAACAGCAGTAGCAATAACACCAGCAGCAGTAACAGCAGCAGCAGTAACAGCAGTAGCAATAACAGCAGCAGCAATAACAGCAGCAGCAGCAATAACAGAAGAAGCCGCAATAACAGCAGCAGCAATAACAGAAGCAGCATTAACAGCAGTAGCAATAACACCAGCAGCAGTAACAGCAGCAGCAATAACAGCAGCAGCAGCAGCAATAACAGAAGAAGCAGCAATAACAGCAGCAGCATTAACAGCAGTAGCAATAACATCAGCAGCAGTAACAGCAGCAGCAATAACAGCAGCAGCAATAACAGAAGAAGCAGCAATAACAGCAGCAGCAGTAACAGCAGCAGCAGCAATAACACCAGCAGCAATAACAGCAGCAGCATTAACAGCAGTAGCAATAACATCAGCAGCAGTAACAGCAGCAGCAATAACAGCAGCAGCAATAACAGAAGAAGCAGCAATAACAGCAGCAGCAGTAACAGCAGCAATAGCAGCAGCAGCAGTAACAGCAGCAGCAATAACAGAAGAAGCAGCAATAACAGCAGCAGCAGCACTGATCAATAGCAGAAGCAGCAGTAACAGCAGCAGAAGCAGCAGCAGCAATAACAGAAGAAGAAGCAGCAATAACAGCAGCAGCAATAACAGCAGCAGCAGCAGCAGCAATGATCAATAACAACAGCAGCAGTAACAGCAGCAGCAGTAACAGCAGCAGCAATAACAGCAGAAGAAGCAGCAATAACAGCAGCAGCAGCAATGATCAGTAGCAGAAGCAGCAATAACAGCAGCAGCAGTAACAGCAGCAGCAGCAATAACAGAAGAAGAAGCAGCAGCAGCAATAACAGCAGCAGCAATAACAGCAGCAGCAATAACAGAAGAAGAAGAAGCAGCAATAACAGCAGCAGCAATAACAGCAGCAGCAATGATCAATAGCAGAAGCAGCAGTAACAGCAGCAGCAATAACAACAGCAGCAGCAGCAGCAGTAGCAGCAATAACAGCAGCAGCAATAACAGCAGCAGCAGCAATGATCAATAGCAGAAGCAGCAGTAACAGCAGCAGCAATAACAACAGCAACAGCAGCTGCAGTAACAGTAGCAGCAATAACAACAGCAGCAATAACAGCAGCAGCAGCAGCAGCAATGATCAATAGCAGAAGCAGCAGTAACAGTAGCAGCAATAACAGCAGCAGCAGCAGCAGCAGCAGTAACAGTAGCAGCAATAACAGCAGCAGCAATAACAGCAGCAATAACAGCGGCATCAATAACAGCAGCAGCAGTAACAGTAACAGAAGCAGCAATAACAGCAGCATCAATAGCAGAAGCAGCAATAACAGCAGCAGCAATAACAACAGTAACAGCAGCAGCAATAACAGCAGCAATAACAGCAGCAGCAGTAACAGTAACAGAAGCAGCAATAACAGCAGCATCAATAGCAGAAGCAGCAGTAACAGCAGCAGCAATAACAACAGCAGCAGCAGCAGTAACAGCAGCAGCAATAACAGCAGCAGCAGCAGTAACAGCAGCAGCAATAACACAGGCAGCAATAACAGCAGCAGCAATGATCAATAGCAGAAGCAGCAGTAACAGTAGCCGCAATAACAGCAGCAGCAGCAGCAGCAATAACAGCAGCAGCAATGATCAATAGCAGCAATAACAGCAGCAGTAACAGCAGCAGCAATAACAACAGCAGCAATAACAGCAGCAGTAACAGCAGCAGCAATAACAGCAGCAGCAGTAACAGCAGCAGCAGTAACAGTAACAGAAGAAGAAGCAATAACAGCAGCAGCAATAATCAATAGCAGAAGCAGCAGTGTAGCATTTTTATTCCGCCAAGAACAAACATATCAACATTGTCATATCCATGAGAGAGTTGACATGACAGAAATATATTAATCTATATAGTCTTGATTATGATATAATTTAACTTTTTTATTTTTATCCAAGTGTCTTTTCTTCACTATTGAAGAAGTTCAAACTGTTCAACAAGGTTTCCAGGTGAGACATTTATATTCTATTGCAATTGCAAACTTCATTGAGTACAATAATTTGCAATTGTATTAATAATAATGTCTTTCAATTTCCAAACTACTTTATAATGATGATGATTAAGATGAAGATTGATGTAGAACAGTGTTTTCTAAGTAGACTGGAGAAATGCCTACTGAAAATGTGGCTTTGCAAAATTCTATTCTACTGTGTGTGTTTATAAACAAGCTTACACACATGCATTCATTCATTCATTCATTCATTCATTGTCTTGTTGTTTTGTCTTTTGAATTCAGTGAATTCAAACCTTTTATATGTATTTATAGAAAAAGAACGAGCAGAAGCGTGAGAGGGCATGAGATGGACATGAATGTAGGTGGCATACGCTGTGTGGATATATCAGCATCATCAATAACACTTGTGTTTGGAGCTCTCTCAAACCATCTGCCATCAGGAGAAAAGCAGCCAATCAGACGGCTCCGACCAGCCCCTCTGCTCTCATTGGCTCCTCCCAGCCTCTCTGCTCTCATTGGCTCCTCCCAGCCCCTTTGCTCTCATTGGCTCCTCCCAGCCCCTCTGCTCTCATTGGCTCCTCCCAGCCCCTCTGCACTGTAGACTCAGTCAGCTCTGCTAGCAAAACAGACAATGTGCTGCTGTTACAAACAGGGGAGACTCAACAAATGCACCGGAACAAGGAACACATCGCAGCCTGATAGAGGAAGTGAGTAAACCTTATCTTACCTAGTCTTCTCAGCATATAACGACTGCATGACTCGTCCTGTCCTCATCCAGCTCTCTATATATAGATCACAGCCAGAAATATCCCTCTTCCCAGGCAAATGCTCTCTCCTGAAGCAGTCGGCAGGAGGAGGATCAGCACCCAGAGGAGCCGTCAGTGGTGTCAGTGAGATGGGCTGCTCATCGGGCCGTTTGCCCTGCCGGCCCCCAGCCTCGGCTCAGCCGGACCCCGACCGCAGCCTGTCCCACGACGGCTCGATCCCCACGGCTGGAGCCAGAGAACCGGAGGATCTGTCCACTCTGGAGCGTTTGGCCCAGGCCACCGGGGGCACGGAGGAGTCCTGGTACCGGTGTGTGTTCCCGTTCGGGGTGATCTCGCTGGTCATCGGTGTGGCGGGCAGTGGCGTCACCTTCAGCTTCAACACGCTGCCCCAGACCCGGGTGGTGTCGCTGGTTCTGCTGGTGCTGGGCTTCGTCCTGCTGCTGGTAGCGGCCGCTTGCTGGAAGGCTCATCGGTCCCGGAGGAGAGAGAAGAAGGAGGCTGGCATCTTCAGCTCAGAGCTGTACACGCTATGAGTTTTTCTGCTGTTCTGGAAAGAAAAAAACTTAATACGTTGGCCTGTGTTTGATGGTAAGTTGTCTGTAACATCTTCTCACTTTCACTGACGGCCTTTGGAAACATTTTTGTGACAGTACACTGGCAAATATATTGGAAGACCCATGTTTCTATTAGGAACGAGCGCCATGGAGGATCTCTGTGTGTGTGTGTGTGTGTGTGTGTGTGTGTGTGTGTGTGTGTCAGTTTATGGATTGGAGAAACAATATGGTTGGGTCATTGGAGAAACAGGAGAGTCCCTGATAATGCTGCAACTTTCCCTGCTTTCATCTTGAGCGTTTTTATGAAAGAAGGATGCAAAAGAAAATCATGTAAATCTCTGTACAACTGACTGCAGGTTAGGAAAGGAAGGCTTTTTGAAAGAAATATGAACATTGATAAAAGAATGACAGCTACTTAATATGTTAACATGAACATCATGTATGATTAAATCACATGCAGTTTGCAGTCAGTGCCAGGACTTACTTTTATTTATTGATTTATTTATTGATTTATTTATGCCAGGTCAAATGTATGAGGACAAGATAATGTGAACTTATGTTTTGCATGACAAATGAACAGATTATTATTATTATTTTTTTCATATTTAACTATGATTGGAGTGAAATTTGTGCACGCTTACGTATTTGTGTTGCATCACAGAAGTGTTTTTGAAGTTCCAGACTGTTATTTTGATATTGCCTATCGCTTTGTCTGTCAAGTGACTGCAAAGTGAAATCTGGGGACATTGTATGTACACATGAAAATGTTCCTATACATGCTTGCATGTATTTCTGTAAAACAGTGAGAGTAATACATGATTTCACCTGCACACTGTAACTCAAGCGCAGAGCAGAAGGGACATTACTCGGATCATATCTACTGACATCTTAGCAGCAAACCAGTGTCAGTCAACTGAATGTGTTGTAGAAAAACCTGAACATGAACCTGATTTGCTGACATGTGAAAAGTGGTACAATTAGAATATTCTGCTTATGTGAAAATGACCAGTATTTCGGTTCAGTACTTCGGATCTATTTGCACTGTTTATGTACTTCAGCTTTGAAGTGTTTAAGGAGTATTTTTTGCTAGGTACTGTTTTCATGTTTTTGGTCTTATATATGTTATACATTTATATGATATGTATTTTTTTTGTATTTCTCTGTGAGAAAAATTGCCAGCTGTTTGTATGTGTTCTCTGAGTGCCTGTATTTTAACAGTAGATATTTTTGTATCATCCACCTCTAGGTTTTGTGAAGAAAAGAGCATTTTTCATTTTTAAAGAGCCTTATAAATTTTCTGTCCAACAGACGTTTTATGTTTATGGTAACATATACCCATAAAATCACTGTAAGTGAAAATATTTCTGCCTTCTAAAACAGAAGGGCCTCGTGTTTCGGCAGTCGTGAGGCTGATGTGACAATATCTGTGATTTTACCATTACAGGCAAGAGGGTATAGCGAGAGAGAGAGACAAAGAGAAAAAAACAGTGGTGAGAGTGAGGGAGGAAAAGTAGTGGTTGGGTGGGTTAGAGAAAGCAGGAGGATTCATTAAGAAAAAGCGTCAGGAAGCAGCACTACGTGCTCGGAATAAAAGAAGTGGGAGAGCAGTGGCAGAAGCTGCGACGTCAAAAAGCAGACTCAGAGAGCCTGTGGCGTATGACTCATATTGCTCGCATTTTTCAACATGCACCCATGTTCAACCCTTGCATTCGGTGTAGCATATTTGACTGTGAAATACTAGGTATCTAAAAAAACAGCAACTTTGTAGTATGACTCATTATGAGAGACGCTGTGATACAGATTATGATTCTGGAATAATTAGCCGAATCATGGACATTCACCCTCTCTTAGACTTTTAGAGACAGATCTACCTCGTTCATAACACACCAGCCCAGCCCTCTGATGTTCATCAGACATGATTTCTTTCATCCAGCTGAAAGTATGCAAGACATTTTTAATAATAAGAATTAAATTATCATAGATTATCAAAGCTTTTATTAAGGACACACATGATCCAAAACACAAATAATAAACAGACAAATATAAAAAAAACACACAATATCACATATTTACATGTAGGCTAAAATGCTAGTGATTGAAATGACACTCCCTGTATTTCACTTTCTATTCTGTTTCAGCCCTTTATTTTTGGGGCAGATATACATTAGAGTTATGCATATTGTTTTTGTGAATCTTATTGTAAATAGATGTATTTATACTTTCAGTTTTGGACTAAAGAATTGTATTAAATGGAAGAGTACAATGTGTAATCAAGCTTTGTCGATTTCATTCTTGACAACTTGAATCCAATGTGCCGAAGTTCAGACAAATGCCACCATGCTGCAAATTACTGTATTTAAAGGTCCTATTGCATTAAAATTTCACTTTATGAGGGTTTTTTTTAACCTTAATATGAGTTCCCCTAGCCTGCCTATGGTCCCCCAGTGGCTAGACGTTTTGATGGGTGTAACCCAAGCCCTGGGTATTTTTGAGAAAATGAAAGCTCAGACGGGCGAATCTAGAAATCTTCCCCTTATGTCGTCATTCCCCTTATGTTGCTTCCCCTTTCTCTTCTTTGGCCGCCCATGAGAAAATGAGCTGCCGCGAGTGCAATATTGGTTTTTCCCCGAGAGACATCATGGCTTGCAAACGAGCGAAGCATGGCAGTTGCTCAGTGTTTGGATGTACAAATGAACACAAAGGTATTTTTTAGTTCCTTCATCCGAGCCTCTGAAGAACCAGTGGGTTATGGGAATTTCTGATGTGTAATTGTTCAAGTTCAGACAGATAATCTTTCTCTCAAAGTCTTTCAATACTGTTTATGCATCAGTAAATCAAGCCAGTGACTAAACGATCAACTTCACATCGCTTCTCTTAGTAGGATGAAAATAATCTTATTTAAACTGTGATTAATATACAGAAAGCGATCAAAGAACAATCCCTTTCCAATCGCCCAAGCAGTCAATCACACAGCGCGAGTTTATCTGGACACTTGCCTAAACTCGTTATGAAATCAATGACGCTGTTACGCTGCACAACGAAGCTCTTACTGTACTGACCTCATGTTTGCATTGGTGAAATCATTAGTGAGAGTGCAGAAACTGCGTTGCAATCGCGATCAACAGGCTGTCATCTGCTCAATGCACATCACTGCAACCTTTTATGTGATGGGAATAGATCTAAATACTTAAAAAACTTCTCACGATTCGTTAATCTCGATAGATGTATTAGTAAAAACGTATAATAGCTGTAATAGTAAAAGTTTTCAAAGGGGTTCCACATGTAATGCTAGATATTTCATATGCAAGCATGTCAGCCAATCACAGCAGTGGGCGTTTACACTGAAGCCTCACAGCAGCCAATCACAGCAGAGGGCGTTTACACTGAAGTCTCACAGCAGCCAATCACAGCAGTGGGCGTTTACACTGAAGTCTCACAGCAGCCAATCACAGCAGAGGGCGTTTACACTGAAGTCTCACAGCAGCCAATCACAGCAGAGGGCGTTTACACTGAAGTCTCACAGCAGCCAATCACAGCAGTGGGCGTTTACACTGAAGCCTCACAGCAGCCAATCACAGCAGTGGGCGTTTACACTGAAGCCTCACAGCAGCCAATCATAGCAGTGGGCGTTTACACTGAAGTCTCACAGCAGCCAATCACAGCAGAGGGCGTTTACACTGAAGTCTCACAGCAGCCAATCACAGCAAAGGGAGTTTACACTGAAGTCTCACAGCAGCCAATCACAGCAGTGGGCGTTTACACTGAAGTCTCACAGCAGCCAATCACAGCAGTGGGCGTTTACACTGAAGTCTCACACAGACACGCCCCTTCAAATCAGAGGCTAAAATCAGGCTAGGAAATATGCCTTTTATTTCTAAATTATAACAACTTTTGATCTAAAAAACATACTAACATTATAAGGGCACCCCAGGAAACATTCTAAAATAATAAGATAATCCATGCAATGGGACAACCCCCGCACTTTGACACTGTTGAAATAATGCTGTTTTGGACATTGTAGTGTTTAGGTTTATGGTTTGGGTTGGCAGCATGTTGATGTAATCACCACTCAAATCTTCCATCGGTGGTGACGCATGATCCGTCACATGCATTTATGAAAAGAAGTTCATGCGCAGTGTGTCCCATTTTACCAACCTCCTTAAAGGTGAGACTGAAATAGACACAAATGAAATGGACCTTGGAAAAACTTCAGTGATTACTGTCTACAAGATCAGGGCATGCAAGGAACATTTAAAATAAATAAACTGGAAGGAAAATAATTAAAAAGTAAACGATCCCTTATGAAAAAGAAGTATACTACAACTTCAAACTTCAATGTTCAAGTATATTTTTAAGTATACTTTATCTAGTAAGTACTTTATGTGAATGTGCTAGTAAACTTGTAAGTGTACTATTTCACTATTTTTATACTGCTTGGGACTAAATTGGCCCACTTTTAGTATGTAAAAACTATACGTTTAAGTGTACTATAAGTGTAACAGTAGTAAACTTTAAGTGCACAACTGCGTTTCTCATTTGTACTGCATCTGTACTACAAGTGTTCCCCGTTCCCAGTTTATGCAGCTGTAAGACTGAAAATACTGGTTGGGGTCTGAGACAAAGGGCCCTGCAAGCTAATTAACATTCGACCTCCCCCATACAGGGAGTGAGGTTCACTTCCTCTCAGAAACAACGAAGAACTCACACAAGAACATGGATTAATGTAAATGTTTATCATTGACTGTTATGTTTTTGGTGTCATTTGAAATGTCTCAAAGTGAGTGGTGCAGATATCTCATATCCAGATAGATAAAATAAAGGAAAATAAGGTTTATAGAAGTTTAGAGAAAACTGGTCCAGATAATGTCACCCCCCTTTTGCTGAATAAGAAGCCATTTTGAGGGTGGCTCCCCCATCCCCCCATGTCACCTGGTTAAGGGGATAAAGGAAGGTGAGCTCTGGCTCTCGGGGGCTTCTTGGCTGGTGAGAAACGGAATAGGTGGTCTCTCTCTCTCTCTCTCTCTCTCTCTCTCTCTCTCTCTCTCTCTCTCTCTCTCTCTCTCTCTCTCTCCCTCTCTCTCTCTCTCTCTCTCTTTCCCTTTTTCTCTCTCTATCTCAGGTGCAAACTGGGTAAGATTATTTGGTGTAACCAATGTATAACCATGTACTAGATATTCGAATTGATTGTGGAATTGATCTCTAATATCTGAAATATTAAATTGTTACATGTGATTATTCTAACTGATTTTGACATTGTTCATTTAATGGTTAAAAGGAATAGTCAAACATTCACTAATGATTAATGATCCACAGATATCATTAAAACCCTTTCATTTATGGAGTCAGATGAAATTACGAGAGAATACATAACTAAATGTATTGTAAATTTAAACAACCAAATACTTTGCATGAGTGAGGACAGAACACGTGATACCTTCCCTGTGTTATTGGAAAACCTCCATTGGACCAATTTCACGGGCCTTACACAGCCTAACAATCACTTAACTGATCTGATTAATAATAGAAATTGATAATGTTCTATGTGTATGCCAGGTCAAAGAGATGTGTTTTAGTCTAGATTTAAACAGAGTGTGTCTGCTTCCCGGACAATGTTAGGAACACTGTTCCAGAGTTTATGTGCTGAATAGGAAAAGGATCTACCGCCTGCAGTTAACTATACATACACAAATATTACAGTATTGGTTTACTGTTAATAGTTTAGTCTGAAAACATCAAACTGAATCGAATGGAATATCGGTAAACTAATTTTGACAAAAGGGTTTGTAGGACAGGGATTTGGCTACTTTAAGGACAGTAGTTGAAACAGTACTGGATAATTTACATATTTACAAAATAAAACGTGAATCACAGAGACGTGTTGGAAACAAATAGGCTGCTGTTGGCTGTTTTAGTATTGCATGAATTTACATGGATCAATAATGAGACCAGCTGTCATTCTGCAGCAATCAAAGAAAGTGCCAAACTGCTCAGAACCTTGTTTTACGAGACGAAGATGACTAGCCCCCAGAGTGGAGAGTGTGTAGTTCTGTCTCAGGGCACAAAATCAGTCAAACTTTTGGCAAATCCCATTAATGAAGCTATGATTATTGAGAACATGCAGATGAGATATTCATTCAGACCAACGGCTCATTGAGCCTTTTTTTTAAACCCCATTAAGAAATTTTACTTTCATAAAATTGAAACTGTGCTGTGCTGATCCTCTTAGATTCTATTTCAAAACAACTTGCACTTTCTAAAGGCCTTGCTAGAGTTTTATTCATAGATTTTAGTGCAGCATTTAATTCTATGAAGTTACACATACTCCTGCAAAAACTAGCTAATATTAATATAGATAGAGGCTTGATTGTATGGATCAGAGACTTTCTCTCCTGTCGCACTCAGAGGGTATGTGTAAATGACTTTTTGTCAGGAGTGCGTACTATTAGCACAGGTTGTCCTCAAGGCAGTGTTCTTTCCCCTATGCTTTTTTCATTATTTACGAATGATTTCTCCATAAACAATAGCACTTTTAAATTAATAAAATATGCAGACGATATGGCCTTAGAAGGCCTTCTACAAAAAACTAATCCCTTTGATGAAGCCTATTATTTAGCACATATTAAGGCCCTTGAATTATGGTGCAAAGACAGCCAGCTAGAAATTAATGTGGCGAAGACAAATGAGCTAATTTTCTGTAAAAAACAAGACATAATAACAGAGCCAGTGTTACTTAATGGTCAAGTAGTTGAAACAGTGGGAACTTTTAAGTATTTAGGTGCGGTTCTTGATAATCACCTGAGTTTTATAGAAAATACAGATTTTATTTACAAGAAATGCACACAACGTCTAAGTCTGCTCAGAAAATTGAACTGTTTGGGTGTTAGCACTAAGATTATTGAGCTTGTGTATATCACACACATTGAAAGTGTTTTAACTTTTCATCTTTCTGCTTGGTTTGGCCATTTAAACTGTAAGCTTAAGAAAAAGCTTAACAGGATAGTGTTAATGGCTAGTAAGATAGTAGGAAAACCACAAAAACAACTGACTCAAATATATATTGACAGAATGAGTAAAAAAGCAAGAAAGATCACAATAGATAGTACCCACCCCCTCGCTAGTGAGTTTGAACTTTTGAAGTCCGGGAGGCGATTCAGAGTGCCTCTGGCTAAAGGTACTTTCAAAAAATCCTTTATTCCGAATGCCATTAGTATCCTTAATCAAATTAAGTGACAACAACAAGGAGTTAACTTGATGTATTTAAGCATTATTATCTTTAGCATGATTTTCTTTTTAGACATATTCTCTCTTGTACGAGCTGTTGTTTGTATGTCTATTGTATTTGTCTTTAAGTCTGGTGAGCCAAAGAAAAATTTCCACTTCGGTGGACAATAAAGATTTATCCTATCCTATCCTATAACCGGACATATTTCCGAGTGAAACAGGATGTTCAGCACAAACAAATACAGGGTAGGTTTGATTCTATCCTTTGGGAACTGACCGGATTGTCAAAAGTGGCAGTTACGTAATAGAATGGAGACATAAAAGCAAGTTTGCTAAAACAACCTAAAATAGCTATTTGGGTAACATTAAACTATTTTATTGTCGATTTGGAATAAGCAAAAATGACACTATTTCCTAATACAACCACAAACATGCATTAGGAAAACAAATATGATCGTTTGTTCTCTGACGAGTGAGTGGGAAGCGGGACATGGAAAACCCGGTGTGATTACTGTCAAATTCTGGAGCTCAACAGGCAAAATTTTAATTTAACTTTATTTACCCATCAGACAAGTCATTACTGATCTAATTAACATCTCTGTAAGTGTGAGCGTCTCGGAAAGAGAAAATAAGCAGAAAAAAAATTCTAGCATATTTTTGGAAATATTCATTGTTACCATGGTAAATCCTGAAAACAGTGATGTTACAGATTTGCTTTATGTTTTTTGCCTAGTGTTTTAATTAGCCACCGAATTATATGTCAGTTATGTTATCTTCTTTCAGCAACACATAGAGATATCTTGAACTTGGAAAATTTGCAAAGCAATCTCTATTCAATAAAATTCAAACCCGGCTATTTTAAATTATTACCATCATGTTAGCTGTGCTGCAAGCTCTATGGTGAATCATTCCAACAAATTAATCACTGTGCTAAATATGGATCTGTCTTGGAACCTTAAAGCTTGTAGTTCTTTCTTGTATGGTTGTGTGTATGGTCTTAAAATAGAAAAAAGCTCACTCTCAGTGATGTAAGCAAGTGTGTGAGCGTAAAATTATACAGCAGTCTTGGCCAGCGCTGGTTGAAGGCAGCAGGAGGGCTCGAATGTCCTTGCAATCAAAGTCTTCCTCTTGAAAGACTACAGTTCAATAGGCCAGCAGGACTGTCCTTCATCAGCTGCCAACATCCCTGCAGGACTGGCACACACACACACACACACACGCACACACACACACACACACACACACACACATATTGTCTCAGCCACATGCTACATAGGAGATCTGTCTCAAGACCTCGTGGAAATACACACTCACTCTTCAGCCACAGCGGCTGCTGTTTTGGATCCAACATGGAATCAATGAAGTTATAAAGGGGAAATTTAAGCAGCTTTATAGTGAAAAACTGTTGGTCTTTCTGAATAGTTGGAACACACATACGCACACGCACGCGCACGCGCACACACACACACACACACACACACACACACACACACACACAATGAGGCATTTCGGCTGTTGTCAGTTCAGTGTTGATTCAGTTCTATTGTAAAGATCAACAATTATTGACTCATTTCATCTATAAAGCAGTTCTGTAGAAAACAGTGATGTCATCGTCCAGCTCAGTTCAGTTCTTATTCAACACACATGGTGCTGGTTCAGAGTATTTATTTTTTCCTGCATTAATTTCACAATTATGTGGTTTACATAATATTATTTTATTATGTAATTATTAACAAATTATTTTCTCTGGCTCCACCCCTTTTGGGCGTAATCATGTCATAATTTATGATCAAAACCTTTTCTAATCTTGACAAAATATTGTCAGAAAGGTCTCAAGGTTCGATATTTTGTGACAGAAGTGATATTTGGACAGAAATGTATTAATTTGTTACGGCAGAATACATACAATTAAATTCAACGGAATGTATGTCACCCGGTGGCTATTTTTGGTATTACGCCTAAACAAAATCTCATGGGAACTTCAAGTTTTGTGATATCAACTTCAAATTTGGAACACAACATGGTTAGATATATGGCTTTGATTTAATATAAATTTTAGAGTAAAAAATATTTTGTCAAATATATATTTTATATAAAAGAATATTAAGTAAAGTATATTTTATTTACTGTAAATTTAAACTTCCATAACTTTTTCATACTTTCATTTTTTTTAAGTGCTTTCACTTCAGCAATAATCTGCTGAGTGTTTTCTTTAAAAAAAGACCAAACTTAGGTCTATACCCAAAAGCATTCTTGAATTACAACCATTTAAGTTTGAATAGCGCATTTTAATGCCCATTCTCAAAAAGGGGGTGACAGTTAAGGGGTTAAAAGTACCATTTTTATGGTAACACAAGGTCCGATTTCAAAACAGTTTTCACAGGCTGAATCAACATTAGATCAAGAGAAGTATATAATTGTTTTAAAAATGCAGTGGCAAGTGGGCCAGTAACAGTTAACAGATTAATGACTTGGTCCTTTTTTTATCAGGCAACGTGACCTGGGAGTCACAACTCATAAACTCCAAAATATATCAAATATTTCAAAAATTCTTTTGGATATGTTTTACTTAAGTCCAGATGATATAAAAAATTACATGAAATGATTTTTTGCTTATCATTTTCTTCTCTTGCCTGTTTAAGGGTTAACACATGTTGATGAAAAGAATAACTGATGAATTTATTTATTATGTTATTTCTGAATTTCAAAAATACATACATTTCCAATGATTCACCAGAACTCCTTCCTCTGTGTCTTCCTTAACAATGCTCAATGCATTAATGCGGCAATTTAATGAATAAATAATTTAACGACTAGTCGACTACTCGTCGACTGTTATGCAAAACTAGTCGACTAGCAAAAATCAGTAGTTGTGAAACCCCTACTTCCCAGCATCCCTCCTGGTCCCCACCTGCACTCAGCCATCACCACACATGTCCACACCTGGACACACGTGCTGCGGATCCTCACCAGTACCCTGATTCCCTCAACACAGCCTATAAGCTGTGTCCCAATGTGAAGGCTGCATCCTTCGAAGGAGGCTCCGAATGTAGCCTTCATTGGATATCTAATTGAGCCACCGGGTGTTCCCAATTACCGCCTAGCAAACGGAGCGAGAGGAGAGCTGCCATCCTACATGACATTTGTGAAATTTCAAATTGCAAGTCATTTGAAACAAGCAAAAAAATATGGAGCCAGAATTGCTCATTTTTATTTTTATTTTTTATATGTTACTGGAGGAGATGGTGGGGATTCATCCCTGGCGCCGCCGGGTGATGTATCTCAGGCTTTGCCAAGACCATGGGCAGGTAAATTTAACTGGTTTGCTGCGTCCTTAATTGACGGATTAGACTTTTAAATGTTGCTAATTATTGGTTCAACTTACTTGAATAATCTAACTATACATATGAAAATACAAAATACACAAAGCGGTTTGAATGTTGACTTAAATCTTACCAAGATTAAATTTTATATAGTTTATTCTCTTGACCATGGTGAACATATTTTGACAGGTTTTTAACCCTGTTTTATTTTTACACAGTTGAAACATAAAAAATAAAATAAAATAAAAAACTGTAGGACAAATGTTACTGCAACTAGTCATTTGCAGCTGTCACAGTTGCTAGGCAACAAGACCTCCATAGCAATAATTTGTTAATAATGTGATGGTGGACTGTAAGGAACTGTTAAGCATTCACGTACAAATGTAAAGTACTGAAGTACTTTTTTCCCCTCACAGGACAGCAATACTACAAACATGTTTTTTTACAATATGATGTATTGTTGTAAATTGAACTACCCAACAGTATATAAAGTACTTTAAATTGAACAGCCTTCAACCTATTCAGAAGTAAAATGCAACATAGCAGTAATATTGATGCAAAACCATTATATATATATGTATATATAAAATAAAAAAAATCTTATGCAGAATACATACCTTTACTTTTACTCTTGATGCATTAGAGTATGCAAAATAACACATTTACTTAACTAAGGTTTTAAATATGACTAGAAGTTTTTCCCCAATGTGGTACACAATTTCTCTTTTCATTCTTTCCTTAATTAAGACCAGACCCCTGTACTGCAGAATAAAGCTGGACGTTCCAGTGCTGAGATGGGCCCACTGAGAGTGCTCCTGGACCCATTGAGAAGTGACCGGAAACACGGATGGGGTTCCACAATAGAGACCCTGGTATTTCTTTTCTGGCTGGCGTGTGGTACATCATACCGGGTCATCTCCAGAGCATTTGATATACCTCGTTCCACTGTGCACCGTATTGTCCACCGGGTCGCTGAGGAGGTGGTTGCCATTCGCCACCAAGTCATTCACCTCCCGAACACCCCAGAAGACCTGGAGGTAGCTTGCTGTGGGTTTGCAGGGCTGGCAAGACACAGGGCTTTCTTGAAAGCTGCAGGAGCAATCGACGGCTGCCATGTCCGCATCAAGCCTCCAAGCGGCCCTGATGGTCAATGCTACAGGAACAGGAAACTGTTCCCGTCCATCATCCTGCAGGCTGTTTGTGACCATCAGGGCCGCTTCTTTGGCACCTACGTGGGCTGGCCCGGGTCAGTGCATGACGCACGGGTGCTCAGCCACAGCCCACTGTACAGGAGGTCAGTGTACCCTCCTCCAGGGCACTTCATCCTCGCAGACGGAGGGTACCCGTGTCTCCAACACCCACTCCCCCTCATCACTCCCTACAAGAGGCCAGTACGAGGTGTGGGAGCCCAGCGCTTTAATCTCCATCATTCCAGGGCACGCTCCATTATAGAGCAGGCTTTTGGGATGACGAAGACCAGGTTCAGGGCCATCTTCCTGCAAGCGCTGGAGGTGCACCACACCTTTGTACCTCACGTAAGTGAATTAAAAATACATTTTAAAAATACTGCAAAATAATAACCAATCTGTTAAAAATTATTAATTTATTCCTTAATTCCATTTCAGGTCATCACAGCCTGTGCCATCCTCCATAACATCTGCCTTGGGGTTGGTGACATCATGGCCCTGAAGGATGAGCATGAGGATGAGGGGGGCACGGTTTGGAGACGGTCAGTGGGGCTCCGTGGCGTGACCAGCTGTCTGCAGAGGTGTCTGCCCTGGAGGAGGTGCCAGTTGACCACGACTATTTGTAACAGGCAAGTAAGAGAATTGTAAAGTTACAATGCATAAGGAAAAAAGTTGAATGTTGTTGTATGTTGAAGTCAAGTCAAGTCATCTTCATTTATATAGCGCTTTTAACAATGTAGATTGTTTCAAAGCAGCTTTACAGAGATAAGCGTATAATTTATGGTAACAGAGATTGTTTTGGCTTTATAGCGGTTCTTTAATAAAGTTATTTCCCAGCTAAAGTTAGTTTTGATTGATTTGCTTCCGTCGCAACGATCATTTGTTATTAAATTAGGGGCCGCTAAGACGACACCATTCTCTCTACACAGACTTTAAACGCGAACCTGTGAGAAACGCTGATGGCGTTCACATGCGCATTAAGAATCGGTTCTATAGTTATGTGCGTTTGAATATATGTGCGCAGGTTTGGAATTCCCTACAGACCAAGCCTAAACAAAGTACTTGTCTTTCCTTATAAATTTTGATAAAGAATTTTATTTTATTTTGTCACTTCGGGGTAGATACGCGAAACGAATTTTCCCGACAACGCTTTATCTGTAGAGTGGTAAAGGGATCCACCATAGGGAGAGACTAGTTGGCACTTCAGCACTGCATTGAAATAGTTTATGGTTTGATTTGAGGATGTGTTTATTTTTTACTCTTCCGTCTTTCTGAAAATATCTCAGTGACATGGCAGCCGCTGATTGAGTCAGCCCTGCAAACCTGTTGTTAGACAATGCAGTGGACAGTGGAAATATGCAGTCACACACTCTGGAGCCCATCCCAGATGATGTCCCACCGGCAGAGAGGCCTTACCAGGGTCTCTATTGGGGAGCCCATCCCGGTCCAGCAGCTCCGCCAGGGTCTCCCTGCTCAGCTGAAAGCGTACATACATTTTTTTTTCAATCTGTTTTATGTACCATTAATTTGAATTGTTTTCCTGTTGTTGTAAATACTTGTAAAAAGTACTTGAAATCATTTTCATTTTACATGCTAAAAAAAACCATGTATACAAGTCAACAATGTGCAGAACAATTACTTGTTTTATTTCCAAAAGTAAACTCGTATTACAAAAATAAACAATGTACAAAAATTGCCTTGACTCATTTACAAATAACTTAAATTCCATATCAGTTTTAACTTAACACAAACAGTGTACAGAAATTACTTTGTTTCGTGTACTAATAAATGACAAAAAACATAAATACAAAAATTGCTTTAAACAAATGTAAATTATTTTTTCTCGATCATTCTCTCAAGGAGAGAAAACAGTCTGTCCATTCTCTCCCTGCTCTCCTCTGCTCCGTTTCCCTCTAACCTCATGTCCTCCCTCATTAGCTCAATGAGCTCGTCACGGCCTCTTTTTCTGCTGCTGGGACTGAACCTGGCCCTGGTTTGTCCTCAGGGATGGAGGCAATTAGGACAGGGGGGTTGTTGGAAGGCCTCTGTCCCAAAACCTCATCCATAAGGACAAACCACGGCCAAGTTGCAGCAGTGGATTTCCCGCTCACCCCCTCACCTGTCCCAGGACACTTGCAATCCTAAGGCAGAGCAAATGCACCATACCTGTTGTTAACAACAAGAACACCACAATACATTTCAGCAAAGATGTGTCAATTAACGTGCTTACCTTGTTTTTTTTTTTTTTAAGTTGTCCAATTTTCTTTTGGCCTGCAAGGGAGTGACCTTCCCCAGCAGGTACATTTTCTCCAGAATTCTCCTAAAAAAGGAGAAAAAGGAAAGACTTATGAAAAATATTAAGACAGGGGTGCGTCGGTGCCGATGGCCTCGTGGTCAGCTTTAGTTTAAGAAACACCCCTGGGTTTTAACACTTGTTTCGCTAGCTATTTCAGATAAATTAAACGATGTATTGCAGACACCTCTATGTTTTTCAGGTTTTTTTATCTACCACATTTCAGCTGGATTTGTGCTGCTGTTTTATTTACTTGAATATACCCTCCTACTTGAAATTAACTGCAAAAAAGCTTTTCTTACTTAATATTTTGTCTTGTTTCAAGAAGCATTTAGCCTACTAGACAAGTAAAACATTTCTTGTTTTGGGAAAAAATAACTTAAAATTAGGTGAGTTTTTGCTTAAAACAATAAAATAATCTGCTAATGGGTTAAGCAAAATAATCTTAAATCAAACAGAAAACAAGATAATTTTACTTACCCCATTTGGCAGATTATTTAGCTTATTTTAAGCAAAAACGCACTTAATTGAGTTATTTTTCCCCCCAAACAATACAATAACTTTTGCTTGTCTAGTAAATGCTTCTTAATGTAATAATTTTTTGATATTTATACTAGAAACAAGACCAAACACCTAAGCAAGAAAAGCATTTTGTTGATATTAAATTTAGTATTTGCTTCATTTAACTCAGTTGATTGTTTTCACTAAAAGGGGGTTCAGTGCTTGGTCCATATTTATGCCTTTAACACTTGTTTCGCTAGCTATTTTAATAAATTAAAACACAATACTTATAAGTGAATTCCTCGGCCACCACACAACTAACACCCGCCATTTTATTTGAATAAACTTGCGTCGTCACCGGCGCGCTATGAATTCTGGGAAAGGGTAGGCAGTGAAGTGTCCATTTTTGTATCCTTTGTTTGTCAGAGAAATGAAGGGCGCATTTGAATGACATACCAAACTGGGGCAGCCTTCGTCGCGCCGCGGTGACGCAATCGGCCTTCCAAGCGTGCAGAGTTTGAATTGGGACAGCCTTCTTAGCACTGCTGTGACGCAATCTGCCTTCAAACGCGGCCAATCTGCCTTCGAGTGCGGCCTTCGAAGGGTGCAGTGTTTGAATTGGGACAGCCTTCGTCGCACCGCTGTGACACAATTGGCCTTCAAATACGGCCTTCGAAGGATGCAGCCTTCACATTGGGACACAGCTTTTATCAACCCTCACATCAGGGTCTGGTCTTGTCAACCTTACTGCTACGTAAACAGTCCTTACCTGAACACTCACCTGAGATCGTCCTGTCTTCCGTCTGTCTCCTGTCCGTCATCCCGATCCAAATCTCCGGTCATCGTGTTCATCCTTCTCCTGCAAAGAGAATCCACTTCAGTCATCACCAGATAAGTTTTAATTACCTATCATCAAGTCCCCATCCTTTCACCATCATCTGGTTCCTGCTGTTGTCCCATCACTTTGCTTTTACTTGAATAAACCATTTCACCTTACCATCTGTCTGTTCCCTTCTGTGTGTTTGACAATGATACTGTATTCACCCTCATGAAAAGCCTGTGTGCATCTATCTTCTGCTTCAGAGATGTGGTCATTGGGAAAAAGCACCTTTTGTCTTTTAAAGAAAAAAATGGGTTTTGCATTTGGGTTTGCAATTACATAAAAGTGAGCAAATAACAGAATTTTCAATTCTGTTTCAATTTCAATTATTCTTTTAGTTTCTTAACTTGTATATAGCAAATTTAAATAATATTTTGCATTATAATGGCATTGCCATCAGATTTATTCAGTTTGCATCAAACTCTTTGCTCACACTGTACTGTAGGACTCCTGACTAATAGGATCTATTCATAAGTGATCATGATTCACTAGCCCTGGAATTCATTTTATTGCTAAAAAAGTTGCAATTTTATGGATCCCCAACCAAATATATAAAATAAATTAACTTCAGACTTTGTGAATCAAAGAACTAGCAAGAGGAGTCAAAAGAACTAGTGAGTCAGCATAAACCGGGTATATAACAGATAACATTGTCAGCCGCAGCAGAAACACCCTGAGGAACGCATCTCAGACGAGATCTGTTCACTCATTCAGTGTTTTTACGTCGGTTCATGTGTCTCATGAGTGCTGAGATGCATGTTATTCCTTGACATTTATATGATAATAAAGCAATTTCAGAGAATCCACCAGCAGCTGAGAAGTAAAACTCATTGCTTAGATGGACTGCTAATGATTTTAAATTTCAGAAATGTACAAATAAAGGTAACTATTCTTTTGTAATTTTGTAATATTTTTAATTATTAACTACAACATGTATGACTATTTATAATGTAATGTTAGCATGGACACCTGTACTTTCCCACAATTATTTCATTTTTCAGAATGATTTTTTTATTTAACAAAGGGTTTGTGGCCACAGCGAGTGCATTTGCCCCCTCTTTTGCAAGCCTATATATGGGCGTTTTTCAAGAAAAATATATTTACTCACACCATGATTTTAGTGCTAATATCTTGATTTGGAAGAGATTGGAAGACTGCTTTTGCTTTTTTAAGGGTAGTGTTGAACAACGTAACACTAGTTTCTACCGATACCTGCTCTGAAGATTTGATGTTCACCATGGATTTTAATTAAAGGGATACTTCACCTCTGGAAAGATGAATGTGTATTTAAAATGTGTCATTTATGTAGAAGAAATGTGAAATTATTTTTGAATTTGGAGCTTTCTAGACTGAGAAAAGACTGAGGCCACTCCCAAGCCACGCCTACCGGTTAGAGAGCACAGTTGAAAACAACAAGGTTAGGCTACCAGTGAGTCTCCGTGACGAGACTACCTGGGATTTCGAGATCGCCCAAAATGTCCGGGATTCGGCTTTTATCGTTCTACAGTCGCCATTCATCATGTTTACTGTGGCGAGCAGGACGAGGCTGACGGCCGCGGGAGAACGGCGCGATGCCGGTGGCGTGATTACTGAGACGCGCCGGTCTCGTATCTCTCACGGAGGAGCGGGAATTTTCTTAGCAATGTTAAAGCGCACATCAACCGATCACTTGTTTAGCGTTCATGTAAACACTACATTCAGATTCACCAATCGGAGTGAATTCAGTTGGATTGAAACAAAAGGTGTGCATGTAAACAATGAATGGCGACCGCAGAAAGCAAAATCCGAATCCCGGACATTTTGGACGATCTCGCCTGCCGGACATGTCCGGGAAAAGAGGATGATAACCCCTACTACTCAGCTTTCTCCACAGAACAAGAGCCTGTTAGCTGTTAGCTTAGCTTCCAAAGAAAGATAGCTGACTGTGTGTACATTCTGTGAGTGAGATCCCACCCTATGGGCGGGTTGAGAACATGCGGAACAACGCCTTCTACTGGCTGTAGTCTTTAGCCTCTGGCCAGAAAATCCTCAGGAGGATTTTTTCCAGACAAAAAATACATAAATCTCTCGTCAACATTGGTATATTTTAGTTTCTTCAGGATCCCCCTCTTATGGCGTTTAAACGAGATCGCAATTTGAGAGATTGTTTGGTGAGATTGGATCTGATTCCTTAAAACATTAAATACATAGCATCATAAATTGACATGAATCATTGTACATCATTTAAACATCCCCATACGCCAAAATACACTTATCCCTTTTATCGTAATGGATTTTGGCGTATGGGGATGTTTAAATGATGTACAATGATATGTCAGTTTATGATGCTAATGTATTATTGTTGTAAAACAAAAGCTGTTATAACAACTCCTTTGCGGTAAGTCTTATGTGGAGAAAGTGAAAAAAAAAGTGAAAGTGACACGTGACGGCCAAGTATGGTAACCCATACTTGGAATTTGACCTCTGCATTTAACCCATCCAAGTTAATGCACACACATTAGGAGCAGAGTAGTGAGTAGTTGACACACACACACTGCAAACGTGGATACACACACCCAGAGCAGCGGGCAGCCTTTGTGTGGCGCCCGGGGAGCGATTAGGGGTTAGGTGCCTTGCTCAAGGGCACCTCAGTCATTTCCCACCGGTTCTGGAATCGAACCAGCAACCTTTGGGTTACCAGTCCAACTCCCTAACCACTAGTCCTTGACTGCCCCCAAAAGTTGGCAGCGAGGTACTTTGAACGGCTTTGCCATGTGCACTTGGCTCTCTCGAAACAATAGAGACATCAAACGACGAGGATGGGATTCGAACCCACGCGTGCAGAGCACAATGGATTAGCAGTCCATCGCCTTAACCACTCGGCCACCTCGTCACGGAAAACAAGTAGGGAATTGAAGACGCATGTTGCAGGGCATTGCAGAACAATACGAAAAAAATGTAAATGATCCATTGGCCGCACACTTTGTAGAACATATGAACTCGACTGCCTCACTGCGTTATATAGGAATTGAGAAGGTGTCTTTACCTAGAAGAGGTGGGGATTTAGATCAACCTTTAGTGAGGGAGAAGCCTATCGGATACACAGATTAAAAACTTTGGTACCATTTGGTTTGAATGCAGACTTTGACCTGACCTGTTTTTAAAACAATTGAGGAGACCAAAATTAAATATATAATTGATTAAAACTGATATGTTTTTAATGTGGATTGTATTATGCTTGTAATTGTATGTGTTTTTTATTGTTGGTGTTTTCTGTTTTCTTAATATGGGTTTAAGAAACAGACTTTTACTCACAATTAGTCACCTTTATGTCTTTAGCGCTTTATACAATACAGATTGTTTCAAAGCAGCTTTACAGAGATAACAGCAGTTGTTCAGCGGAAGTCAGTTCAGTGTTAATTCAGTTCCATTGTAAAGATCATCAATTATTCATTTAGTTCATTTAATCTATAATGCAGTTCTGCAGAAAACAGTGATGTCATCAGTGGCGGCTGGCAATTATTAAAGCAGGACTGGATGTAGGCTAATTGTTAAATAATCATTTTACAGTGATAATAATGTATCATTACTGCTTAGCTAAAAATGGAAAAGTCAGCATTTAAATCATGCCATAAGGTAGGGTTGGGCAATAGCCAATTGCCAAAGAAATCTGATACTTTGGGCTAAATGGCGATGTATGGTATAATCTCATTATAAAAAAAAATAAATAAATAAAAAAAATTATATTTGAATTAAATATAAATTGAATTAAATAATCCTGATCAATATTGTGCTACAAACAATGTTCATATTGAAGGCTATGAAAACAAACACAGTGAATGTAACCTTGCAGTGTATCTAAAAAAGGGGTCAAATCACATTACATTCTAACATTGCAACATTACAATCTAAAAACAAAATAATGCTTTTTAAAGAACTAGTTAAATTTACTGAACTTAAAATGAAAATAAATAAAAACAAAACTGATATCATAAAAATACACTTGTAGGTTTTAAATACTTTAGCACATTTATGTTCACCACCAACAACAAATATTCAACAACAAATATTTTAGCAAAATATATTTATAATTTAATGTTAATATTTAGTCAGAATTATTGCGCTCCTATTCTATTGCGCTCCGTCTGTTCTGCGCTCGTTCACGGAAGATTAGCCTTCGTCCACTCATGACAGCAAAATGGAAAGATTTGCTTGACTTTCTAACATTTACAGATGGAGAATATGTCCGTGGAATGATGCACTGAGTAAATTACTGGATGTCACTTCAGTTAAAGGGGGGGTGAATTACTGTTTCATGCATACTGAGTTCCCTTTCAAGGGAACTCGCGTTGCGTCGAGTTTGACGCTATGGGAACGCTTTGCGTGATGATGTCTTGAAGCACATGTAAAATCAGTCCAATGGCGTGGCGGAGCGTCAGATGCGGGTGACGTCACGTACCAGGAAACTATAAAGCCTGCTTGAAAACAGAGAGCGACAGCTTCTGTGTCTTCAGTAGCGCTTTATGTGAAATCTGTCTCTGTCTATTTATTGTTGTCTGTCACATTATGCAATCCAGCGATCAGTTCAGAATGTGTGTGCATCCCTGCCCGCGTTTTTATTATGGGTAGGGACACTCACGTTCTGTGTATTGTTTGTTTGGGAGAGGAGCATGCCCAGTCAGCACTCGAGGGTGCTGGCTTGTGTGCATTGTGAGGCGCTGTCCATGCGCTCGCTCCGATCCCGGCTGAGTTTCTTCCGGGAAGCTCGCGCTCCCCAGGGCTCGGGTCCCGCTGCTGCCGAGGCACAGCGGGGATCTCAGTCCTGGGGTTCGCAAATGGATCTATCAGCGGGGTCTGAGACGGGCTCTGCCTTATCTCAGCCCTTGCCTGATAGACCCGGTGTTTCTCATCAGGGTGCGGAAGCACGCGCGGCGGTTTCTTCCCCCCTGATGGTTACACAAACACTGCAATTGTCCAGTTCTGAGGAACTGGATGTTGTTAATGTTGAAGAATTGCTGGATGTAGTGACAAGAGCAGTCGATAGACTATGTATTGTGTGGCAATCTTATAAACAGGACGTTCGTTCAAATAAATAAATAAATAAATAATAAACTTGACGAACGCTTCCTGCCCTCACGTGCACAATCACAACGCCGAAATCTGCCGTTTTTCCCCGATCTCCATACTGAGGTGTCGAGATCGTGGGAGAAACCAGTGTCATATAGAGTGTTTAATTCCAAATATATCTGATTATTCCTCTATTTTCTGGTTAAAGAGACATGGTTATGAGGAGATGCCAAAGGTGGGAGAGACGCTCGCGAGCTATCTCTCTCTAGCAACAGCATCGTCCCTAAGTGTTTCGGCATTGCCTAAATAAGCCCCTCAGAGTGACATAAAAAATAAAAAATATATCTCTGGTGGGCAAGGCTTATTCCGCGTGTGTTTATACACGATGTCTTTGCCATTTATGCTAACCCTGCCACTTTGTGTGTTTCGGGGCGCAGTGGTCTCCGGCGAGCACATATCTCAGGGTCCACCCGGAAACGTAGTGGTCCTGGGATGCTTGCCCCCTCCGAGGAGGGTCCTAGAGCAGTCAGTTCAGTCGTTCCCTGCCGGTTCGCCATACAGGGCACTGAATTGGTCGCTCGAGTAACATCTACACCAGTCTTGAGAGGCTGGTTCTCTTAGTAAATTTTTTGTCCTGATGCTCGAGGGCTCAGGACAATGAGGGTAGTCCCCCCCCCCCCGAAGTGCAGCGGTCAACACCTCTTTTCACGGTGCCCGTCTCTCTTCGGTACCCTTAGGGGACCGTTCTGCCAACCCTGCCACCTCTGGTGTTTCAGGGCGCAGCGGTCTCCGGCGAGCACATATCTCAAGGTCCACCCGGAAACGTAGTGGCCTCGGGATGCCCGCCCCCTCTGAGGAGGGTGCTAGAGCAGTCTGTTTGGTCGTTCCCTGCCGGTGCGCCGTTACAGGGCGACGAACCGACTGCTCAACAGCAGGAGAAAAATACGGTGCCGTCTCTCTTCGTGCCCTCAGGGGACCGTTCTGCCAACCCTGCCGCCTCTGGTGTTACAGGGCGCAGCGGTCTCCGGCGAGCACATATCTCAAGGTCCACCTGGAAACGTAGTGGCCTCGGGATGCCCGCCCCCTCTGAGGAGGGTGCTAGAGCAGTCTGTTTGGTCGTTCCCTGCCGGTGCGCCGTTACAGGGCGACGAACCGACTGCTCAACAGCAGGAGAAAAATACGGTGCCGTCTCTCTTCGGTGCCCTCAGGGGACCGTTCTGCCAACCCTGCCGCCTCCGGTGTTACAGGGCGCAGCGGTCTCCGGCGAGCACATATCTCAAGGTCCACCTGGAAACGTAGTGGCCTCGGGATGCCCGCCCCCTCTGAGGAGGGTGCTAGAGCAGTCTGTTTGGTCGTTCCCTGCCGGTGCGCCGTTACAGGGCGACGAACCGACTACTCAACAGCAACAAAATCCAGAAACCAGTCTCGAGAGACTGGTACCTCTAGTAGAATCTTTGACAGCATGGAAGCTACTGTCAAATGTTTCTCGTTGGGTCCTGCAGACCGTGGAAAAAGGGTATTAGATACAATTCTGGTAACGCCCACCGCGGTTTATGGGGATCCTGCCCACAATGGTGGGCCCCGAGCAGGTTCTGGTTATGGAACAGGAAGTAAACACTCTGTTAGATAAAGGGGCCATAGAATATGTACCTCCCTCCAACAGGGAAACCGGGTTTTACAGCCGGTACTTCATAGTTCCAAAGTAGGACGGGGGATTGCGTCCCATTTTAGGTCTTCGAGTTGTCATGCAGCTCAAGTTCAAAATGTTAACATTGAGACAATCGTGCCACAGATTAGTCCGAGGACTGGTTTGTCACGATAGACCTCAAGGACGCATATTTCCATCCGTCCGTGTCATTGGAAGTTCCTGAGGTTTGCTTTCGGGGGCAAAGCATACCAATATCGAGTTCTTCCATTCGGCCTGGCTTTATCACCCCGCACTTTCACCAAATGCGTGGATGCAGCTCTGGCGCCTCTGCGCCTCCGGGGTATTCGCATCACGAACTACATCGACGATTGGTTGATTTTAGCTCAGTCGCATTAGATGGCGGTTCAACATCGAGACGTTGTTCTCGCCCATATGAAAGAGTTGGGGTTACGGCTGAACGGCAAGAAGAGTGTGCTTCTCTATTTTTGAGGACCACTTTTTTAGGCGTGGTTTGGGATTCAGTGTCGATGCAGGCGCGCCTGTCATCGCCACGCTTCGATCCTGGCAGCTGTGAGAAGTGTAAAGCTAGGCCAGCTACTCACTGTCAAACAGTTCCAGAGACTGTTGGGTCTCATGGCAGCAGCTTCCAACGGGATACCTTTTGGACTGCTGTACATGAGGCCCCTGCAGTGGTGGCTCAGGACCAGAGGGTTTTTCCCCGAGGGGCAACCCATTTCGCACAATCAAGGTCACGCGGTGATGCCTACGTGCCTTGGTTATGTGGAAGAAACCTTGGTTCCTGTCCCAGGGCCCAGTGCTGGGAGCTCCTTGTCGTTGCAAACTGCTAACGACGGATGCTTCCCTCACGGGTTGGGGAGCGATCCTGAGGGTCGCTCATCTCAAGGTCTGTGGGAAGACCATCATCGTTCCTGGCATTCTATAGCCTAGAGATGTTAGCTGTCTTCCGGGCTCTGAGGAGCTTTATCACAGGTCTCAGGGGACACCATGTGTAGTACATACGGACAACACGTCGGTAGTCGCCTATATCAACCACCAGGGGGGTTTGCGCTCGCGCCCGTTATGCAACTTGGCACGCCATATCCTCTTGTGGTCCCAGGGAAAGCTGCTGTCTCTCAGGGCAGCGTACATCCCCGGGGTCCAGAATATAGGAGCAGACACTCTGTCGAGACAGGGGCTGAGGCCCGGGGAATGGAGGCTCCACCCCGAGGTGGTGGAGCTGATATGGAGGGAGTTTGGCAAGCACAAGTGGATCTGTTTGCGTCTCGAGAGACGTCTCACTGTCCACTTTGGTTCTCCCTCACGCATCCAGCTCCTCTGGGACTGGATGCTATGGTGCAGACGTGGCCGAGGCTGTACGCTTTCCCCCCAGTTGCTCTGCTCCCGGGAGTTCTGGAAAGAGTTCGCAGGGACCGGGTTTGCCTGCTTCTGATAGCCCCGCACTGGCCGGGCAGAGTATGGTTTCCCGACCTCGTGTCTCTCCTCGACGGGCCTCCCCTGGAGTTACCCGTCAGGAGAGACCTTCTGTCCCAGGCAGGGGGCTCAATATTTCACCCCCGCCCAGAACTGTGGAACCTGTGGGCTTGGCCTCTGAGGGGGCCCAGCTCATAGTGTCAGGTCTCTCAACTGAGGTTGTTGAGACCATTCTACAGTCCAGAGCTCCCTCCACGAGGAAACTTTATGCCCTGAAGTGGAGACTATTCACTTCTTGGTGTAGTGACTGTCGGTTGGACCCAGTTAACTGCCCACTTGGTACAGTGCTGGAGTTCCTGCAAGAACGGTTCACTGCAGGTCTAACCCCGTCCACTTTAAAGGTTTATGTGGCGGCCATAGGTGCTTACCACATGCTTTTGGGTGGAATCTCTGTGGGGAAAGACCCCTTGGTATCTCGTTTCCTTCGTGGCACTTGAGGCTGAGGCCTGCAGTTTGCTCTAGGGTCCCTCCATGGGGTTTGTCCTTTGCGCTGCAAGGCCTTTCCCTGGCCCCTTTTGAGCCTATTGAGGAGGCTCCAGAGAAGTTCTTGACACTGAAAGCTCTGTTCCTTCTAACTATTTTCTGCAGGCCTTCTGTCCTCTTCCTTTTCACGGACCAGGAAAGAACTATTTGCTTTGCCCAGTTCGGGCGTTAGACGCTATGTCCACAGAGCTGCCCTGTGGCTTAAAACTACCAATTATTTGGGTGTTTCGGGTCCCCTAACAAGGGATATCCAGTGTCTAAGCAAAGGATGAGCAAGTGGGTGGTTAGGCCATTTCGCTTGCTTATGAAGCAGCCGGACAGCCTTCTCCTATGGCTGTCCGGTCGCACTCTACTAGGAGTATGGCGGCCTCCAAGGCCCTTATATCAGGAGTTTCCTTACAGGACGTTTGTGATGCGGCAGGCTGGTCCTCACCGCACACATTCGTCAGGTTCTACTCTCTGGATTTGGACTCTACTCCAGGGTCTCATGTTCTGTCTTCCTAGTGCTGCTCACTTGATTTCACACAGGACAGACATTCGTAGCTATGGTGGCGTTGGTATAGAGCTTCCCATAGCGTCAAACTCGACGCAACGCGAGTTCTCTTGAAAGGGAACGCCTCGGTTACGACTGTAACCTCGGTTCCCTGAAGAGGGAACGAGCGTTGCGTCACCTTGCCATATCTCCTTCATGCCTGTCAGCGGCTACTTCAGACTTTTTACGAAGCTGTCGCTCTCTGTTTTCAAGCAGGCTTTATAGTTTCCTGGTACGTGACGTCACCCGCATCTGACACTCCGCCACGCCATTGGACTGATTTTACATGTGCTTCAAGACATCATCACGCAAAGCGTTCCCATAGCGTCAAACTCGACGCAACGCTCGTTCCCTCTTCAGGGAACCGAGGTTACAGTCGTAACCGAGGCGTTTTTTACACTGTTAAAGAGTTGGATTCCCATGCTAAACATGGTCAAAGTTTCAAAAGTTAAGTTGTACGTTTGAAGGAGTATTTTTGTTCCAAAAATTGTCCTTCCGGTTTGTCACAAGTTTCGGAAAGTTTTTTTCGAGTATGGCTCTGACTTACGTAAGAGAGAGCGGAATTTCCTAATATGGGTCCTAAGGGCACTTCTCCGGTAAGATCGCGGGCGCGCGCGCACTCGTAAAACAGAGCAAGAGAGTGAAAGCAGTTCGCCATCAAAGCGCCCTGCCCGGCTTTTGGGAAGTCAGTGTCACCAAAGAGGTGTGTTTTTGGTTGCCAGGGCAAGACAACCCTGCACAGATTCCCAAAGAACCCGGCGTTAAGGGACCCGTGGATGGAGTTTGTTTTCCTGAGCAAACGGAGTTGTGCAAGACTGTTGTTCCCTGCATTTCGACGATGATTGTTTTATAAACAAAGCCCAGATCGTCTAATGCTTAAGGATCGAGCAGTCACAATGATAAAGGTTCGCGGTCGTGCGTTGGAACGGTGAGTAAAACTGTTGAACAAATGTCTCTGTGTGTTGTTAGCTCGGCGCGTTAGCACAGCTTTAGCTCCGCCCACACGGCCCGCCCCCAGCCGCTCGTTTTTTTCCGGAAAGACTCGGTACAGCCAATCTTTCAATTAAAAATATAATAAAACAAAAGACTTTTTGGAGATATGAAGGATGCAATATTACTCTATAGGTACTCAAGATTAACAGGAGATTGAGTAAAAATGAGCATTTCACCCCCCCTTTAAAGATTATTAATAGAGGTATATTTGTTTCCACCAATCGCTTTACATGTGAAGTTTACGACGAAAGCACGTAGCGCGAGCCCTCTCGGAACCCATAGAGAATGCATTGCAGTGCCTGCAGTTCAGGAAAAAATAAATAAATCGTTGTATGGAAGTCTATGGGAACACTGGGCGATTCTCGGCCAGAGTGAAATCGCCCAAAAAGAGGCGGTACTCCACAGAACGTGGCTTCACGCTGATTGGACTATATCTAGCGTAACTCTGTGGTTGAATGCGAACGTGATTGAAAAAGTCCCTTTCACACTTTGGTGGTGTGTCGGCGTCGCCCAATCGCCCTAATGAAGAAACCGCCGCTGTCATCATCCAGTTCAGTTCAGTTCTGACCCAAACCCAAACTCCATCAGGTTAGCTTGTTAACAACTAATAAAAAATGTTTCAGTACTGACTGTGATGCCATTATTTTCACCATTGCTGACTCTTATTTATGATGTTCTTATGTTGCTGAGGTGTTTTTTTTCCTGTTCCCACACTGTACTCCTCACAGGAGCATAGTCTGGGGGTTGCCTTTTTCTCCTCACCTCTCCTCATGTCATGCTGTATTTTTTTCCTCAATCCCCTGTCTTCCTGTCTTGTCTACCCCCTTGTCATATTGTATGTATGTTGTTTGGACAGGTTGATGGCTAATTTCGCTGGTACTTGTGACTAAGTGACAATAAAGGCTACTACTACTACTACTATACAGTTTAGCAGTGACACATTTCTGCATAATGACCATGAAACTGTCAATTCCACCATTCAGAGAGAGAGAGATAGGGAGAGAGAGAGAGAGAGAGAGAGATAGGGAGAGGGAGAGAGAGAGAGAGAGATAGGGAGAGAGAGAGAGAGAGAGAGAGAGAGAGAGATAGGGAGAGGGAGAGAGAGAGAATGGCAAGTATTGTTGAAAGGAAAAACACACTCACACTCCTATCACACACATGCTCTTTCTGTACCGCAACAGTTTATTAATCTCAACATTTCTGTGACCCTGAAACTCTTTCAAAGGCCAGTCTGGTACAGTCCTCTAAGGTGTTTCGATCAGTGTGTCCTCCTCTCGGGCTGTTGGTCCAGATGGCGAGGAGTGGGGTGTCGATGACAGTTCTCCTCGAAGCAGACTGTTGCACACTCCCTCACCACAGACTTCACTACTCACTCTCCCTAAACTACACCAACTGATCTAACATCCATATTTAATACATTATGACATCTAAGGGGCTGTTTACACCTGGCCACTTCATGCGTTTTCTCAGATCGGATAGCTATCTGATTTATCAAAACGATTCCATTTACACCTGGTCACATAAATGTGTTTTTGTGAAACGGATTTAAATCCGATCTTCAATTCCCGCGCTATATGCAGATTTAATGAAGTGCATGTCACGAAAGCAACAGATATGAGCTGCATTTTATTGATCGTCAGTTAAAATTTCAAAATCAAAGACCGCAATAAGAGAGATCAGTAACAGCCCTGGTAAGATCATTTCGTTTCTTTACTTTTAATGATGATGATTGTGTGTTAAGCGTCTGCGACTTACTTTCACTTTGATTTGCGATAGTTTGCACGTTGGCTTAATGAATAATGCTCAGCTTCTCATCTGCGGTGACGCGCGTGTTCCAGTAGCGTCGCGTCGTCATATCTGGCTATATAACATTATATAGCCTATAACACGCTCTCACACGTTTATTTTTTAGCATTTTTGGGAGGAGTACAATTTGAGACAATCCGATCTGAGAAAACGCATGAAGTGGCCAGGTGTAAACAGCCCCTAAAATGTGGTTAAGATTCGATTAAATGTGATTCTATTATTTTAGTTAAAAAATGCCATACTTTAGTCATACTTTATCTAAACTGAGACAAAGATATGGTGGGGCATCAAATGTGCGTGGAGATACGTGTGCGTCCGCCTCTCTCTCAGATATGAAATTTAAACATCACAAATTACCTTGAAATTGTGCGCAGCTGAATGGTTTCAGACCTCCGCCTTCACTGTAAAATCCAACAGTGATTCTAACTAGCACTTTTTAATTAACTTTACTTAATGTCTTAATTTAATTGTAAAAATCTAGTAATCTGTACTAATATTATTAATTGATTGGTTTCAGTTTGGTTTTTGAGGCGGGGAAATTCTTAATGGACTTTTCACTCATTCCCTCCAATTCTGCAGTTTATTTTTCTCTGTTTGCATTCACTCATTTCCAAAAAGTCATCTTGAATGTTGAATTATCAATACAACTGAAAACTTTGAGAGAACATCACATAAGCTGGCTTCAAAAAAGTAAATTTTCCTAAAATGTTTTAGTCACTGTGGCGAGCAGGACGAGGCCGAGGGCCGTGGGAGAATTAGGGTTCCCTTTATATATATATATATATATATATATATATATATATATATATATATATATATATATATTAGAGGTGGGCATAGATTGATTTTTTTAATCTAGATTAATTTTGAAATTAATCTAGATTAATCTAGATTAAAATGGTTCATTTGAATTCTGCCGAAGGCATTCATAATATGTGTGCTACCCAAATAATGACTATAAAAGTAAGTCTTTGAGAACGGGTTTCTCAAGCCAGGTGGCGCATTAGACCAGGGGCTCATCTCCTGTTTCCAAAATGCATCACAAACTGCTTGAGAAAGCTGTTCTACTCATAGACTGTAAAAGGTTACTACTGTACTGTTACCGTCCGTAGGTAACATTAGGTAGGCCTATGTTATTATCAACTACTATAGGCTATCAATTAGGGATGGGCGATCTGGCCTAAAATCCATATTGTGATATACATTGCAGCCTCTTGCGATAATGATATTATAATAAAACTATTTCAGAACAGGTTACACAGACTCTGCTAAACAACTGCTAAATGTTTTTTTTTTTTTTTTTTGAAAGGGTGTATGTAGTTTTGAGAACATATATTGTGCAAGATAAATTTTGCAGATAAATAAGATTTAAGTACACTAGCTGCAGAGACTTAAGTAGGTCTTGTTTATTATGGCTTGGAGCTTATGAAACCCCAAATTTAAAATTAGAATATTGTCTAACTGATGTCTTTTCAGTTAAAAAGAAACACAACAACGATTCTTAAAATCGGGCGCTTTTAATAAAAAGAGATTATGTGCTACACCACTCACTAAGATATATTGGGAATAATACGCGCGCGCTGGTATTCAGTGATATGTTTCGTTTTGAATTTGAGGTGGTAGAACGGATTAGTCGTGTGTTAACTTACCGAACTGTTACACCACACAGTCTACGTCGGACGGCTTAAATCCGAACCAAGTCCAAATAAACTTCCTGCTTTGCTACTGTTCGGACGCTTTTGCCTACTGCTCCGCACTTTGCTCTATCGCTTTCGTTATTATTACATTTTATCTCCTAATTTTAACTTCAGTGAATCAGCACAGTGCTCAGGACGCTTGGATTACTATAAAAAAGCAGAATTAGTTTCATTCCTTCAGAATTTACTGAAGCTTACATTCCGAGGAAGAGAAAACTGAACTGCTTACATTCTGGCGGAAGAGAAAACATTCACAAGGATAAGAGAAAATGCGTCCTTTTGATTCTACTTGCTGTACTAACTGCCAAAAACTTTTACAAAGGATTACAGTTCTTGAAACAAAGCTAATGGTAGGATCAAACCAGACGGAACCCACAACAGAGTTTCATCAAGGACAAATACAGCGCACAGCCGGTGAGTGTCATGAATTTAATGCTCCTCAACAGAACAGACCTAGTGCAGAGAAACAAGCCGATCGACCTACAAACCGTTGGTACAAAGAGGGGGCAAAACCCAAAAATAGAGGCATTAGACTCTCTCAGGCAAAAATAGTTTCATCTACACCATACACAGCTACAAGGATTACAAACACTGGTCGTCTTCCACAACCTATTCATCTTAAGAACAGATTTGAAGTATTATTGAATGAGGAATGCTCAAATTTGTTAAATGTGGATGAACACAGACAGCCAGGAGCTCACTCTGATACTAACAGGCGCTCAAGGTCAAGCAGACAGCGGCACTCAGCTCAGAGCGCAGCCGAGGTCAAAACATTGATAGTTGGGGACTCTACGATCAGAGATATCAGCTCGAAAGATACAACTACATGCTGCCTTCCACAAGCAACAACCTCTGACGTAAACAGAGAAATTCAAAACATTTTGATGAAACATAAGACTGCAAATCGACTCATCATTCATGTGGGGAAGAATGATATCCATAAAGAGCAGTCAGAACAGCTTAAGAAGGATTTCAATGAACTTTTTGAAACACTCAAAAGACTGAAAGTACAAACATTCATCAGTGGACCACTCCCAGCAAGAGGAAGTAACAGGTTCTCACGGTTGCTTGGGCTTAATTCATGGCTGCAAAAAACCTGTAATATAAAAGGAGTGAACTTCATAGACAACTTTAATCTTTTCTGGAATCAGAGGCCACTGTTTCAACAAAATGGCCATCTTCCAAACAAACTGGGTTCAAGAGTGCTAAAGGACAATATCCTTTTCTCCCTTCACCATCCTTCTGCCAATCCAATCAACCAGAATGGCACACACTCACCTGGACACAGTTTGAATGACCACAGGACTTCGCTTCAGGACTTGAATGGACATGCGGCTGACACATCTCACAAAGACAATGATAACACCATGCAGCCAAAACAACTTCTGCTCATGGACACAACTTCAGCTGAGCCCTGCCCACTGAGCTCACCAGAGTCAGACTGTGACATATTAGAAATGTCACAAGATTCAGCTCCCAAGGACAGCATATTACAGCCTCCAATAACAACAGATTCAGCACCCAAGAATGACCAGGGAAGCCAGGACAGCATATTACAGCCTCCAATAACAACAGATTCAGCACCCAAGAATGACCAGGGAAGCCAGGACAGCATATTACAGCCTCCAATAACAACAGATTCAGCACCCAAGAATGACCAGGGAAGCCAGGACACCATATTACAGCCTCCAATAACAACAGATTCAGCACCCAAGAATGACCAGGGAAGCCAGGACAGTACATTACAGCCACCAGTAACAACAGATTCAGCACCCAAACACGACCAGGAAAGCCAAGACAGCATATTACAGCCTCCATTAACACCACAGCCACTCTCACCGCTATCACTATCTCCTACATCCCCATTGATGTGTTTCTCAGAGAAAATGGAAAAACTAGTGTATGCTGGAACCCAATTCGCTGGAAGCCCCCAGATATCAACCAGAAAAACATCACTACCACCAAAGTCTATGGGCGCAGCTCGCCCTCTCCCCCCTCCCCCTCCTCCCCGAGCATTAAGGCCCCTTCCACAACGCCAGGGCCCACAACTTCCACCGTCTGCTCGAGGTGTTACAAAATCAACTGATACCAGCTCCAAGTGATTTGTGCCGGGTCCCCGCTGTGATAACAGTAACTTTCTCAAATGTTTACAGAACAAGCGGGAACCCAGTGTTCCTGTATCATCTGTTCATTCACATGTTAGAAAGTCTAAGGCCTTTAAAAGCCGTACAGCAAACCCATCTAATCTGGTGCCTATCACACGACAAACTAAGATTGTGGACACAAAAAGCAAGACTGTTAAGTTAGCACTTTTAAACATCCGCTCACTTAAAAATAAATCACTTCTAGTCAATGACTTTATAAGCACATACAACCTGGACTTTATATTTCTAAATGAAACTTGGCTAGAAGCCAGCTGCAGTGCAACAATCCTCAATGAAACATCTCCTCCGAACTTTACCTTTATGAGTGTCTCCAGAGCTGGAAGGAGAGGTGGGGGTGTAGCTGCTCTTTTTAAAGATGTCTATCAATGTAAGCAAATATCATTTGGTAATTACCCGTCTTTTGAATATCTGGGTATTGTGTTAAAAGGTGCTCCACGGATTTTACTTATCACTATTTACAGGCCTCCAAAATACTCTTCAGCCTTTGCTGAAGACTTTACAGAACTGTTATCAATAATTTCCTCAGAGTTTGACAGTTTCACTATTGCTGGAGATTTTAACATTCACATAGATAATTCAGAAAATAATATGGCAAAAGAAATCAATACTGTTTTAAAAACTTTTGATCTGATTCAACATGTACATGGGCCCACACACAATCGTGGACACACTCTAGATTTACTTATCAGTAAGGGTCTAAACATTTCATTGAATGATATTAAGGATGTCGCACTCTCTGATCATTACTGTATTTTCTTTGATTTATTGATCTCTCCTGCCATTGAAGTTAGATCTGTGTCTGTCAAGAAGAGATGCCTAAATGAGAACACTAGTGTACTATTTATGAAGGCCATATCCCTAAGACCGAGCATATCTGCTGACTCGGTTGATTCTCTCCTTGTTTCTTTTAACTCGAAGGTTAAAAATGTAATTGATGATATTGCTCCTGTGAAAGTCAGGAAGAATGGTAAACAAAAAGCACCTTGGAGAAACTCAACAGCAGTGCAAATTATGAAAAGACAATGCAGAAAATCAGAGCGCATGTGGCGAAAGACAAAACTTGTAATCCACTATAACATCTATAGAGACACCATTCGTGCTTTCAATATGGAACTAGGCAAAGCTAGACAGACTTTCTTCTCCAATATCATAAACAGAAACCTAAATAATACTCGAAATCTCTTCGCTACTGTCGACAGACTAACAAATCCCCCAAGCCAGATTCCCAGTGAAATGCTCTCCGACAGCAAGTGTAGTGAGTTTGCTACCTTTTTCTCTGAGAAAATCAATAATATTAGAAAGGTGATCAGCACATCCTTGAGTTGCACTGAGGTCAGACAGATCAGACTACAACCTGAGAAAGTAGTTACTATGTCTGATTTTGAAGAAATTGATGGCAAAATTCTGAAAGAAACCGTTCAGCACCTTAAAACATCAACCTGCGCCCTTGACACACTTCCCACATCTTTTTTTAAAAGTGTGTTAGACTGTTTAGAAGCAGATCTCCTAGAAGTGGTAAATGCCTCACTTTTCTATGGAAGTTTTCCAAACTCCCTTAAAACTGCTGTTGTCAAACCCCTCCTGAAAAAGAGCAATCTGGATAAGACTATATTAAGCAACTATAGACCGATCTCAAATCTTCCTTTCACAGGCAAAATCATTGAAAAAGTTGTCTTCAACCAGCTGAACAAATTCTTAAACTCAAATGGATACTTTGATAATTTTCAATCTGGTTTCCGACCGCACCACAGCACAGAGACGGCGCTCATTAAGATAATAAACGATATTCGCTTAAATACGGATTCAGGCAAATTATCAGTGCTGGTTCTACTCGACCTCAGTGCTGCATTTGACACTGTCGATCACAAAATACTTCTGGACAGGCTGGAAAACTGGGTGGGGATTTCTGGGATAGTCCTAAAATGGTTCAGGTCATACTTAGATGGGAGAGGTTATTATGTGAGTATAGGTGACCATAAGTCTGAGTGGACGCCCATGACATGCGGAGTCCCTCAAGGCTCAATTCTTGCGCCACTCCTGTTCAACCTGTATATGCTCCCAATGAGCCAAATAATGAGAAAGAACCAAATCGCTTACCACAGCTATGCAGACGACACACAGATCTACTTAGCCCTATCGCCTAACGATTACAGCCCCATTGACTCCCTGTGCCAATGCATCGATGAAGTCAACAGCTGGATGTGCCAAAACTTTCTACAGTTAAACAAAGACAAAACTGAAATCATTGTGTTTGGAAACAAAGATGAAGTTCTCAAGGTGAACGCATACCTTCACTCTAAAGGTCAAACAACTAAAAATCAAGTCAGGAATCTTGGTGTGTCTTTAGAGTCAGACCTTAGTTTCAATAGTCATGTCAAAGCAATAACTAAATCAGCATACTATCATCTGAAAAATATTGCAAGAATTAGATGCTTTGTTTCCAGTCAAGACTTAGAGAAACTTGTTCATGCTTTCATCACCAGCAGGGTGGATTATTGTAATGGACTCCTCACTGGCCTTCCCAAAAAGACCATAAGACATTTGCAGCTCATACAGAACGCTGCTGCCAGGATTCTTAGCAGAACCAGAAAATATGAACATATCACACCAGTACTCAGGTCATTACACTGGCTGCCAGTTACTTATAGGATTGATTTTAAAGTATTATTACTAGTATATAAATCATTTAATGGCCTAGGACCTCAATACATTGCAGATATGCTCACGGAATACAAACCCAACAGATTACTCAGATCATTAGGATCACATCAGCTAGAAGTTCCAAGAGTTCACTCTAAGCATGGAGAGTCTGCTTTTAGCTATTATGCCAGCCGCAGCTGGAACCAGCTCCCAGAGGAGATCAGATGTGCTCCTACAGTAGTCACATTCAAATCCAGACTCAAAACACATCTGTTTAACTTTGCATTTAATGAATGAGCACTGTGTCACTGTCTGTCCGACTGTTTATACTGTGTCTTATTTTAGTCTTTATTCTAAACTGTTTTAATTATTTTTAGTTCTTTCTCGTTTCTTTATTTTAAACTGTTCTTTATTCTAAACTGTTTTAATTATTTTTAGTTCTTTCTTGTTTCTTTATTCTAAACTGTTTTGTATATTCTTATTTCTTCTGTTTATTTTTAATAGTATGTAAAGCACTTTGAATTACCATTGTGTATGAAATGTGCTATATAAATAAACTTGCCTTGCCTTGCCTTGCCTTGCCTTGCCTTGCCAAATAATGGATGTTGTTGCACCGATCTTTTACACCAGCTTTCACTTTCAGCCGTGTTTACTTAAGATGACGACGAATTTGATGCGTTGCGGCCGGGTGTTCCTCGCGGCCGCGGGTAGATTGCGTCATCAGCTTGTGTAGTTAGAGCCAGCTCCCAACCAAACTTGGAGAATAGATTAATGGCGATATTTTTTTTATCGCGCGATAAGAGTCTTGCGTTATCGCAGCGCGTTAACGCCGATAACGGCCCACCACTAATATATATATATATATATATATATATATATATATATATATATATATATATATAATGTATGGATGAATGATGTGTAACATAACTAACTATTTTATTGCTAACACTTATTGTCACAGTGTCTGGTGGTTCCCTGGGTTAAACACTAGAGGTCTTCAGTTTTCACGGTGTCTATGCATTTTCACTACAATTCCCATGATCCTGTCTGTCACTGATTGTTCATTGTCTTTCAGCTGTTTCTTGTTACCTTGTCAGCACTTGTGTGTGTATATATACCCTGTCTGTTTCAGTGTTTGTCACGGAGTCCTTGGGTGCTTCTCAATATCGCTCCTCGTCTCCTCTCTCCTCCGTCCTCCATCCTATGACCCGGAAACCGATCGAGCTCAGCCATCTTGAAGGACATCTCAATTCTCTGATTGCACCGCGAGGATGCGAGGATCGAGGAGTGAGGAGGCTTCCTGAGGAGTCATGAGCAAGGATACACAGGTGTATCCTATGCGGAAGAGTTTTATCGACTAAACGTGACGCACAAATAAATTCTCCTCCCCCATCACATCTGTTACAATAATTTTAATTTATACTTTACCTTTGCAGTTTATACAAACCACACATCTCACATATTTCAACAGGACATCTTGCTTTATTATTATTTATTATGAATTTCTTAAATAACCAAACTTTAACAACATGAGGGCAGATCCTTTGAGCGCAGTTGATGACGCTGTGGAGTGACGCTCGAGTGATCAAGTATTCCAATATATAAATAAGCTTTCCTTCGATTCCTCCGTCCTCGCTTCTTTTCCTTGCAGCCTTCCCTCGCATCCTACAGGGGGTGGAGCTAAGACGCGAGGAAAAGAAGCAAGGAAAGGAAACGAGGATGCACAAATAAGAATTGAGAAGCACCCCTTGTCTTTTATCACACCACTTCCGTGTTCTGCCTTGTTGTCTGTTTTTGGATTGTTTTATGTTTTGGATTGCTTCTTTGGTTTTGACCCCTGCCTGGACTGGATTTGAGTAACGGATTTCCCTTAATAAATTATACTGCTTTTGGATCTTCTCTCTGTTTCCCGTGTGATGGATCATGACACTTATGTCCTAAACACCTTGGAATTGGGTTTAAATAATTCCTCTTTATTTGTGGTCCATCTTGCAATTGATCATGCTTGAATCACACATACTTCAACATTCAGCATGGAAAACACAACAATGGTAACAATTATATTTTATTTAAAGTAAATTATCAAGTACTCTCTACAGTTATTTTTCGGTTACTAGAACTCTTGTGTAAGTGAACTATACTAACTAAACATTTGTCAGTACCACATACTATTCCTATTTCACTATACTTGTTTTTTTTATGGCAATCGGTTTGCATGCTTTTTAAGTAAGTCTAACTAATTCGATTTTACAGTGTTGTAAATGCAGCCTAAATAATGTCATTAACATATAAAAGATCTCCAGTCAACATACAAATGTTTTGCTTGAGAATGGCGACAGCAAGAATTGCTCTGCACAAGGTAAAGTGTGTGGGTGAGCAAGGCACAACTAACGCTTACATCTTTTCCACGTCAAAAAACATTTATATGAACGTTGGCATGGATTTTAACGTACGCACACACTAAGATCAAATCTGTGCATACGCATGTTCCTAACCCATAAATGAGGCCCTAAGAATCTAGATTTGTTAAGTTTTCTGAAAATAAGAAATAAAAATACAATACAATACATTGTATTTATTGTAATTGCCACTTGTAGGGTTTCTGTGACTGTGACTGTGACATCACCAGGACCCGCCTACTTGTTCACAATCACCAGGACCCGCCCACTCATTCACAATCACCAGGACCCGCCCACTCATTCACAATTACCAGAACCCGCCCACTCGTTCACAATCACCATCACCAGGAGCCGCCCACTCGTTCACCATCACCAGGACCCGCCCACTCGTTCACAATCACCAGGACCCACCCACTCGTTCACAATTACCAGGACCCGCCCACTCGTTCACAATCACCAGGACCCGCCCACTCATTCACAATCACCATCACCAGGAGCCGCCCACTCGTTCACCATCACCATCACCAGGAGCCGCCCACTCGTTCACCATCACCAGGACCCGCCCACTTGTTCACAATCACCATCACCAGGACCCGCCCACTCATTCACAATCACCATCACCAGGAGCCGCCCACTCGTTCACAATCACCAGGACCCGCCCACTCGTTCACAATCACCATCACCAGGACCCGCCCACTCGTTCACAATCACCATCACCAGGACCCGCCCACTCATTACTGACTCATTACAGTACTGACTCGCTGCTCCCTCACTCCCTCATCAACACACCCGTTATATACGCTGTTCACCTTTCACTCCTTGTCTGATCTCGCTGTAATATACACTGCTTTATGTCAGACTCCTTACCTATCTACTCAAATGAGATCGTCTCGTCCTGTATCCAGTCTCCTGTCCGTCATCCTGATCCAGATCACCTGTCTTCGTGTTCACTCGTCACCTGCACAGAGAATCCACTTCAGTCATCGCCAGCTAAGTCACCATCATCATTCTACAAGTCACCATCCTCTCACCATCATCTGGTTCCCGTTGTTCCACCACCACTCTGCTTATAATAAACACTGTGTGCACCTAAACCTGTCTGTCTCCTCCTGTGTTTGTGACAGAAGACCAGACCATCACGCAGAGTCCTGTTGGAACCAGCGGGGAGCATTCACCGGTTCAGTTTGCCGAACCTGTGCGGGCGGTTCAGCAAACTCTCCCCTCTGCATCACCCGCTCCTTCGCCACCTGCCTCTGCCCATCCCATGGCCCGACCAGCGACATACAATGGTGATGCGGAGGATTGCAGCGGGTCACTTCTACAAAGTTCACTATATTTTGAAATGCAACCTCCGCCAAGGTAATACTTCTATAAATGCTTATGCTCTGCAGTTCTGCACGTTGGCGGCATCTAGCGGCTGAGACGACCCTTTTGACAGCCTTTGGCCAGGGTCTGAACCCGGAAGTGTGTCATCAGGTGGTCATTTATGATGACCTCGGTTTGGAGAGTTTCATTCAGAAAGCTGTGCGTATCTCTCAACGTCTTTCAGCCCTCTCATTGGATCAACCCACTTCGCATCCTCTGCCCATCTTTCCATCATTTTCAATACTCGCAATTACAACTCTTGACTCACTACAGTGGTTTTGACGGAACAAGATGTTTTTATACCAGGGCCTGAGCCTATGCCGAAGGTGTGGTGAGCTGGTGCCTGCTTGCGTCACGCGGCACCACAACTTCCTATAGGAAAATTCAACTGCAGTAGCCAGTTGACGTTTTTACACCATATGTTGTAGAATTAAAACACTTTATACCTAAATGACAAAAAATGTACTCGAATCAATGAACAGCACTAATAGAGCCCCAGTCTTACAGATCATTATCTAAAAAAAGTTGTTTTAGGGTTTAGTTACCCTTTAATAAACACTGTGTGGACCTAAACCTGTCTGTCACCTTTGTGTTTGTGACACTAATGTTATCAAGCCATTATTCAGCAGTACCTTGGGTAAAAAAAAAACACTTCAAAACACATTATCATGTTTTTTTAACAACAATTGTTGATGTCAATGAACTGTAAGTCATGATTCTAGGGCCGTGTCCACATATTTTGTTCTTATTTAAATGCTCCATAAAACTTTCAAAAATCAAGTGTAGTATCAGTTCTCAAGCTCGCATCAGCTGATCTACCTATAGCAGGGGTGCCCAATCCTGCTCCTGCCGATCGACTTTCCTGCACAGTTCATCTCCAACCCTAATCAAACACACCTGCCTTTAATTTTCAAGTGATCCTGAAGACCTTAATTGGTTGCTTCCGGTGTGTTTGATTAGGGTTGGAGATGAACTGTGCAGGATAGTCGATCGGCAGCAGCAGGATTGGGCACCCCTGACCTATAGGAATACGACGCCTATCACTGTATACATATATAAGCTCCCTCAGTATTATTAGCAGCTATCGTGTTTCTCAGGAGCTAATTAAATTGTGAAATTCGGCTGGCAAACCACATCATCTCACAAGGAATCGTGCAATCGGGAATTTAGTGAGAGGAATTCGTTCCCCACAAGGATTTCACCTCAGATTCATTCAAATTCGTGAACTTGAACACGAGATTCGCCGCATTGATCATAAGCTGCCTGACTTGGAAGTGACCCCAGTCTGCATTGCTGCTCGCATCGCTGCATTATTGACACAGGACTCGACGTGATTCATTCTCCATTCATCCCTGAAAGTCTTCATGAAACTAAGCTAAATTCCTTTTTAATGCTCATTGCTAAAAGCTATCAGGGTACTGGCAATATGCTTGTTGCTAATGCCATACGTGTTGCTTGGGCTTCTCTAGTCGTTTTCATTAAAATGCTCTTACTAGGCTTATGCAATCATATTGGCTATGTGCATTACTTATCTGTTGTCATTGGCAACTGGTCATGTTGCACATGCTGTGCTTTTAGCACTATGCAGCACAGATTCAAGCAGCTTGCGGTGATAGTTAGGAAATAACAATTCATGGTGCAAACGGAATCATCTCTGCTGTGGCACAGCTCTAAAAAGACTTAGTAAACAGTCACTATTCAGTTGAGTCAGTTTAGTGTTGATTCTGTCGGGTATCGGACACGGTTGGTCTATCTAGTTCTTGGAAACACGGCATTCTTAAAGCTATAGTTTATTAGAAATTTCCTCGCTCTAAAGGCTATCTGTTGTTATTGAAACATGCTTGTGCTTAAGGCTATCTGGTTGCTATTGGAAACATGCTCAGATTTACTTTTTTAAAGGGGGGCGTGACCCCAAAAAAAAAAAAAAATTGAGAACCACTGCTCTAAAAGCTGTTAGTTGCTATTGGAAACATGGTTGTGTTTTAGGTCTATATCTGGTGTCATTGTCACATGATGTGCTAAGCTTATCCAGGTATCAGCAAAATGCTTGTTGTTGTTTCAGCAACATTGCTTCTGGGCATTCAAAGCGCTTTACACATAAGGGGGAATCTCCTCAACCACCACCAATGTGCAGCATCCACCATTTGCAATGCAATGCAATCGAATATATGCTCATTACTTGGGCTTCTAGTATTATTGAGCATAGGGGAGAGTGGGGTGAGTTGTGCCAGTTTTTACTCAAAGTGACTTTAATGTGAGGCCATGGCAGTAATGCCTTCAACTTAAGGATGTACATATATTTCAGGATGTGGTGCATCCCTGAGAACAATAACTTTGGATCTGAAATAAATAGTTTCAGAAATACAGCTCTTGGGAAAAAAGTGCCTTTGGGGGAATATATTGGGGGTAAATTGTGCCAGTGATTTCTGAAGTAAAACAGAACATTTTAATGTTATGAACCGTAATGCTATATGAAAGCAAGATAAATTCAATACAAAATTACTCATTTAAGGTTTATTTAGATATTGTCACCCTGGAATACCATAGCATGCGTTTTTCCTATATGGTCAATTGCATAGGGATTTTGTATTGAACATAACTCTGGATCACAGTGTCATAGAGACAAGGGGGCGGGCTCATTTTACTCAGACGACCAATCAGTCCCTCAGGATCATTGTGAAGCTATCAAGCTACGCCCTAGCAACCATTTAGAGCACCATAGCAACACAATATATGATATTTGTGAATCATTTCAGTCAAAAAGGCTTTGGCAATAGATGCCTGTTGACAGAACGCTGTCTGTCAATTATGTAACATAAGTGACTAGGCTAATTTCTAAACATCCTATTGTGACATAGGTCACTTAAAAACGGAATAAAACTTCTCTTTAATAACATAGTGCAAACTCAAAACTGAAATCAGTGTTAGCTAAATTAAACAAATAACAGGCAGGCCTAAGTCAAACACTGATGAGGCATGCCCATCTCCTCACTTCTCAAGATTATCCCCTGTGAGTATGTAGGTCTCTAGGTGGTCTGGATCTGGCACAATTTAACCCAGGCCCTTTGGCACAAATTACCCCAGACCCACAAGTTTGAAAAACTAGCATGATCCAGCAGTTAAGAGCTAACATCATGCTAACTGTATAGACTCATTGTGTAGCCTACTAAAGCACTAAAACATGTGTGAAAAGTTTTCAAACTTGTCTATAATTGTTCAGACACTACAATCAAAAAACCTTAATCATAGAAATTTTACTTTGAAAGGGAAAAAACAGTTTTTTGCATTAAAATATGCTTAACTCTCATGCCATGTGTCTCTCTTCTTTGGAGGATGAGTAAAAGTGATTGCTTTTCAAAATGATGTGGTCACATGACCAATTTCTTCTATGGTTTTCCAGAAACAAGGGTGGAACTACTTCCCCCCCTGGCACAAATCACCCCACTCTCCCCTACTGCACTAAGTGACATGCTGTGGTAATCAAAGTGATGTTTTAGCCTTATCTGGTTGCATATAAAGAATGATTATTGCACATGCTGTGGTAAAGTTAGTACATGCTTGTGGCTTAATCTCGATTATTAGTAACATACTGTGCAAATACACATTAGGTATGTTTACTGCAGAGGTCTGTCATTCAACACTAACAACATCGTAGCTTGATGATCCCGTGAATGAGTGTGAAATCATGGGAGTTGTCATCTTCACCTCCACAACAATGGAATTCAGTACGACAGGAGCAGAAATCATGCTAATGAATGAGGAGGCACACTGTACTTCATTGCTAAGCTGCCTATGACTAAGAGCTACAGAGTGTAAGCTTCCCTGACCCTAACCCTATTTTAATACTAGAGTAGAATAGAATAGAATACAATAGGTTTTATTGTCATTGTCACAGGTACAATGAAATAATTTAAAGTGCTCTTTAGTCAGTTCATCATTCAGTGAGTCTATAAAAATATAATTGAAGTGCTAATGCTAGTTATAGGAACATATAACAGCATTGGCAGCATTCATAATCGTCAACATTAATCATAGTATAATTTTTTTTATTTTTAAAACAGTATGAACACACAGTCACTGCATAAAAACAGTGTGAACATACATCTACAGACATGCAAACTTTCTGTCATTGCATTGATCTATTTTCCATCAGCTTCCATATGCACATTATTTTTTCACGCTCCAGGATAGGCTCTCCTCAATCTGGACTCCCAGGAAGCGGAAGTCTGCCACCCTCTCCACACAGTCCCCGCTGATGATTAATGGTGGGATCTCTGTTTTATTTCTCCTGTGGTTTATGGTGAGTTCTTTGGTCTTTGATGTGTTGAGGAGCAGGTTGTTGGCCCTGCACTCATCTCTGTAGGCAGACTATATAACATGCTTGTTGTGTCAGATTTTGTTGCTGCTAGTCTGAGCTATTGCTGTGGGGTGTATGCTTCCCCTGCCAAACTACACTAGTTTTAGCAATAGTTCCGCGATTTATACAACATGCTTGTTGTATCAGATTTTGCTGCCGCTAGGGGTGTAAGCTTCCCCCAGTAGATCCCATACACTGTTAAATTGGCTACAGCAACATGCTTGTTGCAATGTGTCTTTGCTTGCTCCTGCTTGGGGTGATGCTTCCCCCATTAGAGTGGATCTATAGTGCCACTAACCCTATGCATATACCACTAACATCAGGGTGTATTAACCATTCTATCAGCTTCAGTCGTGTTGCGGGTAGTGTGTAAAAGACATCCAGAATTCCGCTGCCAGTTTATGTTGGGGGATATTGGCATATGGTTGTGTTTTGGGGGGTTATTGCTGCTCTCCTGCTCTTATGTATGCTAGGCTGCATGGATGCGCAGGGAGTTCTTGCCCAGAACAGAACCATACAGCCAATCCTAACTGTATGCTAATTGTCAATCGTATTTGACGATAGTGGTCCTGACAGAACTGTAAGACGTGTGAAATGTGTCGGGTTCTCGCATCAGAAATAGATAATGAGTTCCCCGGGCTGGTGTAGTTATTTCTCTCAGGTAAAACAATGATGATCGCTCCCACTCTCAGTGAGTACGAGCCCTGATCTAATCAGCCCAGCCTCAGGGTTAGCAGTCGCTCTCCTCACTTACAGCTCCTATATGCCAATATATGGAGCTGCTGGATTGTATTTTCTCCTCTTTTTTTTCCTTCTGTCCCAATTTCGTCTGCTACAGGCCTATTGAACTGAAGAAGAGTCGGTCTAGCCTCTAGCAGAGCCACAAAAAGCTAATTAGCCAATTAGACTAAAAGGTTTTTAAGTGAGTCCCCATACTTCTGAAGACATCTCTTTGAATCAGTAAAGCAACAAATTGCACTTACAAATCAGCTGAATATAAAAGTAATTGACCTCTGGCTCAGATTTCACTATCACTCACTTGTTTTTGTTACTGTGTGCTTTCTGCGTTCTCTTCACACCCGATCCCGCACCACCAAAATCCTCATCACTGTAATGCTACACTTTGATATTTGATACAATGATATTCAATTTAAATGAGAAGTAGTACTGACACATCATACATGTACATGATTTATTATGCTGATTAAAACCCTCACGGAAAACACATTACAGTAATACGAATTTGAGGAAATTTGTGCTTAAAAAAATGTACTTTATTTTTATTTGTTTTCTCCTGATTTTATGCTGCAAATTGGCCTGGATGCTTCATCCATCATTAGTGGAACTGTATAGATACATTTTCCCACATTAGCCATCATACAACATAATGAGCCTTCTATTATACCTGCAATTGCACTTGTGCCGGTCACGTAATGCATGCTCTCTACATTTGGCTCTCACTGCTTAGACTAATACAAATATGACAGATAAGCTGTCATTATCATTGTCAGAAAACAAAGCATGGTACATCTGCAGGGGCTCTGACCCCTCTTAGTGTTGGTTATTATTTTCATAGACCTCCGCCATTAGCTGAAATTGAAAAGATCACCTTAGTTTAGTTTCATTACATTATTTGCTCAACATTCTTCTCGTGGAGCTTTTGAATTAGACTATTTCACATACAATCACACATGCTATTTTAGAAATGTTCAACTATGCTTTAAATTCTAAATATTTTTTCTGTATTCCATGAGTTTGAATTATGGACATTCACATGGTCAGCTACACATTGTGCTGTGTACTTTTATATACTGTGTACTATCCTTATATAATAGGCAAGGCAAGGCAAGGCAAGTTTATTTATATAGCACATTTCATACACAATGGTAATTCAAAGTGCTTTACATAACAGTTTAAAATAAAGAAACGAGAAAGAACTAAAAATAATTAAAACAGTTTAGAATAAAGAACAGTTTAAAATAAAGAAACGAGAAAGAACTAAAAATAATTAAAACAGTTTAGAATAAAGACTAAAATAAGACACAGTATAAACAGTCGGACGAACAGCGGCACAGTGCTCATTCAGTAAATGCAAAGTGAAACAGAAGTGTTTTGAGTCTGGATTTGAATGTGACTACAGTAGGAGCACGTCTGATCTCCTCTGGAAGCTGGTTCCAGCATAATAGCTAAAAGTGGACTCGCCATGCTTAGAGTGAACCCTTGGTATTTCTAGCTGATATGATCCTAATGATCTGAGTGATCTGTTGGGTTTATATTCAGTGAGCATATCTGCAATGTATTGAGGTCCTAGGCCATTGAATGATTTATATACCAGTAATAATACTTTAAAATCAATCCTATAAGTAACTGGCAGCCAGTGTAATGACCTGAGTACTGGTGTGATATGATCATATTTTCTGGTTCTGCTCAGAATCCTGGCGGCAGCGTTCTGTATGAGCTGCAAATGTCTTATGGTCTTTTTGGGAAGGCCAGTGAGGAGTCCATTACAATAATCCACCCTGCTGGTGATGAAAGCATGCACAAGTTTCTCTAAGTCTTGACTGGAAACAAAGCATCTAATTCTTGCAATATTTTTCAGATGATAGTATGCTGATTTAGTTATTGCTTTGACATGACTACTGAAACTAAGGTCTGACTCTAAAGACACACCAAGATTCTTGACCTGATTTTTAGTTGTTTGACCTTTAGAGTGAAGGTATGCGTTCACCTTGAGAACTTCATCTTTGTTTCCAAACACAATGATTTCAGTTTTGTCTGTCAGTTTTTGTTTGTAATAGGCAGGATGCATTTTTTTTTTTTTGGATCTGTGGAAAGCTATAGATAAGAATAGGAATTAACTGTGAAAGTGTCTTCTAATTTCCTGGACAATACAAACCTGCTAGAACAATCCCAAGCTATGAGACGTGTAATTTCTGTGCCACATAGCTTCAACAAAACACAACTGCAAAAATAATGAGTTTCCTCCATCATCCACCTCATCTGTGATTTGTCGAGCAACAGATTGTCCTGCCCAGAGGTTGCGTTAACCGAAAATTTTCTGATTTGTTTTTTATAGCAGTGACGGAAAAATCTGCCGTCCGTCATTTTGACACATTACACTGAGAGTGATTGTACCGTGTACAGTAAGTGTAATTCTCACCCCTGTCCACTTGGCGGCAAGTGCGTTCTTGCTGACAATAAAGTTAATGGTCCACGAATGGTTTATCCGAGTTACGTGACACTGTTTACAAGCTGATTTATTGACGCCTTTCTGCGGTTGAAACACTGATTGAGAGATTACATGAGAGACATGATACGGATTTCGGTAAATTGGACTGTATCTTTCTACATATTTTCTAATGTTCTATCATGTTTTTTTTCGTTCTGTAAAGAGGAGGGGATGATCGCATTCACTCGCGCTTGAACTCAGGCACTACAGTGATCTCTCGTGCCACATTAAAGAGCGCCAAAACGGTATTTATGTTTGAATTTTGTGATAAAATGGACAGAATTTGAAAGCGGAGACTTTGTTTTATATCAAAAGTAACAGAGCACAAAGCTTATTGGTATTTATTGGACAAACAATCATGATGCATCCTGAAAAGTTAAACTTTCTCTTCATAAATAAATGCATAATCTAGACAATATGGTTGCCCTTTAAGTTTGTGAATTAAAGTTCAAATGTGAACAAAAACAGAGCCTAATAAATGGCTTATTATAATTAAAATATGAATATTAAAATGACAGGTAATAATAGATTATGACGTCATTTTTACAACCCTGTCCCTGAAGACTAACGTGACCTCTGGTCCTGCCCCAAGACTCAGGCCATTGGTTGAGTTAATGTTGATGCTCAGAACAAATAGTTTCTTTTCAGAGAAACCAACCAACAGATGGTTTACTTATAGTGTCCTCAGCATAGCAAACTGGGAGAAGAAAAAAATATTTTAACAATATTTTAACAACAAAATCTCTTCTCATTCTGACAAACCAGATTCATCCTCTGCACATCTCATTATTCAGGAGACGCATAATAAGTGGACTCTGCGTTTGTAAATCATTGCTCATGGTTTAATTGCCTTTTTGTCTCTATACTGTGACAAACTGCAGCTGTCAAATCCTGATGGCTGAACGGATCTCAACAATACGCCATTGAAGCACTATGTGCTCAGTATTATCTCCTCCATCCCTCAAATCTCAGTGTTTTCAGAGTCATGTCTTTATAAAAAATATTTATTTATTTAATATATTTTTATTTAGCAGTGTATGAATGATTTAATGAATGAAGCATTTATATAGCGTTTTCATATGTACTCCTGTACACCCAAAGCGGTTTATAATCATATCAGGGGATCTCTCCACAAACCACCAGTTTGTAGCATCCACTGGGCTGATGCGACGGCGGCCACAGAACCAGTGCGCAGTAACAGAACCAGTGCGCTCACCACCGCAACACACACGGCCATGATTCGCAAGGGCCAATGGATGGTATTTTTGGTTACACCCCTACTCTTTACGAGAAATGCCATGGGATTGTTAATGACCACAGAGAGTCAGGACCTCAGTTTAACATCTCATCCGAAGGACGGAAGGAGGTAGGAATGTAGAGGAGGGTGGCAGAAAGTGATGAATACTAAGAAGAAATAAAGGTCACAAATCAGTGGCTTCTATGTAAATTTAGAGTGAGATGCTCTTCATTCTTGAGTAGTCTGGGATATTCTACCCATGTGCAGTTTATTACAGTTTTTTCAAATTGCTTAGACACTAAGGGCCCTATCATACACCCGGCGCAATGCAGCGCCAAGCGTGACGCAAGTGTGTTTTGCTAGTGTCAGTCCGACGCAGTTTTCATTTTCACGTCCTGCGCCACGTTGTTTAAATAGCAAATGCATTTGCGCCCATCTGTGGCCCATGGGCTGCTGGTCTGAAAACCAGGTGTGTGTTCAGGCACATTGTTGGTGTGTTGCTATTTTCAGGGACTGAAATAGACTGAGCCATTGACCAACTGAAACCTGCTCTAAAGTCAATGGCGCAGTATATATTTTTTTGTTATTTAAAGAGAGCGTTAGTAATGTGCGTCTATAGGCGGGTCCACAACGCACACACACTGCTTATTACACACACAGGGATGAGCAGCAGCACATAAACTAGCCAAATATCAAAAATAAATGGATTGCAATGTAAAAGATTAATATTGTGTACATAAAGATATGGTGAATCCGGCTTGTTCCGTAGATGGTCTCGCTTTAAAGGGCACCTATTATGCCCCTTTTTAGAAGATGTAATATTGGTCTTGGGTGTCCCCAGAATGCATTTGTGAAGTTTCAGCACAAAATACGCCACAGTTAATTTATTATAACCATTTGAAAATGTCATTTTTGGGGCCTGTTTTAAAAAGAGCTGTTTTGTGTGTACCACTTTAAATGTAAATGAGCTGCATATCCCCGCCCTGCTGGACCCAGATGATGAAGAGACTCCGGCACAGAATAAACACGAATGAGAATGGACTAAACGTCTCGGAATGGTTATTTGATACCTTTCTGTACTTACAAAGTTTTAATCGCGTCCCTTTTGCCATTATGGGCAACACACACACACACACACACACACACACACGAACTGTGATAACGTTCGCGCAATTTTTTGAAACTACACACACACACACACACACTACTGTTAAGTACAAACGATTTTTTTTTTTCTTAAGGGGAGGGAGATAGACGTTTATAGCCTACTGTCTATGGAGATAGAGCAGACCTTAATTTATTTACATTTGTAAATGCTGCAAAAAATTGCCTACGTGACATAAAACTGTCTGACGTTGTTTGTTGAGACATCCTATGACGACGACAATAAATAGCTTTAGACGCATTTGTTGTTGAACTTGCTGACATCGATTTGCTCAAAAATCATAAAATACACTTACTTTTTCTGGAGGTGACGTTGGATCGCGAACTGTAGGCAACGATCCACACTCTAGGATTAACTTTGACCCTCGTTCGCTAAACAGTCAGTCAGAAAATGAATCTCGTATTTAGGAAGTTTAAGTGGTGCCTTTTCTTCATAAATAAAATCCATCCGCTGCGTTTTCAGTGGCTCTGATGTCAGTGAAGACTAGTATATAAAAGTACATCGACGGTTCTTCTTCTGACTGTTCTCCAAAATATAATCAAATGTATATTTCTGCAAGCATGTTTAAACTGGTTAACTGTCAACGGCAGGCAAAGGCATTCGTTTTCAAGCCGAGTTCGCACGCCACTACGCAACGATACACACAATACCGCGGGATGGCGGGTGTTCATTAACTGTGAACAATGGTAGCTTTATTTAATGTAAATTAATTTATATGTCCAAAAAACGGGTAATGTCATACTTTCTAGTATCGTGGCGTAGTAATCTGTTTGGTTGTAAAATGTATTACCTGAGTGAAATGAAATCGAATATACTGTATCGTCTTGTGGAATCATTCATTCACAGACAGCTTACGAAGATGTTCAACTAATAAAGATCTTCATCGCTGGCAAAAAGTTGATGCATTTGAAGATTTGCTCTCACTTGACTGTAGCTACTGTAGGTCCACTGCCACTTCATCTAACGCTCTTGATGTGCTTAAATCTTCCTGTTACGACTCCGAGTCCAGTGTGAATTGAAAGGGCTTCAGATGATTCAGTGCGTGCAGGAACTGAACAGTTCATTCAAACTGATTCGCGAACCGATTTAGACAGATCTAACTTGTTGTTTGATGAAGTCTTTGAACAGAATCGACTCAAAAGAGTCATTCATTTGTGAATTGAGCATCGCTCAAGTCCAGAAAAAAGATACAGCGCGCTTGGAATAAACTACGCATTTAACAACACATATAGCATTAAAATAAAGTAACGAGAGGAACGTCGCCCAATGTAACGAAGTAAAAGTGCAGTTTTTTCATTAGAAATGTACTCGAGTAAAAGTAATAAGTACCCACATTCAAATCTACTCTTAAAAGTACAATTTTTCTAAAAAAGTACTCAAGTAAATGCAGTGGTGTGCCGTCAGAGCCAGCAGGGCCTTCTCTGCTGGCCCTGTCAAAATAGAAAAAAAATTTTTTTTCTAAAATTAAATTAATGTGTGTCTGAACATGTCTAAATTCAATTACTGTCTATCAGTACGTTACAATTATATTTCCAGAAAGAATATGGTTATATTTTGTGAGTCTGAGCTGGATTTTACATATGTCATCTAAACGCAGCTCCATGGACCAGCACTAGAATAGAATAGAAGAATAGAATGAGGCATTTACATAGCGCTTTCATATGTACTACTGTACACCCAAAGCGCTTTACAATCATATCAGGGGTCTCTCCTCAACCACCACCAGTGTGCAGCATCCACTTGGATGATGCGACGGCAGCCACAGAACAACGGCGCCAGTACGCTCACCACACACCAGCACCACTAGTAGTATAGCTAGCCTTCCGTTGAAGCTGCTGTTTTCCAATTGATCATAACTTTGACTGACGTGTTTTATCAGCCAATCAAATTGTGATGCGTATGACAGAACGCCCCAGAGGCCCAGCGATGTGTCGACGGCTAGCCCGCGCTGATGTCATCGACATGGGTGGGCAGATACAATACATGTTTGTGTACAATAACAATTTTCAGGAAAAATAACATTACGATGCCCAGAAATAAATTTCATTAGTACATTGGGCCTACCGAGAATTTCCACGTGACTAAATGCATTGATACTTATGTTACTCTTGTGTATTGCGATGGTGTAGTGGTAGAACTTTTGCCATGCGTGACAGAGGTTCTGGGTTCGAATCCACAATCGTATAGTTTTTTATTTTTATTGTACCGAATATGTTCATCAATGGTTGTATATCAAGCAGGGCGTTTGTGTGCATTTTGTTTTGTACGATTTCAACGACTAGAAAGTCTCCGCAACGGCGATAGATTGAAGCGCGCATCTAAGTGAAAACTGTGCGCGAGCCACAAGAGAACACTGTATCCGCGCCACTGATAACAGCGGCAACGAGCACTCAGCTTGAACAACACATTTCAGCGCTAGAATGCATCTTATTCAACAAACGAAAATGAATGTCCTGCTAGTTAACCGGAGATGTTTTATTTATTTGTATTAGGTAACTTACATCCGTGCGCGAGATGTTTCAGCTCAGCTTTTATAATGTACAGTGGTGTGCGTGTGCGTGTGCGTGGGGGGTGGGGGGTGGGGGGGGTGTTAGATCGTGATCGTTACTGAAGGCCCTGACTGAAACCCCACGGTACGCTACTGAGTAAATGTAACGAAGTAAATGTACTTCGTTACTACCCACCTCTGGTGACAGCAAACATTAAAGGTATAGCGGAGGATCTTTCCGAATTTTAGATAAGAACCGCCCTCTCCACTTTTTGAAAAAATGCACATGCGCACAACACTCTACCTGCTCCCGAGAGGGAACGCCTATTAACGTGTGCGAGGTTCTCCTCGTGCACGCTCTGTTTACAAGTTGCTGTCGGCATCACTCATACAAGATTACTTTCCAAAAGAAGATTTGCACTTTTTCACCAAATAGCATGCCAAACTTTACCTGTCGAGTAGAAACTTCGCGACTGAGGCATCAGTAGGAAGCCCAACATGTGTTTTCAGCGCACGCCATCGTGTGAAACAATCTCCCAAAAACACTCTGATCTTGTTTCTCTCTTCTGAGGCCTTTCTCTTCTTCTCATACAGTTCGTACAAACTTTTTCTCTTGCGACCCTCAGACATTTTCAAAGGACCCGGTGAAACGGCGAGCTTCAATGAATGGCTTAGCTCTAGCTCACCACCACACATAAACACCTGAAAGTGCGCATGCGCAGAAAGCGAAAACTAAGGGACGAGCCAGGGACGAGCACGTACGACGGCCTTACGTAAACATATCACCAGAATGATTGACACTTAGGTGGACCAATAGTTTACACTACCCACCCGGAAAAAGAAAATCCTCCGCTATACCTTTAAGCTGTGTGAGCGAAAACATTTTTAAGACTAATATTCTTATACTAGCTCGCTGGTCTGAATCAGGGCTATAGCCAAGCCGTACGTAGACCAGATTGCTTTGATTTCGCCAGGTGGGCTAAAGCAGACCGCATATAGCCCGTCCAATTTGGAGCTAAATCGTGACAACAGATCGATCGACCATGTCGTAAAATGTCACATTGAACCTTGCAGATATTATTACCAATGCGAACATGATGGAATATCAACCATTCATGCACTGCCTGGCAAAAAAACTAGGCTACAATTAATCAGTTTTGACTAAAAGTGGGCTACAATAGCCGGGTCTGAATACGAGCTAAATCGTGGCTACGCACAGCCTACACATAGAACATATAAAATAAAGCAAACCAAACAACTTGTAATCACATCTGACTTTGCTTACATGATGGAATATCATACATCTCACAAGTTATTTTGGAAAAAAATACATTTATCCAGATTAAATGTTATTTGGGCTAAAATTGGGTTACGCATAGCCGGGTTTTTTTTTGCATTGCGGTGCACAGCAAATCCTTTAAATGGTATTCAATGCAAAACAAAAATGAAAAATAAAAGTAGCCAATAAAATAAACAAATTATTGTGGCATTAATTAGCCCACAAACAATATTTATTTTAAAGACTAAACGAATTTGTTTAAAGAAAAAAAAACAGCATTGGGCATTTATCTGTAGAGTGTTTCGGCCGCCCTTTTCAAACTGGCGCAATAAAATGCAACAGAATTTGATTTGTTAAACATGAAGGACTTATCAGTCTGGCATGGCCGCTCGCTCTAACGTTAACCTAGATAAATGTTCGCTATTATTAAGCGCATATCCGAGTGTTTGTGCGGAGTGTGGAGCGCGCACTGCATGGCACACATGGACGCGCCGGTGCCATCACTCGCATTTTCCTATCAACAGTGGAAACAACTTAAATACTCCATTTCTGGTCATACAGAAAAGAATAATACATCAGTCGCAACTTTATTTGTGTAAACTCTCAACAACAAGAAAACGTTGTGCTTTTGTAAAATAAAAGAAAACAAACGCGCTTTCTTGATCTCTGTGAATTGGAGCGCATCTAAAAAATGAACCGAAAAACAGTTAGCCTCACAGACATGAGAAATATAACTATCTATATAAAGTTTATAAATAAAATAAAAAATGTCCACCAACGAAAAAAAAATCCAATCGAAAGCAAATACGGTAGGCTATCTGATTATGTGATCCTGTCCGTATGAAAGGCGCATTCATTAGCCTACTTTTGAGCACGGAATAGCCATATATACACCCAGGATTGAATATAAACGTGTGATTAGTCCTAATTGCTTAAATAAATTACTACTAGTCTAGAAAAATCCTTTAGTCTATGGCAACTCTAATCAATAGACTACATTTAATATTTGACATTATTTAATTAGTAATTTTATCAAGCTCTTTACATTAAATTAGTTGAGTTAGCATAATTAGTTCATGAACAAATGAAATAATAAAATAAAGTTTAAATTATACCGGTAACATTTCTATATAGCATTGCTTATTCCACCACACAAATGACTGTTTATAAGGTGACAATCCGTTATACATGTGAAGATTGTATATGGCTGTATCTTGAAGATTTTTGTATTGTATCTTCTGTTATAAAGATGAAGATTGACATTTCGTTAATTATGCGACATAAGATCACGTTATTACGAGAAAAGATGACGTTAAAACGACATAAGATCTCGTTATTACAACATAATTGAGGGGAAACAATAATATGTATGTGGCAGCAGCTATGCGTCACCGTAGTACTGCTCTTGATGTAAAGTGTAACAATAGGCTATGTGCACAAGCGCCGCGACGAACTTCCGCTATTGTCAGTTGTCGGCATATCAGTTTCCGGTTTACGGCCGCTTCATCGGCATCCGCTGTAAACAAACAAGATGAGTGCTGCTGTTGTACGAAATAAAGAGATACTATGTGCGTGACACATCTAAGTTTCTAAGAACTGTAGGTGGATCTTACGGCCGTTTCCCACATACTCCATGTGCAGTGTGTGTGTGTGTGTGTGTGTGTGTGAGAGAGAGTGCGGTGCAGGAGCAGCACGCGCTATAGTGCTTCACATCAGGGCTGGACTGGTAATCTGGTATACCGGGCAAATGCCCGGTGGGCCGACGTGCTTTTGGGCCGATACATCTCATACTTTTTTTTTTTTGACGGCCCATAAAACTCGTACATCGGCGGCCCATTCATTTTGTTTTGTTTAATTGACAGCGCTGGGTTAGTGCCGGTGTAATGCATTGGTCAAAAAAAAAAAGTAATAATAATAATAATAATTCGTTACATATAGCGCTTTATCTGAGACCTCAAAGCGCTTTACATAGAAGGGGGGAATCTCCTCAACCACCACCGATGTGCAGCATCCACCTGGATGATGCGACGGCAGCCATATTGCGCCAGAACGCCCACCACACACCAGCTTACTGGTGGAGAGGAGACAGTGATGAAGCCAATCAGTTCAGTAAGCGTTAGTTTTTTTTTTCCACTGACAGACCGGCCCATGAAACGCGTAGATCAGCGGCCCATTGGTTGTTATCTTGATTGACACTGGGCTGGCCCAATCACATCATTAAACACCTCCCCCTCTGGGCTCTGGGCGAGCGTGCAGTGTCAAGTGTGTATCTATCAAAATAGTCTGAGAGATGGAGAGGAAACGCAAGGAATGTGCAGAGAAATAGCGTGAAAAATAGATACAGGCCCTTCAAGCAGACGCTGTAAAATGTGTCAAGATATATATGTTTTCTGCAGCAGCAGGACCTTCATCAGCTCCAGTGGCTGATGAGGAGGATAGTGAGGAGGATCAGGAGAGAGAGATGAGAAAGTGTAACGTAGAGTCCGCGGTAAGCAGAACTACTTTCAAAACACTTTGGCTATGAGTGTAGGAACCCATAACCCGGTTACAGATTATTTCCACATCTGCATAGTTGACGATTACAGCAATTTACTAGAAGTTTAATGAGACACGTTTGTATCCATGTTTTCCCCCAACATAAAAGCTCGATGCAGTTTCCGTCAAAATAAAAGATCATGTGCTTATCTCTTTCAAGTTTAGAAATTAGTACAAAACTAATTATGAAAGTTTTCTTTATTTTTCGGTGCATTATTTTTTACAATATATTGGCTACTATCATGAGATTAATATTATAACTATTATTATGTAGTAGTGAATTATAGACAGACACTGTTATTAAAAGAGGTTTGATTTGTTTTCTTTGTTATACTTGCACACTGAATATGGGTTGGAGCTTTTAATTTTGAACCCTCAAACTGCACCAGATTGATGAATTTAACATTAAAATGCAAAAAAAATTCTTAGGGGGACCATGTCCCCAAACCCCCCTAGAGGTCCACCCACCACAGTTTTACCAAAATTCCTTTGAGAAACACTGTCAATGCAGCTTATAGCTTGTTTTTTGGATTCATCACTGTGGAGTATAGTTCGACTGTATTAATAAATTACAATTTTGTACTTATTTCATCTGTTAACTCTCACTCGTTTATACTCACTTATTACATGGCATTAGCGGTTTTAATGAATAGGAGTTAAACAAAAATATATTCAAAGGCGTGCAAAGATGGGTGGTGTTTATGATCATATATAGTGGGCCAGTCTGGGCCAAAATGCCAGGGCCGATTTTATGTCCCAGTCCAGCCCTGACTCACACACACACTGCACACATGGAGTATGTGAGAAACGGCCGTAAGATCCACCTACAGTTCTTAGAAACTTAGATGTGTCACGCACATAGTATCTCTTTATTTCGTACAACAGCAGCACTCATCTTGTTTGTTTACAGCGGATGCCGATGAAGCGGCCGTAAACCGGAAACTGATATGCCGACAACTGACAATAACGGAAGTTCGTCGCGGCGCTTGTGCACATAGCCTATTATCGTCAGTTATCCTCTTGCGCCCTCTGTTGGCATTTGTACATAATATACATAAGTTCATTGTTTATATATTTCTTCATGTATTTTAATAGTGTTGTTAAATAAAATAAAATAATTAATTACTTTTAATACCCTACTTTATTTGAACCAATTATATTGCCTCATTTGTAATTATGTATTTAAGTCATACTAAAGGCTATTGTTCACTTTAGATCTATCTTTATGACCAAAAAAATATATAGCCTAAATAAATAGTCGACACTGACAGCCCTAGTCTTGAACATTTGACCATGAACCTACATTGTTTAGCATTTTGTGACTAAACGTCTATTTCCCTGTCTTATTTTTTCATTGTTGATTTCTTGAAAATAATAGGCTATTAAAATACTTTCTTGTCACCTTCTCCTGTAAACAATATCGTGAATAGTTTAATTTTGTGTATTCGCCCATTATGGTCAACTGTGTAAATTAAAATTATTACCACCTTCAAAAGTAAAAACTCAGACTGACACATTCCAGAATATTATGTTTATAGATTACAATTAATGAATTTATCTGTTCAACTTTAAAGTTGTTGTTAATAATTGTGCAAAAAGTTGTGACTTTGATGGTGTATAATTTGCATAGCCCTCATATCCAGTAGAAAGTGAGCGAATTATATATAAAAAAAAAAAAAACTATGTTCGTAAACCATTCAGAGATGACATTAATGACATACACAACTTTGTATACAATACAAAATTTGTATCAATGATATTTTCAATGTCATCAGAATACAAGAAAAGAATGATTGATTAGAAAGATAACAAAGGAAAGATAAGAAAAGCTAGGGGGGGAAATATATATTATTTTATTGTGATGCGACGTTGGAGTCATGCTGTGGTGAGACGTTGGTGTCACGCGTCTGTGATGCGACGTGCTGTGATGCGATGTTGGAGTCACGCGTTGGTTTCACCCGTCTGTGGTGCGGCGTACCCCTTTTGTCACGTAAAAGTACACGACTGTAGACTTCGGTAAGTTATCCGTGGCATTATCCACTCGCCATACACACACACACACACACACAGCCCCTCCCCTCCGTGCACACCGCGTCTCCATAAGAACGAGTGTCAGTGTTCGTTCGACGTTGAAAGCCTGACACTTTTCACACGCTCTCACGCCACACATCCATTTTCTCACGCACAGAAAAATTGCGGAGCAAAGAGGTACTTTTAATATTAAACTAATTCTCAGCTCTTAGATTCCGTCAATTTTATTACAAAATTGGCGCTTGTAAATGTGACGTGACAGATCGCTGAGCGCCTCAGTTCAAGTGCACGTGAACCGATCATCTGTGGCCCTGTCCCAAATGGCGCACTTCATGCGGACTTTCGGTCTCGTGGACTTGAATTGCGCGTGCTCGCTGAGTCTACGAGTCCGTAGGCTGTCCCATTCAGCATTTTACCGCTCTGAAGTGTGCTCAGCAGCGCCCCCTTTGTACCCTTGAAGCGGTCTTCTGCGAAGCCCGCATAGAAGCAGGCTTCACGCACTTTAACTACCCAGGAATCCTTACGAAAGGCCAATCACACAACGGATGGGAGGAGATTTCACTCACGGATAATTGTTGACATGGCTGAGAAGAAAATATTACAGTTTTTATGACCTAAATGTACATTTTGCCAGTTATTACCTACAGTTTATACAAACATTATGGTCATCGACCAGTGGTTGATGTCTCAAACATAATAATAGTGCGTTGAATAATATGATCACATTATGATTCATTAAATAAATAAACCGAATATCAGGGCTTTACTGAGTCATATGTAAACATAGTATGAATATTGAAACCTGTAAATTCATCTGAAACTCATGCACATTTTCATTATGTTTTAAAATTGCAATCTTAGTTCAAATGTAACATTATGTATTATTATGTACAACTGTATACATCATTTAAATAAGCATGATATATCTATTGTCTAATGCCCAGGTGATATGCACAATATCAAAATATAGAACTGTAAAATTAGGCTGTGTAGTGGACGTGGAGATGAGACGCTGGAGCGCAAAATGTGATTTCTCCTGTCCAACAACAACCAGACCTGTAATATTTCTGTCAGTAAGGTTATTTTTCACTCTGATGTCTCTGAAAATAAAAAGCTAGATGATATATTAAACTTTTTCTGTACGATGGGTAAATATCATATTCACAAAGCAATATACCTTAAATTCAAACCTAGTTGCAAATTTTTTGCTTATGATTTACAGTTATTCTTCACTTCAAAAAATCCCCTCCAATAAAAGAGCTTCGAAAATATCCTGTATTATAGAACAAGTTTTATATAAATTGTAAAAATATTTTATTTACTGTTATTATTTACTTTCATTTTCTCTGTATCCCCACATGTTCATGTTCATTGTTTTGTATTATTTCCATTGTAATGATTTATATTGTAATGCAAAAAAAAAAAAAAAAAAAAAACAGGCCGTTATTTCCGGCGTGCTGATCGAGTCTGTCCCAAAAATACCCCTCAATGTGCCCTCGTGGACTCGCGCAGAGGGCCCTAATAGTCTGCACTACATGACGTCACCAAAGTGTGGACTCTGAGGAAGTCCACAAGTCCGGAGTGTGCCATTTGGGACAGGGCCTGTTACTTTTTTATTTAAAGATGCAGTAAACCTTACTGAAAAAGTATATGTGACCGAGTAGATAAGGATTCGGTATGGGGTGGGCGTGTGTTTATTTCACTATAAATAGCGCAACAGTCAGTAGCTGACACACCCTCCTGACGTTCTGACCTTTTCCGTCTACTTCCGGTGCTGTGACCCCGAAGCGCTATAGCGAGGTGTGAGTGTGGTATTTTGTTGTGTTACATAGAGATGTTTAGTCTGTTTATATTATTGAATTTGTGTTAAACGCAGGTAGAAAGTCCTCGATGCAAGAGTGAGAGCGCGTGGGCGTTTGAATGGGGTTAGTGTCGAGCGCTGGATGCCATGTTTAACCCATAGCAACAAGCTGTATTACCCAAGTTTATAATTCACTTTGAGTACATCAGAGGTATGTGTGTGTGTGTGTGTGAGTGAGTGAGTGTGGTATTGTTGTAAGCAGGCAAAACGTCTTTATATATTACATGGTTGATTCTGTTACACACACAGGGAGGAAGTCCTTGATGCAAGAGTGAGAGCGCGTGGGCGTTTGAATGGGGTTAGTGTCGAGCGCTGGATGCCGTGTTTAACCCATAGCAACGAGCTGTATTACCCAGTTTATAATTCACTTTGAGTACATCAGAGGTACGTGTGTCAGCAATGAGCCTAACCTACTAATTATGTAGTTTGAATGGTTACGATGATTTATAGGAACGACATCATAGGAGGTTTATTTGGATTTGTATTCCAAATACTAATATTGTTTGTTTGGTATTTGTTTTTGTTTTTATTTGGCAGATCTTGCTGTTTGGAGTCCTATACATGTGGACCTCTGACGTCTAGGCCCTGCTGTTTTGTTTATGATTTATTTTTGTAAATTGTTTTTTAATATTTGAGTTTGGTTTAGACCAACCACTGTGGTGTATGTGATGCGTAAATGATAGTTTTAATCTATATTCCTTGTTGTTTTAGGAGCCAGCCTGTGTGGGAGTGTCTTTCTCTGGGGTCGTCTGGGCCTTTCCCTTCACTGCATGTGGCGTGAGATTTCCTGCACTGCATGTGTATTGGTTTGGGAGTGTAGAGTGGTTTGTATTATTCACTGTACTTTTCTTAGAAGTGGTTTTATTAATCTCATTGAGAACCGTGCACTTGTGGTTTGTACTCTTAGGGCGGCGGGTCCGTGGCCCAATGACTTTTCCTCTTTTTCACACAAGCTTGGTCTCTCCTACTGTAAGACGGGTGGGTTGTGAAATTTAAATAATTTGAACCAATGTCCATGTGCATTAAATTCTTATTCCTCTTTTATATTACTAATAGATGAAAGTGCTTATTTCAGAGAATTATACTTCATTGTCAATAAAACTATTTGATCTTGAAAGTCACGTCTTCGTTCTTCTATCAAATATTGTCTATTTGAACTTGTGTTGTTGTTATTTCCGGGGATATATAACCCCGGTGGCGTAGTCGGGACTAAGTTAGGCATAATCGCCACGGTTACATATACATAATATCGACCAACTAGTGTTTTTCAACCACGGAAAGAGGTCAATATATAACAGCAGGAGAACAATTATGTCACATAACGTTACATTTACCTCACGAAAGCCATTTAATGACCATAGCATGTTAATTGAATAGAAAAAATAGCTAGAGATATTTTGCTGAGCACTATATTACATATTTATTATGTATTTACTTATGCCATTAAATAATTGTTATTATAACAAAAACTGCATTATATTTAATTTAATTTGTTATTTTAACCTTTAATAATACCAGATTGGGCCCTCTATGTTTACAGCATTAGGTGAGTTTTTTTTTTTTTTAATAAAATTTAAAATAAACATGTATCCAAATTAGTCAATATTGAATCAAAATCGGAATCAAATCACAAGAATGGAATTGAAATCTTGAAATTTTTGTCAAGCAATAATAAAAACTGTATCATACCAGTCATTGTACAAACATTGTAACATGTTGTCACTAAACTTCATAAAATTCTATTTAGTTACCAAATGTTTTGACAATCACAATTACACTTATTGTGATGCAATATTTGTTTTTACATACCCCCCCCCCAACTCAAAAGTTGGCAGCCCTGTAATACATCAGTACACAATATAAAAATTTTAATATTAAAAGATAAATTGTATGTTCTCTTACGAGAGGTTCTCTCGTATTGCGTAAGTTGCTTACGCATTGGGAAAGTCTTCTTTCTTTGAGATCTGAAGCCAAAAATTATCCTTAATTTTGTGTTCATTGTCAACGCAGTGCGGCAGCCGGCAGACCTAGGCAGGCTGTATAAGCGTGCTCATTGGCTGCTCGGCGGCAACTGCTTAAGCCTATCAGTGAGCACTCTGAAACGTGGCCTCCAATGAGGGCGCTTCGCGCCCTCCACACCCTTCTAATCATCAGAATGGGTGTGGCCAGCGTGTATATAGCCAGTGCTCACAGGCTAAAAATCTGATTTTCTTGTCTTCAGCGAAGCTCTTCGCATCGCTGGATCTTGAGAGCCGCCGCCGTTGAAACCAGCGACCAGCAAGCCTAGGACAGCGCCTGAAGAAGCCGGCCGCCTTTGCCGCCTTCAGCCATCCGTGCCTGCTACGCTATCCGGCGACATATCCTTTTATTACTGCTGTGTGTGCTCGCCCTGCGACACACACTATCTCTCTCTGTTCGAGCCGCGCAAACTGCGCCGCTCACAAGGGATGGAAGAAATGTACGGTCTCGGAGCGAGCTTCCTCTCCCTCTGTTCGAGCCGCGCAAACTGCGCCGCTCACAAGGGATGGCTGAAACGGACGGTCCTGGAGCTCTTTACGTTACAAGAAAGCTGCTCCGTCCTCGCACGGACCTACCTCAATTTCTCACACATTTCTCAGTCCCCTCTTAAGTTCAGGCGACTGGAATTGTTCATATTGCAGTATACGAGCCTGTGATAAATACACGCACGCCTGCAAGCAAACGCCGTCACAGATGAAATTTTTGCTGTTCGCTTCTCCAAGCTCGCGACCAGTTTTTGTTACATACAGAAAGCGAACCCGCACTTCCCCTTGTCGGGCCGCGCAGATTGCGCCGTTCACAAGGGATGACAGAGCGGACGGTCACGAGCAACGTTCAGCGCACGCGCCTCACTCCTCGGCGAAAAGAGGAGAGAGAGTGTTTTCGTCCCCCTGTGGCCGGACAAACGCCAATTCTCAAACATTTCTCAGTCCCCTCTTAAGTTCAGGCGGCTGGAAATATTACTATTGCAGTAAACGAGCCTGTTTTTAATACACGCACGACTGCAAACAAACATGAGGTCATACTATTATATGCTCGCGCTAACTGAAAGCTAATGTGTTCTCCCCTGTAGCCCAGTGGCAGAATCATAAGCTGTGACGCTGGAGACCCGTGTTTGAGCCCAGCTCTCGCGGCAGGATATTTTTTTTTTTTACTGTTCGCCTCTCTGAGCTCGCGGCCAGCTTTTCTTACATACAGAAAACGAACCCGCCTCTCGCACCACATGGTGCTCGATTATTTATGAGCGTCTATACACGAGGAAAGAAAAGATGGTTAAGTCCCGCTGCGGCTGGACCATCGTCAAAGCTTCACGCTCTGTTAGTCCCCGTTGCCACGGCTACTGCAGATGTTTACCTCGCAGCCAACGAACCGGTATATCTACCCGCTCGCCTGCGCGCAACCACCGTTCTCACGCCGACCCAGAGAAATCTCAAATGAGCATAATGTCCGGTTGCACGGCTCACGCCAAATGTGTTTCAAATGCAGTGAATATGCCCACGTTTCCGTGTTCACCCCTGCACACAAGCACTATAAATCCCGTGTTTCTCACAGAGCCCGCTCGCATAAAGCAGGCAGAAGCCACTCGAGCGTTAAAAGTAGGTCACGTGTCCACCCCGCTGTGCCCACACCTACTCACAGCCCGCTCTGTTACACAACCCCTCACGACCGGTCATGTTATAAATACAGATGCTGTGCCCGCTCCCACGCGCTCACACATCCTCTCGAATACTTCGCCCCCGACGCCGGTTTCAAGCGTCGTGTCTCACACTGTATGTTCCCCGTCCAAAGCCACCGGGACGCTGTGTGTAAAACGGGCAGTAATCGCTGCTTGCGACCCGCCGTATCTAAGCACATGCGACCCGCCGTATCTAAGCCCCTCCGTTTCGAGCTCTCGAGCCCGCGATCAGCGGCGGTCAGAGCCCGGAGGCCATTCTGCCCCTGGCTGCACACACGAAAGCGTGGGAAGCTATTCCAGGCGCGTCAGAATGGATGCTGAGCACAGTAAAACAGGGCTATACTCTGCAGTTCGCTCGCCGTCCTCCGCGCTTTCAAGCGCGTATCGAGACCAGAATGAATAGGGAAGTAGCACATCTACTTCGAGCAGAAATAGCTACACTTCTGTGCAAAAGGGCTAAAGAACCGGTTTCCCCTTCCATGAGCGAGTCGGGCTTTTACAGCCATTATTTCCTCGTTCCCAAGAAGGACGGAGCTCTCAGACCAATTTTGGATCTGAGTTGTTGAACAAGGCTTTTATGAGAAGACCGTTCAAAATGCTCACAACCAGACAAATTCTCTCGCAAATTCGCCCGAGGGACTGGTTTATATCTCTCGATCTAAAAGACGCGTACTTTCAGATCCAGATAATACCCCGTCACAGGCCATTCTTGAGATTCGCCTTCGACGGTCAGGTATATCAGTACACCGTCCTGCCGTTCGGCCTGTCATTGGCACCCCGTACATTTACGAAGTGCATGGAAGTGTTCTCGAAGTGTTCTCGCTCCCCAGAGTGGTCGGGGAATGCGAATTCTGAACTACTTGGATGATTGGCTGATTCTAGCACAGTCAGAGGCCGAACTCATCGCCCACAGAACAGTGCTTCTAAGCCACTTGGACAGCATGGGGCTTACGGTCAACTGGACCAAGAGCTCGCTAGTGCCCAGTCAATCAACCTCTTTTCTGGGTTTGGATCTGGACACTGTGGCAATGACGGCCCGCCTGTCGACACAGCGCGCGCGCGCTGCATTCGACGCCTGGCCGCGTCCTTCCGGCCGGGCAGCACCGCACCTCTCAAAACATTTCGGAGGTTGCTGGGTTGTATGGCCTCAGCTGCAGCAGTGCTTCGGCTGGGTCTTTTACGAATGCGCCCGCTACAACGCTGGCTGAATGCCCGAGTGCCTCACAGAGCCTGGGCTTCCGGCGGCATCCGAATCAGAGTGGCTCAGAGCTGCGTTTCAGCACTGAAGCCCTGGTTAGCGGCCGACTGGTACCAGCGGGGGAGTGACAATGGGAGCCATCTCACACTGCAAAGTTATCTCGACGGACGCTTCCACCTCAGGTTGGGGCGCTCTTTTCGAGGGCAAACTGGTTTTTGGCCTGTGGTCAGACGCGCTCAAGCGCTTCCTCCCATTCATACAGGATCACCATGTGCTAGTCCGCTCGGACAACATGTCCGTGGTATCCTATGTGAACCGACAGGGCGGTGTCAGATCCAGGAATCTGTGCAAGCTGACAGAACGCCTTCTCGTGTGGGCTTACCGCTCGTTGCGCTCGCTGAGAGCCGCGCACGTGCCGGGCCACCTGAATGTCGGTCCAGACAGACTGTCCAGGGACAACATTCCCCCGGGAGAATGGTCCCTGCACCCCCAGACAGTCCAGTTTCTCTGGCGCCTATTCGGCAGAGCGGAGATCGACCTCTTTGCGTCGTAAGACAACGCTCACTGCCCGAAATTTTTCTCGAAAAGCGAGGATGCGCTGTCCCAGACATGGCCCAGCCTCCCGCTGTATGCTTTTCCCCCGATCTCCCTGTTGCCACAGGTCACAGATCAGAGAAAAGCACCACTCAGTGCTTCTTATAGCCCCGCGCTGGGAGAACCAAACTTGGTACCCAGAGCTAGTGAGGCTGTCGCGCTCATCCCCATGGCCGATCCCGGTGAGAAAGGATCTCCTCTCCCAGGCCGGTGGATCGATCTGGCATCCCCATCCAGAGCGTTGGTCTCTGCATGCATGGGTGATCAACGGATACCAGTTGACCTGCCAGAAGGGGTCGTGAACACGATCACACAGTCTAGAGCCCCCTCTATGAGACGGCTCTACGCGTGTAAATGGTCAGTGTTTTCTAAATGGTGCGCTACTAAGAGCTTGGATCCACGCGCATGCGGGGTCTCGCGGGTGCTCTCCTTCCTACAAGAGCTGTTGGAAAAGGGCAGGTCCCCTTCCACGCTCAATGTGTATGTGGCGGCTATTGCAGCGTTCGCTGAGGCGACGCGCGGCCGGGCAATGGGAAGGAACGAGCTCATTATCCGCTTCCTCAGAGGAGCTAGACGGATGAATCCCCCGCGGCCCCCCTCGGTTCCTATTTGGGATCTGTCCTTGGTCCTGGAGGCCCTGAAGGCTTTTCCCTTTGAACCGCTCGAATCCGTGGATTTAAAGTACCTGTCGCTTAAAACCGTTTTTCTGATAGCTCTGTCTTCAGTTAAACGTGTGGGGGATTTGCACGCGCTATCTGTTAGCCCTGCATGTCTTGAGTTCGGACCGAACGACTCCAAAGTCATTCTCAGACCGAGACGCGGTTACATCCCCAAAGCGATTGGAACCCCTTTTAGGGCACAAGTCATTTCCCTTTCGGCTCCGCCAGCATCCGATAATGGGGACAGTGATAACCTCCTATGCCCTGTCCGGGCGCTGAGAGTTTACATCACGCGCTCCGCCGCTTTCAGGCGTTCAGAGCAGCTCTTTGTTTCCCCTTGGCGGACGCACCAAGGGTCTCGCCGCCTCGAAACAGAGCCTGTCCAGGTGGATAGTGGACGCGATTGCAGCAGCTTATGCCTCCAGACACCTGCAGTGCCCTCTGGGCATCAGAGCCCACTCCACTAGAGGCATGGCCTCTTAGTGGGCCTGGTCCAGCGGAATTTCTATTCACGATATTTGTATGGCGGCAGGCTGGGCCTCCCCCATCAACATTCGTGAGGTTTTATAACCTGGAAGTTCCCGCCTTTCAGGCAAAATTACTGTCAGTATAAGTGACATATATGCTCTGCCCAGTCTCTCGTGCAGACTACGTTCACATGCTGGCGATATTTCTGGTATGATACTTAGGGTGAAGTGTTTTATACTCAGACCGGCTGGACCGCTCTGTTTCTCATTCCCCTTTACGCGCTGTTTTACCGGTGCTGGCCCGCGCTGCTGGCCGCCCGTATTCCACTCTGTGGCACGGGGGTTTATTCTCTTCATGAAAGACCGACTATGTCGCTCTTTTCTTACCTAGGGTGACCACCTGCTAATAAGCCCAAGGGGGGACAAGGGGTATGTTTTTGAGGGACAATGTGGGACACTGTCTGGCGCGGCGGTGCCCCACTGGCAGACTCACTGATAGTGGTTTACCCATTTCTAGCACATACCACCTTGCATAGTATTAATAATGCCCTATTCTCCTAAACGTGTAACTTTTGATGTATGCTCATGAATAGGCCAACCAATGTGTATTTTTTTCTAAATAAAGACTCATAATATTTTGAACATTCAATGAATTGACAGATGTACTTCCACTTAAGATTTACTATTTAATTTAATTTATTTTTCAATTAATGAGGATAGGAGCAGGCTTCACTCAATTTTAATAATACACTTTTTAGAGTGCTGGCCTAAAAATATAATACATAAGAATAGGACAGAGGCCGCACTATGCATAAACTTTTTTTATTCGTTGCACAAACGCGTTTCGGCATGTGCCTTCTTCAGTGTGCAGCTGTGTGTGCACACTGAAGAAGGCACACGCCGAAACGCGTTTGTGCAACGAATAAAAAACGTTTATGCATAGTGCGGCCTCTGTCCTATTCTTATTTATTTTTCAATACAATTTATTTACTTTAAATAAATTAATAAATTATAATATAAATGTATAGGATTAACGGAATTGTAGTTGCTCAACACCACAGGAACAGTTAAAAAAAGTATTTAAAAAAAATTGAACGATTGACCTCGTATTCCCCTCCCTCCATGTCCGATTGAGAAGGACGTTTTGCAAAGGTCACAAAAAGCCCTCTCGGAATCCCCCTCAACACCTTTTTAAGCCACAAATATTAATTTCCCCATTATTGTTTCTTGTACTTACACCTTCTCTTTTTAATTGATGATGGCGTTGGCTCTGAGACAGTCTCTTTCTCGAATTTTTCGAATTGGAAAGCGCGCATCTAAAAGTTCCTTCCTTCCCAGTGTGTCTGGCATGCGCGTGCGTGCGCTGTCATGACAACAACGAAAAAGTTGACAACAACCTAGTCAGCAGTTCAACTGAGGGGTGGGTGTGGCAACAATAGCGTGCTGAAATGTCAAGTAATGTTCGTTTGTCTGCTTGGGGCTCGAGTATATAGAGCGACCAACTTTTTTTTGAGCAAGCATAGATTATGATTATGATTATGCGTGACACGGTCTCAATTTGCGTGACGCGTGAATTGGGCTTCAAACGCTGTGCGCGCACGCGCTACGCGGGACGGGTGGTCACCCTATTCTTACCCTAATAAGTGCTTATGTACTGTGTGGGCTCGCTCTGCCGGCCCTACTGTTTTGCACTGTTATATGCTTATAGACCGGCCGCGCCGCTCTATTTTATATACTGAGTGAAGTGCTTGTACTGTGTTGGCCCGTCTCTCCGACCGGCCACCTATTCCAGCAGAATGTTTTCCCCGGTCTCCCTGGGATTCATGGGCTGGATGCTCGGCGCACACGGCGTTGACAAAGGGTTCCCGATGCGTAAGCAACTTACGCAATACGAGAGAACCTCTCGTAAGAGAACGTACTCGGTTACCTAATGTAACCTCGGTTCTCTCTAGAAGAGGGAACGAGTATTGCGTAACCTGCCGTGTCGCGCCATGAGCTTTTGCGCTTCAGACTGCGAAAACCAGATATTTAGCCTGTGAGCACTGGCTATATACACGCTGGCCACACCCATTCTGACGGTTAGAAGGGTGTGGAGGGCGCGAAGCCCTCATTGGAGGCCACGTTTCAGAGTGCTCACTGATAGGCTTAAGCAGTTGCCGCCGAGCAGCCAGTGAGCACGCTTATACAGCCTGCTTAGGTCTGCCGGCTGCCGCACTGCTTTGACAATGAATATTTAAAATTAAGGATAATTTTTGGCTTCAGATCTCGAAGAAAGAAGACTTTCCCGATGCGTAAGCAACTTACGCAATACTCGTTCCCTCTTCTAGAGAGAACCGAGGTTACATTAGGTAACCTAGTACGTTATACAGTATTTTGTTATTTTTGCAAAGTGTACTATTTTCAAACTGTTTTATGGGTTGCTTATTTAACTAGAACTAACAAATGTGCAAGTGACTGAATGTACCCAAACTAAATTATTCATCAGTACACTAACATAGTTCAATAATATATTACATACAAATATGGTATATTTTATTATTCAAGAAAGAGTGTCAAAAAGACAACAAATAAATTGCATTCGTATGTTTTATTAACTTGGGAACAGTATGCATTCAACAATTTTGTTTATTTAATTCAATCCAAAATATTATGAACAAGGTCTTTGGCTGGATTCGAACCCACATGTTGAAGATTGCCTGCAATAGGAAACAGTGTAATATAAATGCAGGATTATTCAGCACATAAACTTGAATCACCAAGCAAACATTAGGAAAGTAGTCTCTCTTGGAGTCACGTGATGGCAAGCTGGGAAATGGCAGCACGCTCCAGAGTCAAGTAATCAAAACCCGAACTGGAAAGATCTTTTTGCTGAAATTAGTCAAATGAATGTGACTTTGCAGGGGGTTGCAAATGATGTGATAACTATCAAAGCAACTACTACAGAACTTAAAGATGCGATTAGCTCCGTACAGGCCAGACTCGACGAAGCCGAGAATCGCATCTCGCACGTGGAGGACGCATCGAAACGCTTGACTGGTGATACTGAGAGGATGGCGAAACTTGTGGACGAACTCTGGAATAAACTGAGGATTTGGAAAATCGCAGCAGACGGAATAACAGCAAAATAATTGGCCTCAAAGAGGGGAAAGAAGCAGGCTGCAAATTGAACGAGTACGTACAAAAGATCCTATCAGAGGGGCTCGGGCTGACGGGTTCAGAGTTCGAGATTGAGCGGAGTCATCGAAGCCTCGGGCCTAAGCCTAATGATGATCAACGTCCCCGGGCCGTGTTGGTGAAATTTCTACGTTATACCGCGAGGGAGAAAGTCCTGGCTGCAGCGAAAAAGAGCAAGGGTTTTGAATGGGAGGAATGCAAGCTGTCCATCTTCGAGGATATGTCGAGGGAGAGAGCCATAATGAGGATGAAATTCTCTGCAGCAAAGAAGTTACTCTGGGACCGTGAGGTTCGACACACCCTGGCGCACCCAGCGACACTGAGGTTTACGTGGAGGGGAAAAAAGCAGAGTTTTACTAACCACATGGATGCGGAAAGATATATAAAGGAGCACATCCAACTACAAGGAGGTGACAATTAAAGTGCTGTGACTGGATTATATGTAAGTCGAAGTATTATGAAACGTGGTTGTAATGGTGGGCGGGGGAAAGCTTTGGGGTCTGTCTTCCCGAGTCAGTGAGTGTTTGCTGACCGCGAGCATCACGGACCAAAGGTGTGACCCAGAAGTGGGCTCGCTGCCCTTTATGGGCAGTGTTTTGAGTTTAATTTTTTTCTCTCTTATTTGTTTTGTTTTTTGTATGTTCTTCAAGGATTCGTTGTTCACAAAAATGTTGGAAGTTAAATTGTTGGTTTTCTATCAGAAATGATTGTGGGTATAATACCAGTTTATATGTTAAAGGTTTATTTTTTCTTTTGTTTCGGAACTTAACAAGGAACCTGCATCAGGGCACAACAGGTGGGAAGTGTTACATTGTATTAGTGTGTGATGGATAGTCAATGTGTAAATTTCATATCTTGGAATATAAATGGCTGTGGGTCACCTGTTAAAAGGAAAAAAATACTTGCGTATCTTAAGATTAGAAAAGCTGACATTGTCTTTTTTACAAGAAACGCATTTCAAAGATGAAAAGGAAGCCTTGAAACTTAGATGTGGCTTGGTTGGACATGTTTTTCATAATTCTGTATCAAGCAAGAGGAGTGGAGTAGCCATTCTAGTGAGGAAGAAAATACATTTTGTAATGATGAATCAACATAAAGACAAGGAAGGTCGTTTACTCTGCATAGAAGCAAAGCTCAATGATGTTAAAGTAGTGCTGTGTAATGTATATGCACCAAATAAGGAGGAACCTGAATTCTTTCATGAGGTACACAAAATATTAACCAACCTCGAGGGATATGTTATACTTGGAGGTGACTTTAATCAGACTATGGATGGAGACCTGGACAGAAGCCAAAACAACATCAGATCAATTCCTAGAGATAGGGCTGCTATTTACACTCTCAAAGATGACAATGGATTAACAGATATTTGGAGATTGGTTAATCCACGAGAAAGGGAATACACATTCTTCTCAAGTTGTCACAAGACCTTTTCAAGAACTGATTATTTTTTTATCTCCAACTCTTTAACTGACTCTGTTGCTGAATGTATAATAGGAGTAATAGGATTGACAGATCACGCACATGTGGAGTTAAAGTTAGAAATAAGGTCTTTGTAGATTCACTGCAGGACGACATAAAGATGTTTTTTGAACTTAATATTGGGTCAACTCAGAAATTAGCAACAGTTTGGGATGCCTCTAAGGCATTTATCAGGGGAAAATGTATTGCTTATGCCAGTAGGAAGAAAAAAGAAAGTGTCAAAAAAGTGAAACTTATAGAAAAACAAATCAGTGATTTGGAAAAAGAATTGGTGCTAGATTTTACAGATTTGAAGTTTAAACAGCTTTGCCAATTAAAATGTAATCTTCATGAATTCTTTAATAAGAAAGCAGAATATGCATTATTTAGATTGAAGACAAAGTATTATGAGAACGGGGAAAAAGCCGGAAAACTCCTTGCTAGGCAGATTAAGCAACATGATGCATCTCACATCATACCTGCAATTAAGGAGGGAAATAATGTGTTCACCTCCAACAATGTCATGATTCTACCCTCTAGTCTTTGATTTTCCCTGGTCTTGAGGCAGGATCATGACAGACCCATGTTTTATGTTCACACACATGGCCTTTTGCTGGGCCATGTGCTTGCGTTGTCTCGTTCCTCGCCCCGCCCCCTTGTTATCCTCGTTTAGTCATCATTGCTTTACCCTTGTCACCCGTTTCCCTAATTAGTTTCTCCCTATTTAATCCCCTTGTGTTTGCTGTCCTGTGCCGGTTCATTGTGTGAAACTATCCGTGAGTACCTGTTGAAAGTCTTGTCTAGAAAGAAGAGTTTGATCCTGTCTTTATTGTCTCGTTTATTATTGTCTCGTTTATTATTGTCTCGTTTATTATTGTCTCTCGTTTATTATTGTCTCTCGTTTATTATTGTCTCTCGTTTATTAATGTCTCGTTTATTATTGTCTCTCGTTTATTATTGTCTCTCGTTTATTATTGTCTCTCGTTTATTAATGTCTCGTTTATTGTTGTCTCTCGTTTATTATTGTCTCTCGTTTATTATTGTCTCTCGTTTATTATTGTCTCTCGTTTATTATTGTCTCTCGTTTATTATTGTCTCTCGTTTATTATTGTCTCTCATTTATTATTGTCTCTCGTTTATTATTGTCTCTCGTTTATTATTGTCTCTCGTTTATTAATGTCTCTCGTTTATTAATGTGTCTCGTTTATTATTGTCTCTCGTTTATTATTGTCTCTCGTTTATTATTGTCTCTCGTTTATTATTGTCTCTCGTTTATTAATGTCTCGTTTATTATTGTCTCGTTTATTAATGTCTCTCGTTTATTATTGTCTCTCGTTTATTATTGTCTCGTTTATTATTGTCTCGTTTATTATTGTCTCTCGTTTATTATTGTCTCTCGTTTATTATTGTCTCTCGTTTATTATTGTCTCTCGTTTATTATTGTCTCTCGTTTATTATTGTCTCTCGTTTATTATTGTCTCTCGTTTATTAATGTCTCGTTTATTATTGTCTCTCGTTTATTATTGTCTCTCGTTTATTATTGTCTCTCGTTTATTAATGTCTCGTTTATTATTGTCTCGTTTATTATTGTCTCTCGTTTATTATTGTCTCGTTTATTATTGTCTCGTTTATTATTGTCTCTCGTTTATTATTGTCTCTCGTTTATTATTGTCTCTCGTTTATTAATGTCTCGTTTATTATTGTCTCGTTTATTAATGTCTCTCGTTTATTAATGTCTCTCGTTTATTAATGTCTCTCGTTTATTATTGTCTCTCGTTTATTATTGTCTCTCGTTTATTATTGTCTCTTGTTTATTATTGTCTCTCGTTTATTATTGTCTCTCGTTTATTATTGTCTCTCGTTTATTATTGTCTCTCGTTTATTATTGTCTCTCGTTTATTATTGTCTCTCGTTTATTATTGTCTCTCGTTTATTATTGTCTCTCGTTTATTATTGTCTCTCGTTTATTATTGTCTCTCGTTTATTAATGTCTCTCGTTTATTAATGTCTCTCGTTTATTATTGTCTCTCGTTTATTATTGTCTCTCGTTTATTATTGTCTCTCGTTTATTATTGTCTCTCGTTTATTAATGTCTCGTTTATTATTGTCTCGTTTATTAATGTCTCTCGTTTATTATTGTCTCTCGTTTATTATTGTCTCGTTTATTATTGTCTCGTTTATTATTGTCTCGTTTATTATTGTCTCTCGTTTATTATTGTCTCTCGTTTATTATTGTCTCGTTTATTATTGTCTCTCGTTTATTATTGTCTCTCGTTTATTATTGTCTCTCGTTTATTATTGTCTCTCGTTTATTATTGTCTCTCGTTTATTATTGTCTCTCGTTTATTATTGTCTCTCGTTTATTATTGTCTCTCGTTTATTAATGTCTCGTTTATTATTGTCTCGTTTATTATTGTCTCTCGTTTATTATTGTCTCGTTTATTATTGTCTCGTTTATTATTGTCTCTCGTTTATTATTGTCTCTCGTTTATTATTGTCTCTCGTTTATTATTGTCTCTCGTTTATTATTGTCTCTCGTTTATTATTGTCTCTCGTTTATTATTGTCTCTCGTTTATTATTGTCTCTCGTTTATTATTGTCTCTCGTTTATTAATGTCTCGTTTATTATTGTCTCGTTTATTAATGTCTCTCGTTTATTATTGTCTCTCGTTTATTATTGTCTCTCGTTTATTATTGTCTCGTTTATTATTGTCTCTCGTTTATTATTGTCTCTCGTTTATTATTGTCTCTCGTTTATTATTGTCTCTCGTTTATTATTGTCTCTCGTTTATTATTGTCTCTCGTTTATTATTGTCTCTCGTTTATTATTGTCTCTCGTTTATTATTGTCTCTCGTTTATTAATGTCTCGTTTATTATTGTCTCTCGTTTATTATTGTCTCTCGTTTATTAATGTCTCGTTTATTATTGTCTCGTTTATTAATGTCTCTCGTTTATTATTGTCTCTCGTTTATTATTGTCTCGTTTATTATTGTCTCGTTTATTATTGTCTCTCGTTTATTATTGTCTCTCGTTTATTATTGTCTCTCGTTTATTATTGTCTCTCGTTTATTATTGTCTCTCGTTTATTATTGTCTCTCGTTTATTATTGTCTCTCGTTTATTATTGTCTCGTTTATTATTGTCTCTCGTTTATTATTGTCTCTCGTTTATTATTGTCTCTCGTTTATTAATGTCTCGTTTATTATTGTCTCTCGTTTATTATTGTCTCGTTTATTATTGTCTCGTTTATTATTGTCTCTCGTTTATTATTGTCTCTCGTTTATTATTGTCTCTCGTTTATTATTGTCTCTCGTTTATTATTGTCTCTCGTTTATTATTGTCTCTCGTTTATTATTGTCTCTCGTTTATTATTGTCTCGTTTATTATTGTCTCGTTTATTATTGTCTCTCGTTTATTATTGTCTCTCGTTTATTATTGTCTCTCGTTTATTATTGTCTCTCGTTTATTAATGTCTCGTTTATTATTGTCTCTCGTTTATTATTGTCTCTCGTTTATTATTGTCTCTCGTTTATTAATGTCTCGTTTATTATTGTCTCTCGTTTATTATTGTCTCTCGTTTATTATTGTCTCTCGTTTATTATTGTCTCTCGTTTATTATTGTCTCGTTTATTATTGTCTCTCGTTTATTATTGTCTCTCGTTTATTATTGTCTCTCGTTTATTATTGTCTCTCGTTTATTAATGTCTCGTTTATTATTGTCTCTCGTTTATTATTGTCTCTCGTTTATTATTGTCTCTCGTTTATTATTGTCTCTCGTTTATTATTGTCTCTCGTTTATTATTGTCTCTCGTTTATTATTGTCTCTCGTTTATTATTGTCTCGTTTATTATTGTCTCTCGTTTATTATTGTCTCTCGTTTATTATTGTCTCTCGTTTATTATTGTCTCTCGTTTATTATTGTCTCTCGTTTATTATTGTCTCTCGTTTATTATTGTCTCTCGTTTATTATTGTCTCTCGTTTATTAATGTCTTGTTTATTGTTGTCTCTCGTTTATTGTTGTCTCTCGTTTATTATTGTCTCGTTTATTATTGTCTCTCGTTTATTATTGTCTCTCGTTTATTATTGTCTCTCGTTTATTATTGTCTCTCGTTTATTAATGTCTCGTTTATTATTGTCTCTCGTTTATTATTGTCTCTCGTTTATTATTGTCTCTCGTTTATTATTGTCTCTCGTTTATTATTGTCTCTCGTTTATTATTGTCTCTCGTTTATTAATGTCTCGTTTATTGTTGTCTCTCGTTTATTGTTGTCTCTCGTTTATTGTTGTCTCTCGTTTATTATTGTCTCTCGTTTATTATTGTCTCGTTTATTATTGTCTCGTTTATTATTGTCTCTCGTTTATTATTGTCTCTCGTTTATTATTGTCTCTCGTTTATTATTGTCTCGTTTATTATTGTCTCTCGTTTATTATTGTCTCTCGTTTATTATTGTCTCTCGTTTATTATTGTCTCTCGTTTATTATTGTCTCTCGTTTATTATTGTCTCTCGTTTATTAATGTCTCGTTTATTGTTGTCTCTCGTTTATTGTTGTCTCTCGTTTATTGTTGTCTCTCGTTTATTATTGTCTCTCGTTTATTATTGTCTCTCGTTTATTATTGTCTCTCGTTTATTATTGTCTCGTTTATTATTGTCTCTCGTTTATTATTGTCTCTCGTTTATTATTGTCTCTCGTTTATTAATGTCTCGTTTATTATTGTCTCTCGTTTATTATTGTCTCTCGTTTATTATTGTCTCTCGTTTATTATTGTCTCGTTTATTATTGTCTCTCGTTTATTATTGTCTCTCGTTTATTATTGTCTCTCGTTTATTAATGTCTCGTTTATTATTGTCTCTCGTTTATTATTGTCTCTCGTTTATTATTGTCTCTCGTTTATTATTGTCTCTCGTTTATTATTGTCTCTCGTTTATTATTGTCTCTCGTTTATTAATGTCTCGTTTATTGTTGTCTCTCGTTTATTGTTGTCTCTCGTTTATTATTGTCTCTCGTTTATTATTGTCTCGTTTATTATTGTCTCTCGTTTATTATTGTCTCGTTTATTATTGTCTCTCGTTTATTATTGTCTCTCGTTTATTATTGTCTCTCGTTTATTATTGTCTCTCGTTTATTATTGTCTCTCGTTTATTATTGTCTCTCGTTTATTATTGTCTCTCGTTTATTATTGTCTCTCGTTTATTATTGTCTCTCGTTTATTAATGTCTCGTTTATTGTTGTCTCTCGTTTATTGTTGTCTCTCGTTTATTGTTGTCTCTCGTTTATTGTTGTCTCTCGTTTATTATTGTCTCTCGTTTATTATTGTCTCTCGTTTATTAATGTCTCGTTTATTATTGTCTCTCGTTTATTATTGTCTCTCGTTTATTAATGTCTCGTTTATTATTGTCTCGTTTATTATTGTCTCTCGTTTATTATTGTCTCTCGTTTATTATTGTCTCTCGTTTATTATTGTCTCTCGTTTATTATTGTCTCTCGTTTATTATTGTCTCGTTTATTATTGTCTCGTTTATTATTGTCTCTCGTTTATTATTGTCTCTCGTTTATTATTGTCTCTCGTTTATTATTGTCTCTCGTTTATTAATGTCTCGTTTATTATTGTCTCTCGTTTATTATTGTCTCTCGTTTATTATTGTCTCTCGTTTATTATTGTCTCTCGTTTATTATTGTCTCTCGTTTATTAATGTCTCGTTTATTATTGTCTCTCGTTTATTATTGTCTCGTTTATTATTGTCTCTCGTTTATTATTGTCTCTCGTTTATTAATGTCTCGTTTATTATTGTCTCGTTTATTATTGTCTCTCGTTTATTATTGTCTCTCGTTTATTAATGTCTCGTTTATTATTGTCTCTCGTTTATTATTGTCTCTCGTTTATTATTGTCTCTCGTTTATTATTGTCTCTCGTTTATTATTGTCTCTCGTTTATTAATGTCTCGTTTATTATTGTCTCGTTTATTATTGTCTCTCGTTTATTATTGTCTCGTTTATTATTGTCTCTCGTTTATTATTGTCTCTCGTTTATTAATGTCTCGTTTATTATTGTCTCGTTTATTATTGTCTCTCGTTTATTATTGTCTCGTTTATTATTGTCTCTCGTTTATTATTGTCTCTCGTTTATTATTGTCTCTCGTTTATTATTGTCTCTCGTTTATTATTGTCTCTCGTTTATTATTGTCTCTCGTTTATTATTGTCTCTCGTTTATTATTGTCTCTCGTTTATTATTGTCTCTCGTTTATTATTGTCTCTCGTTTATTAATGTCTCGTTTATTATTGTCTCTCGTTTATTATTGTCTCTCGTTTATTATTGTCTCTCGTTTATTAATGTCTCGTTTATTAATGTCTCTCGTTTATTATTGTCTCTCGTTTATTATTGTCTCTCGTTTATTATTGTCTCTCGTTTATTATTGTCTCTCGTTTATTATTGTCTCGTTTATTATTGTCTCTCGTTTATTATTGTCTCGTTTATTATTGTCTCTCGTTTATTATTGTCTCTCGTTTATTAATGTCTCGTTTATTATTGTCTCGTTTATTATTGTCTCTCGTTTATTATTGTCTCTCGTTTATTAATGTCTCGTTTATTATTGTCTCTCGTTTATTATTGTCTCTCGTTTATTATTGTCTCTCGTTTATTATTGTCTCTCGTTTATTATTGTCTCTCGTTTATTAATGTCTCGTTTATTATTGTCTCGTTTATTATTGTCTCTCGTTTATTATTGTCTCGTTTATTATTGTCTCTCGTTTATTATTGTCTCTCGTTTATTAATGTCTCGTTTATTATTGTCTCGTTTATTATTGTCTCTCGTTTATTATTGTCTCGTTTATTATTGTCTCTCGTTTATTATTGTCTCTCGTTTATTATTGTCTCTCGTTTATTATTGTCTCTCGTTTATTATTGTCTCTCGTTTATTATTGTCTCTCGTTTATTATTGTCTCTCGTTTATTATTGTCTCTCGTTTATTATTGTCTCTCGTTTATTAATGTCTCGTTTATTATTGTCTCTCGTTTATTATTGTCTCTCGTTTATTATTGTCTCTCGTTTATTAATGTCTCGTTTATTATTGTCTCGTTTATTAATGTCTCTCGTTTATTATTGTCTCGTTTATTATTGTCTCGTTTATTATTGTCTCTCGTTTATTATTGTCTCTCGTTTATTATTGTCTCTCGTTTATTATTGTCTCTCGTTTATTATTGTCTCTCGTTTATTATTGTCTCTCGTTTATTATTGTCTCTCGTTTATTATTGTCTCTCGTTTATTAATGTCTTGTTTATTGTTGTCTCTCGTTTATTGTTGTCTCTCGTTTATTATTGTCTCGTTTATTATTGTCTCTCGTTTATTATTGTCTCTCGTTTATTATTGTCTCTCGTTTATTAATGTCTCGTTTATTATTGTCTCTCGTTTATTATTGTCTCTCGTTTATTATTGTCTCTCGTTTATTAATGTCTCGTTTATTATTGTCTCTCGTTTATTATTGTCTCTCGTTTATTATTGTCTCTCGTTTATTATTGTCTCTCGTTTATTAATGTCTCGTTTATTATTGTCTCTCGTTTATTATTGTCTCTCGTTTATTATTGTCTCTCGTTTATTATTGTCTCGTTTATTAATGTCTCTCGTTTATTATTGTCTCTCGTTTATTATTGTCTCTCGTTTATTATTGTCTCTCGTTTATTAATGTCTCGTTTATTATTGTCTCTCGTTTATTAATGTCTCGTTTATTAATGTCTCGTTTATTATTGTCTCGTTTATTATTGTCTCGTTTATTATTGTCTCTCGTTTATTATTGTCTCTCGTTTATTATTGTCTCTCGTTTATTATTGTCTCGTTTATTATTGTCTCGTTTATTATTGTCTCTCGTTTATTATTGTCTCTCGTTTATTATTGTCTCTCGTTTATTATTGTCTCTCTTTTATTAATGTCTCGTTTATTATTGTCTCTCGTTTATTATTGTCTCTCGTTTATTATTGTCTCTCGTTTATTATTGTCTCTCGTTTATTATTGTCTCTCGTTTATTATTGTCTCGTGTTTATTATTGTCTCTCGTTTATTATTGTCTCTCGTTTATTATTGTCTCTCGTTTATTATTGTCTCTCGTTTATTATTGTCTCTCGTTTATTATTGTCTCGTTTATTAATGTCTCTCGTTTATTATTGTCTCTCGTTTATTATTGTCTCTCGTTTATTATTGTCTCTCGTTTATTATTGTCTCTCGTTTATTATTGTCTCTCGTTTATTATTGTCTCTCGTTTATTATTGTCTCTCGTTTATTAATGTCTCGTTTATTATTGTCTCTCGTTTATTATTGTCTCTCGTTTATTATTGTCTCTCGTTTATTATTGTCTCTCGTTTATTATTGTCTCTCGTTTATTATTGTCTCGTTTATTATTGTCTCTCGTTTATTATTGTCTCTCGTTTATTATTGTCTCTCGTTTATTATTGTCTCTCGTTTATTATTGTCTCTCGTTTATTATTGTCTCGTTTATTATTGTCTCGTTTATTATTGTCTCTCGTTTATTATTGTCTCTCGTTTATTAATGTCTCGTTTATTATTGTCTCTCGTTTATTATTGTCTCTCGTTTATTATTGTCTCTCGTTTATTAATGTCTCGTTTATTATTGTCTCGTTTATTATTGTCTCTCGTTTATTATTGTCTCTCGTTTATTATTGTCTCTCGTTTATTATTGTCTCTCGTTTATTATTGTCTCGTTTATTATTGTCTCGTTTATTATTGTCTCTCGTTTATTAATGTCTCGTTTATTATTGTCTCTCGTTTATTATTGTCTCTCGTTTATTATTGTCTCGTTTATTAATGTCTCTCGTTTATTATTGTCTCTCGTTTATTATTGTCTCTCGTTTATTATTGTCTCGTTTATTATTGTCTCTCGTTTATTATTGTCTCTCGTTTATTATTGTCTCTCGTTTATTATTGTCTCTCGTTTATTATTGTCTCTCGTTTATTAATGTCTCGTTTATTATTGTCTCGTTTATTATTGTCTCTCGTTTATTATTGTCTCTCGTTTATTATTGTCTCTCGTTTATTATTGTCTCTCGTTTATTAATGTCTCGTTTATTATTGTCTCGTTTATTAATGTCTCTCGTTTATTATTGTCTCTCGTTTATTATTGTCTCTCGTTTATTATTGTCTCTCGTTTATTATTGTCTCGTTTATTATTGTCTCTCGTTTATTATTGTCTCTCGTTTATTATTGTCTCTCGTTTATTATTGTCTCTCGTTTATTATTGTCTCTCGTTTATTATTGTCTCTCGTTTATTAATGTCTCGTTTATTATTGTCTCTCGTTTATTATTGTCTCTCGTTTATTATTGTCTCTCGTTTATTAATGTCTCGTTTATTATTGTCTCTCGTTTATTATTGTCTCTCGTTTATTATTGTCTCTCGTTTATTATTGTCTCGTTTATTATTGTCTCTCGTTTATTATTGTCTCTCGTTTATTATTGTCTCTCGTTTATTATTGTCTCTCGTTTATTATTGTCTCTCGTTTATTAATGTCTCTCGTTTATTATTGTCTCGTTTATTATTGTCTCGTTTATTATTGTCTCGTTTATTATTGTCTCTCGTTTATTATTGTCTCTCGTTTATTATTGTCTCTCGTTTATTATTGTCTCGTTTATTATTGTCTCGTTTATTATTGTCTCTCGTTTATTATTGTCTCTCGTTTATTATTGTCTCTCGTTTATTATTGTCTCTCGTTTATTATTGTCTCTCGTTTATTATTGTCTCTCGTTTATTATTGTCTCTCGTTTATTAATGTCTCGTTTATTATTGTCTCTCGTTTATTATTGTCTCTCGTTTATTATTGTCTCTCGTTTATTAATGTCTCGTTTATTATTGTCTCGTTTATTAATGTCTCTCGTTTATTATTGTCTCGTTTATTATTGTCTCGTTTATTATTGTCTCTCGTTTATTATTGTCTCTCGTTTATTATTGTCTCTCGTTTATTATTGTCTCTCGTTTATTAATGTCTCGTTTATTATTGTCTCGTTTATTATTGTCTCGTTTATTATTGTCTCTCGTTTATTATTGTCTCTCGTTTATTATTGTCTCTCGTTTATTATTGTCTCGTTTATTAATGTCTCTCGTTTATTATTGTCTCGTTTATTATTGTCTCTCGTTTATTATTGTCTCTCGTTTATTATTGTCTCTCGTTTATTATTGTCTCTCGTTTATTATTGTCTCTCGTTTATTATTGTCTCTCGTTTATTATTGTCTCTCGTTTATTATTGTCTCTCGTTTATTAATGTCTCGTTTATTATTGTCTCGTTTATTATTGTCTCGTGTTTATTATTGTCTCTCGTTTATTATTGTCTCTCGTTTATTATTGTCTCTCGTTTATTATTGTCTCTCGTTTATTATTGTCTCTCGTTTATTATTGTCTCTCGTTTATTAATGTCTCGTTTATTATTGTCTCTCGTTTATTATTGTCTCTCGTTTATTATTGTCTCTCGTTTATTATTGTCTCTCGTTTATTATTGTCTCTCGTTTATTATTGTCTCTCGTTTATTAATGTCTCGTTTATTATTGTCTCTCGTTTATTATTGTCTCTCGTTTATTAATGTCTCGTTTATTATTGTCTCGTTTATTATTGTCTCTCGTTTATTATTGTCTCTCGTTTATTATTGTCTCTCGTTTATTATTGTCTCTCGTTTATTATTGTCTCTCGTTTATTATTGTCTCTCGTTTATTATTGTCTCTCGTTTATTATTGTCTCTCGTTTATTATTGTCTCTCGTTTATTAATGTCTCGTTTATTATTGTCTCTCGTTTATTATTGTCTCTCGTTTATTATTGTCTCTCGTTTATTATTGTCTCTCGTTTATTAATGTCTCGTTTATTAATGTCTCGTTTATTATTGTCTCTCGTTTATTATTGTCTCTCGTTTATTAATGTCTCGTTTATTATTGTCTCGTTTATTATTGTCTCTCGTTTATTATTGTCTCTCGTTTATTATTGTCTCTCGTTTATTATTGTCTCTCGTTTATTATTGTCTCTCGTTTATTATTGTCTCTCGTTTATTGTTGTCTCTCGTTTATTGTTGTCTCTCGTTTATTATTGTCTCGTTTATTATTGTCTCTCGTTTATTATTGTCTCTCGTTTATTATTGTCTCTCGTTTATTATTGTCTCTCGTTTATTAATGTCTCGTTTATTATTGTCTCTCGTTTATTAATGTCTCGTTTATTAATGTCTCGTTTATTATTGTCTCGTTTATTATTGTCTCGTTTATTATTGTCTCTCGTTTATTATTGTCTCTCGTTTATTATTGTCTCGTTTATTATTGTCTCGTTTATTATTGTCTCTCGTTTATTATTGTCTCTCGTTTATTATTGTCTCTCGTTTATTATTGTCTCTCTTTTATTAATGTCTCGTTTATTATTGTCTCTCGTTTATTATTGTCTCTCGTTTATTATTGTCTCTCGTTTATTATTGTCTCTCGTTTATTATTGTCTCGTTTATTAATGTCTCTCGTTTATTATTGTCTCGTTTATTATTGTCTCTCGTTTATTAATGTCTCGTTTATTATTGTCTCTCGTTTATTATTGTCTCTCGTTTATTATTGTCTCTCGTTTATTGTTGTCTCTCGTTTATTATTGTCTCGTTTATTAATGTCTCTCGTTTATTATTGTCTCTCGTTTATTATTGTCTCTCGTTTATTATTGTCTCGTTTATTATTGTCTCTCGTTTATTATTGTCTCTCGTTTATTATTGTCTCTCGTTTATTATTGTCTCTCGTTTATTAATGTCTCGTTTATTATTGTCTCTCGTTTATTATTGTCTCTCGTTTATTATTGTCTCTCGTTTATTATTGTCTCTCGTTTATTATTGTCTCTCGTTTATTAATGTCTCGTTTATTATTGTCTCGTTTATTATTGTCTCGTTTATTAATGTCTCTCGTTTATTATTGTCTCTCGTTTATTATTGTCTCTCGTTTATTATTGTCTCTCGTTTATTATTGTCTCGTTTATTATTGTCTCTCGTTTATTATTGTCTCTCGTTTATTATTGTCTCTCGTTTATTATTGTCTCTCGTTTATTATTGTCTCTCGTTTATTATTGTCTCTCGTTTATTATTGTCTCTCGTTTATTATTGTCTCTCGTTTATTGTTGTCTCTCGTTTATTATTGTCTCGTTTATTATTGTCTCTCGTTTATTATTGTCTCTCGTTTATTATTGTCTCTCGTTTATTATTGTCTCTCGTTTATTAATGTCTCGTTTATTATTGTCTCTCGTTTATTATTGTCTCTCGTTTATTATTGTCTCTCGTTTATTATTGTCTCGTTTATTATTGTCTCGTTTATTATTGTCTCGTTTATTATTGTCTCTCGTTTATTATTGTCTCTCGTTTATTATTGTCTCTCGTTTATTATTGTCTCGTTTATTATTGTCTCGTTTATTATTGTCTCTCGTTTATTATTGTCTCTCGTTTATTATTGTCTCTCGTTTATTATTGTCTCGTTTATTAATGTCTCTCGTTTATTATTGTCTCGTTTATTATTGTCTCTCGTTTATTAATGTCTCGTTTATTATTGTCTCTCGTTTATTATTGTCTCTCGTTTATTATTGTCTCGTTTATTATTGTCTCTCGTTTATTAATGTCTCGTTTATTATTGTCTCTCGTTTATTATTGTCTCTCGTTTATTATTGTCTCGTTTATTATTGTCTCTCGTTTATTATTGTCTCTCGTTTATTATTGTCTCTCGTTTATTATTGTCTCTCGTTTATTATTGTCTCGTTTATTAATGTCTCTCGTTTATTATTGTCTCGTTTATTATTGTCTCTCGTTTATTAATGTCTCGTTTATTATTGTCTCTCGTTTATTATTGTCTCTCGTTTATTATTGTCTCTCGTTTATTGTTGTCTCTCGTTTATTATTGTCTCGTTTATTAATGTCTCTCGTTTATTATTGTCTCTCGTTTATTATTGTCTCTCGTTTATTATTGTCTCGTTTATTATTGTCTCTCGTTTATTATTGTCTCTCGTTTATTATTGTCTCTCGTTTATTATTGTCTCTCGTTTATTAATGTCTCGTTTATTATTGTCTCTCGTTTATTATTGTCTCTCGTTTATTATTGTCTCTCGTTTATTATTGTCTCTCGTTTATTATTGTCTCTCGTTTATTAATGTCTCGTTTATTATTGTCTCGTTTATTATTGTCTCGTTTATTAATGTCTCTCGTTTATTATTGTCTCTCGTTTATTATTGTCTCTCGTTTATTATTGTCTCGTTTATTATTGTCTCTCGTTTATTATTGTCTCTCGTTTATTATTGTCTCTCGTTTATTATTGTCTCTCGTTTATTATTGTCTCTCGTTTATTATTGTCTCTCGTTTATTATTGTCTCTCGTTTATTAATGTCTCGTTTATTATTGTCTCTCGTTTATTATTGTCTCTCGTTTATTATTGTCTCTCGTTTATTATTGTCTCTCGTTTATTATTGTCTCTCGTTTATTATTGTCTCTCGTTTATTATTGTCTCTCGTTTATTATTGTCTCTCGTTTATTATTGTCTCTCGTTTATTATTGTCTCTCGTTTATTATTGTCTCTCGTTTATTATTGTCTCGTTTATTATTGTCTCGTTTATTATTGTCTCGTTTATTATTGTCTCTCGTTTATTATTGTCTCTCGTTTATTATTGTCTCTCGTTTATTATTGTCTCGTTTATTATTGTCTCGTTTATTATTGTCTCTCGTTTATTATTGTCTCTCGTTTATTATTGTCTCTCGTTTATTAATGTCTCGTTTATTGTTGTCTCTCGTTTATTGTTGTCTCTCGTTTATTATTGTCTCTCGTTTATTAATGTCTCGTTTATTGTTGTCTCGTTTATTGTTGTCTCTCGTTTATTGTTGTCTCTCGTTTATTGTTGTCTCTCGTTTATTGTTGTCTCTCGTTTATTGTTGTCTCTCGTTTATTGTTGTCTCTCGTTTATTGTTGTCTCTCGTTTATTGTTGTCTCTCGTTTATTGTTGTCTCTCGTTTATTATTGTCTCTCGTTTATTATTGTCTCTCGTTTATTGTTGTCTCTCGTTTATTATTGTCTCTCGTTTATTGTTGTCTCTCGTTTATTGTTGTCTCTCGTTTATTGTTGTCTCTCGTTTATTGTTGTCTCTCGTTTATTGTTGTCTCTCGTTTATTATTGTCTCTCGTTTATTATTGTCTCTCGTTTATTATTGTCTCTCGTTTATTATTGTCTCTCGTTTATTATTGTCTCTCGTTTATTATTGTCTCTCGTTTATTATTGTCTCTCGTTTATTAATCTCTCGTTTATTATTGTCTCGTTTATTATTGTCTCTCGTTTATTATTGTCTCTCGTTTATTATTGTCTCTCGTTTATTATTGTCTCTCGTTTATTATTGTCTCTCGTTTATTAATGTCTCGTTTATTAATGTCTCGTTTATTATTGTCTCTCGTTTATTATTGTCTCTCGTTTATTATTGTCTCTCGTTTATTGTTGTCTCTCGTTTATTGTTGTCTCTCGTTTATTGTTGTCTCTCGTTTATTGTTGTCTCTCGTTTATTGTTGTCTCTCGTTTATTGTTGTCTCTCGTTTATTGTTGTCTCTCGTTTATTATTGTCTCTCGTTTATTATTGTCTCTCGTTTATTAATGTCTCGTTTATTGTTGTCTCTCGTTTATTGTTGTCTCTCGTTTATTGTTGTCTCTCGTTTATTAATGTCTCGTTTATTGTTGTCTCTCGTTTATTGTTGTCTCTCGTTTATTGTTGTCTCTCGTTTATTATTGTCTCTCGTTTATTATTGTCTCTCGTTTATTAATGTCTCGTTTATTGTTGTCTCTCGTTTATTGTTGTCTCTCGTTTATTATTGTCTCTCGTTTATTATTGTCTCTCGTTTATTATTGTCTCGTTTATTATTTTGTCTCGTTTATTATTGTCTCTCGTTTATTATTGTCTCTCGTTTATTATTGTCTCTCGTTTATTATTGTCTCTCGTTTATTATTGTCTCTCGTTTATTATTGTCTCTCGTTTATTAATGTCTCGTTTATTGTTGTCTCTCGTTTATTGTTGTCTCTCGTTTATTGTTGTCTCTCGTTTATTGTTGTCTCTCGTTTATTGTTGTCTCTCGTTTATTGTTGTCTCTCGTTTATTGTTGTCTCTCGTTTATTATTGTCTCTCGTTTATTATTGTCTCTCGTTTATTAATGTCTCGTTTATTGTTGTCTCTCGTTTATTGTTGTCTCTCGTTTATTGTTGTCTCTCGTTTATTAATGTCTCGTTTATTGTTGTCTCTCGTTTATTGTTGTCTCTCGTTTATTGTTGTCTCTCGTTTATTATTGTCTCTCGTTTATTATTGTCTCTCGTTTATTAATGTCTCGTTTATTGTTGTCTCTCGTTTATTGTTGTCTCTCGTTTATTATTGTCTCTCGTTTATTATTGTCTCTCGTTTATTATTGTCTCGTTTATTATTTTGTCTCGTTTATTATTGTCTCTCGTTTATTATTGTCTCTCGTTTATTATTGTCTCTCGTTTATTATTGTCTCTCGTTTATTATTGTCTCTCGTTTATTATTGTCTCTCGTTTATTAATGTCTCGTTTATTGTTGTCTCTCGTTTATTGTTGTCTCTCGTTTATTGTTGTCTCTCGTTTATTGTTGTCTCTCGTTTATTGTTGTCTCTCGTTTATTGTTGTCTCTCGTTTATTGTTGTCTCTCGTTTATTGTTGTCTCTCGTTTATTATTGTCTCTCGTTTATTATTGTCTCTCGTTTATTATTGTCTCTCGTTTATTATTGTCTCTCGTTTATTATTGTCTCTCGTTTATTAATGTCTCATTTATTAATGTCTCGTTTATTATTGTCTCTCGTTTATTATTGTCTCTCGTTTATTGTTGTCTCTCGTTTATTGTTGTCTCTCGTTCATTGTTGTCTCTCGTTTATTATTGTCTCGTTTATTATTTTGTCTCGTTTATTATTGTCTCTCGTTTATTATTGTCTCTCGTTTATTATTGTCTCTCGTTTATTATTGTCTCTCGTTTATTATTGTCTCTCGTTTATTATTGTCTCTCGTTTATTATTGTCTCTCGTTTATTATTGTCTCTCGTTTATTATTGTCTCTCGTTTATTATTGTCTCGTTTATTATTGTCTCGTTTATTATTGTCTCGTTTATTATTGTCTCTCGTTTATTATTGTCTCTCGTTTATTATTGTCTCTCGTTTATTATTGTCTCGTTTATTATTGTCTCTCGTTTATTATTGTCTCTCGTTTATTATTGTCTCTCGTTTATTAATGTCTCGTTTATTGTTGTCTCTCGTTTATTGTTGTCTCTCGTTTATTGTTGTCTCTCGTTTATTGTTGTCTCTCGTTTATTATTGTCTCGTTTATTATTGTCTCGTTTATTATTGTCTCGTTTATTATTGTCTCGTTTATTATTGTCTCTCGTTTATTATTGTCTCTCGTTTATTATTGTCTCGTTTATTATTGTCTCTCGTTTATTATTGTCTCTCGTTTATTATTGTCTCTCGTTTATTATTGTCTCTCGTTTATTAATGTCTCGTTTATTGTTGTCTCTCGTTTATTGTTGTCTCTCGTTTATTGTTGTCTCTCGTTTATTATTGTCTCTCGTTTATTAATGTCTCGTTTATTGTTGTCTCTCGTTTATTGTTGTCTCTCGTTTATTGTTGTCTCTCGTTTATTGTTGTCTCTCGTTTATTATTGTCTCGTTTATTATTGTCTCGTTTATTATTGTCTCGTTTATTATTGTCTCGTTTATTATTGTCTCTCGTTTATTATTGTCTCTCGTTTATTATTGTCTCGTTTATTATTGTCTCGTTTATTATTGTCTCTCGTTTATTATTGTCTCTCGTTTATTATTGTCTCTCGTTTATTAATGTCTCGTTTATTGTTGTCTCTCGTTTATTGTTGTCTCTCGTTTATTGTTGTCTCTCGTTTATTATTGTCTCTCGTTTATTAATGTCTCGTTTATTGTTGTCTCTCGTTTATTGTTGTCTCTCGTTTATTGTTGTCTCTCGTTTATTGTTGTCTCTCGTTTATTGTTGTCTCTCGTTTATTGTTGTCTCTCGTTTATTGTTGTCTCTCGTTTATTGTTGTCTCTCGTTTATTGTTGTCTCTCGTTTATTGTTGTCTCTCGTTTATTATTGTCTCTCGTTTATTATTGTCTCTCGTTTATTATTTTGTCTCGTTTATTATTGTCTCTCGTTTATTATTGTCTCTCGTTTATTATTGTCTCTCGTTTATTATTGTCTCTCGTTTATTATTGTCTCTCGTTTATTATTGTCTCTCGTTTATTATTGTCTCTCGTTTATTAATGTCTCGTTTATTGTTGTCTCTCGTTTATTGTTGTCTCTCGTTTATTGTTGTCTCTCGTTTATTGTTGTCTCTCGTTTATTGTTGTCTCTCGTTTATTGTTGTCTCTCGTTTATTGTTGTCTCTCGTTTATTGTTGTCTCTCGTTTATTATTGTCTCTCGTTTATTATTGTCTCTCGTTTATTATTGTCTCTCGTTTATTAATGTCCCATTTATTAATGTCTCGTTTATTATTGTCTCTCGTTTATTATTGTCTCTCGTTTATTGTTGTCTCTCGTTTATTGTTGTCTCTCGTTCATTGTTGTCTCTCGTTTATTATTGTCTCGTTTATTATTTTGTCTCGTTTATTATTGTCTCTCGTTTATTATTGTCTCTCGTTTATTATTGTCTCTCGTTTATTATTGTCTCTCGTTTATTATTGTCTCTCGTTTATTATTGTCTCTCGTTTATTATTGTCTCTCGTTTATTATTGTCTCTCGTTTATTATTGTCTCTCGTTTATTATTGTCTCGTTTATTATTGTCTCGTTTATTATTGTCTCGTTTATTATTGTCTCTCGTTTATTGTTGTCTCTCGTTTATTGTTGTCTCTCGTTTATTGTTGTCTCTCGTTTATTATTGTCTCTCGTTTATTAATGTCTCGTTTATTGTTGTCTCTCGTTTATTGTTGTCTCTCGTTTATTGTTGTCTCTCGTTTATTGTTGTCTCTCGTTTATTGTTGTCTCTCGTTTATTGTTGTCTCTCGTTTATTGTTGTCTCTCGTTTATTGTTGTCTCTCGTTTATTGTTGTCTCTCGTTTATTATTGTCTCTCGTTTATTATTGTCTCTCGTTTATTATTGTCTCTCGTTTATTATTGTCTCTCGTTTATTATTGTCTCTCGTTTATTATTGTCTCTCGTTTATTATTGTCTCTCGTTTATTATTGTCTCTCGTTTATTATTGTCTCTCGTTTATTAATGTCTCGTTTATTGTTGTCTCTCGTTTATTGTTGTCTCTCGTTTATTGTTGTCTCTCGTTTATTGTTGTCTCTCGTTTATTGTTGTCTCTCGTTTATTGTTGTCTCTCGTTTATTGTTGTCTCTCGTTTATTGTTGTCTCTCGTTTATTATTGTCTCTCGTTTATTATTGTCTCTCGTTTATTATTGTCTCTCGTTTATTAATGTCCCATTTATTAATGTCTCGTTTATTATTGTCTCTCGTTTATTATTGTCTCTCGTTTATTGTTGTCTCTCGTTTATTGTTGTCTCTCGTTCATTGTTGTCTCTCGTTTATTATTGTCTCGTTTATTATTTTGTCTCGTTTATTATTGTCTCTCGTTTATTATTGTCTCTCGTTTATTATTGTCTCTCGTTTATTATTGTCTCTCGTTTATTATTGTCTCTCGTTTATTATTGTCTCTCGTTTATTATTGTCTCTCGTTTATTATTGTCTCTCGTTTATTATTGTCTCTCGTTTATTATTGTCTCGTTTATTATTGTCTCGTTTATTATTGTCTCGTTTATTATTGTCTCTCGTTTATTATTGTCTCTCGTTTATTATTGTCTCTCGTTTATTATTGTCTCGTTTATTATTGTCTCTCGTTTATTATTGTCTCTCGTTTATTATTGTCTCTCGTTTATTAATGTCTCGTTTATTGTTGTCTCTCGTTTATTGTTGTCTCTCGTTTATTGTTGTCTCTCGTTTATTGTTGTCTCTCGTTTATTATTGTCTCGTTTATTATTGTCTCGTTTATTATTGTCTCGTTTATTATTGTCTCGTTTATTATTGTCTCTCGTTTATTATTGTCTCTCGTTTATTATTGTCTCGTTTATTATTGTCTCGTTTATTATTGTCTCTCGTTTATTATTGTCTCTCGTTTATTATTGTCTCTCGTTTATTAATGTCTCGTTTATTGTTGTCTCTCGTTTATTGTTGTCTCTCGTTTATTGTTGTCTCTCGTTTATTATTGTCTCTCGTTTATTAATGTCTCGTTTATTGTTGTCTCTCGTTTATTGTTGTCTCTCGTTTATTGTTGTCTCTCGTTTATTGTTGTCTCTCGTTTATTGTTGTCTCTCGTTTATTGTTGTCTCTCGTTTATTGTTGTCTCTCGTTTATTGTTGTCTCTCGTTTATTGTTGTCTCTCGTTTATTGTTGTCTCTCGTTTATTGTTGTCTCTCGTTTATTGTTGTCTCTCGTTTATTATTGTCTCTCGTTTATTATTGTCTCTCGTTTATTATTGTCTCTCGTTTATTGTTGTCTCTCGTTTATTGTTGTCTCTCGTTTATTGTTGTCTCTCGTTTATTATTGTCTCTCGTTTATTAATGTCTCGTTTATTGTTGTCTCTCGTTTATTGTTGTCTCTCGTTTATTGTTGTCTCTCGTTTATTGTTGTCTCTCGTTTATTATTGTCTCTCGTTTATTATTGTCTCTCGTTTATTATTGTCTCTCGTTTATTATTGTCTCTCGTTTATTATTGTCTCTCGTTTATTATTGTCTCTCGTTTATTATTGTCTCGTTTATTATTGTCTCTCGTTTATTATTGTCTCTCGTTTATTATTGTCTCTCGTTTATTATTGTCTCTCGTTTATTATTGTCTCTCGTTTATTATTGTCTCTCGTTTATTATTGTCTCTCGTTTATTAATGTCTCGTTTATTATTGTCTCGTTTATTATTGTCTCGTTTATTAATGTCTCTCGTTTATTATTGTCTCTCGTTTATTATTGTCTCTCGTTTATTATTGTCTCTCGTTTATTAATGTCTCGTTTATTAATGTCTCGTTTATTATTGTCTCGTTTATTAATGTCTCTCGTTTATTATTGTCTCTCGTTTATTATTGTCTCTCGTTTATTATTGTCTCTCGTTTATTAATGTCTCGTTTATTAATGTCTCGTTTATTATTGTCTCTCGTTTATTATTGTCTCTCGTTTATTATTGTCTCTCGTTTATTAATGTCTCGTTTATTGTTGTCTCTCGTTTATTGTTGTCTCTCGTTTATTGTTGTCTCTCGTTTATTATTGTCTCTCGTTTATTATTGTCTCTCGTTTATTATTGTCTCTCGTTTATTAATGTCTCGTTTATTGTTGTCTCTCGTTTATTGTTGTCTCTCGTTTATTGTTGTCTCTCGTTTATTATTGTCTCTCGTTTATTATTGTCTCTCGTTTATTATTGTCTCGTTTATTATTTTGTCTCGTTTATTATTTTGTCTCGTTTATTATTGTCTCTCGTTTATTATTGTCTCTCGTTTATTATTGTCTCTCGTTTATTATTGTCTCTCGTTTATTATTGTCTCTCGTTTATTAATGTCTCGTTTATTGTTGTCTCTCGTTTATTGTTGTCTCTCGTTTATTGTTGTCTCTCGTTTATTATTGTCTCTCGTTTATTAATGTCTCGTTTATTGTTGTCTCTCGTTTATTGTTGTCTCTCGTTTATTGTTGTCTCTCGTTTATTGTTGTCTCTCGTTTATTGTTGTCTCTCGTTTATTATTGTCTCGTTTATTATTGTCTCGTTTATTATTGTCTCGTTTATTATTGTCTCGTTTATTATTGTCTCTCGTTTATTATTGTCTCTCGTTTATTATTGTCTCGTTTATTATTGTCTCGTTTATTATTGTCTCTCGTTTATTATTGTCTCTCGTTTATTATTGTCTCTCGTTTATTAATGTCTCGTTTATTGTTGTCTCTCGTTTATTGTTGTCTCTCGTTTATTGTTGTCTCTCGTTTATTATTGTCTCTCGTTTATTAATGTCTCGTTTATTGTTGTCTCTCGTTTATTGTTGTCTCTCGTTTATTGTTGTCTCTCGTTTATTGTTGTCTCTCGTTTATTGTTGTCTCTCGTTTATTGTTGTCTCTCGTTTATTGTTGTCTCTCGTTTATTGTTGTCTCTCGTTTATTGTTGTCTCTCGTTTATTGTTGTCTCTCGTTTATTATTGTCTCTCGTTTATTATTGTCTCTCGTTTATTATTGTCTCGTTTATTATTTTGTCTCGTTTATTATTGTCTCTCGTTTATTATTGTCTCTCGTTTATTATTGTCTCTCGTTTATTATTGTCTCTCGTTTATTATTGTCTCTCGTTTATTAATGTCTCGTTTATTGTTGTCTCTCGTTTATTGTTGTCTCTCGTTTATTGTTGTCTCTCGTTTATTGTTGTCTCTCGTTTATTGTTGTCTCTCGTTTATTGTTGTCTCTCGTTTATTGTTGTCTCTCGTTTATTGTTGTCTCTCGTTTATTGTTGTCTCTCGTTTATTGTTGTCTCTCGTTTATTGTTGTCTCTCGTTTATTGTTGTCTCTCGTTTATTGTTGTCTCTCGTTTATTGTTGTCTCTCGTTTATTGTTGTCTCTCGTTTATTATTGTCTCTCGTTTATTATTGTCTCTCGTTTATTATTGTCTCTCGTTTATTAATGTCCCATTTATTAATGTCTCGTTTATTATTGTCTCTCGTTTATTATTGTCTCTCGTTTATTGTTGTCTCTCGTTTATTGTTGTCTCTCGTTCATTGTTGTCTCTCGTTTATTATTGTCTCGTTTATTATTTTGTCTCGTTTATTATTGTCTCTCGTTTATTATTGTCTCTCGTTTATTATTGTCTCTCGTTTATTATTGTCTCTCGTTTATTATTGTCTCTCGTTTATTATTGTCTCTCGTTTATTATTGTCTCTCGTTTATTATTGTCTCTCGTTTATTATTGTCTCTCGTTTATTATTGTCTCGTTTATTATTGTCTCGTTTATTATTGTCTCGTTTATTATTGTCTCTCGTTTATTATTGTCTCTCGTTTATTATTGTCTCTCGTTTATTATTGTCTCGTTTATTATTGTCTCTCGTTTATTATTGTCTCTCGTTTATTATTGTCTCTCGTTTATTATTGTCTCTCGTTTATTAATGTCTCGTTTATTGTTGTCTCTCGTTTATTGTTGTCTCTCGTTTATTGTTGTCTCTCGTTTATTGTTGTCTCTCGTTTATTATTGTCTCGTTTATTATTGTCTCGTTTATTATTGTCTCGTTTATTATTGTCTCGTTTATTATTGTCTCTCGTTTATTATTGTCTCTCGTTTATTATTGTCTCGTTTATTATTGTCTCGTTTATTATTGTCTCTCGTTTATTATTGTCTCTCGTTTATTATTGTCTCTCGTTTATTAATGTCTCGTTTATTGTTGTCTCTCGTTTATTGTTGTCTCTCGTTTATTGTTGTCTCTCGTTTATTGTTGTCTCTCGTTTATTAATGTCTCGTTTATTGTTGTCTCTCGTTTATTGTTGTCTCTCGTTTATTGTTGTCTCTCGTTTATTGTTGTCTCTCGTTTATTGTTGTCTCTCGTTTATTGTTGTCTCTCGTTTATTGTTGTCTCTCGTTTATTGTTGTCTCTCGTTTATTGTTGTCTCTCGTTTATTGTTGTCTCTCGTTTATTGTTGTCTCTCGTTTATTGTTGTCTCTCGTTTATTATTGTCTCTCGTTTATTATTGTCTCTCGTTTATTATTGTCTCTCGTTTATTATTGTCTCTCGTTTATTGTTGTCTCTCGTTTATTGTTGTCTCTCGTTTATTGTTGTCTCTCGTTTATTATTGTCTCTCGTTTATTAATGTCTCGTTTATTGTTGTCTCTCGTTTATTGTTGTCTCTCGTTTATTGTTGTCTCTCGTTTATTATTGTCTCTCGTTTATTATTGTCTCTCGTTTATTATTGTCTCTCGTTTATTATTGTCTCTCGTTTATTATTGTCTCTCGTTTATTATTGTCTCTCGTTTATTATTGTCTCTCGTTTATTATTGTCTCGTTTATTATTGTCTCTCGTTTATTATTGTCTCTCGTTTATTATTGTCTCTCGTTTATTATTGTCTCTCGTTTATTATTGTCTCTCGTTTATTATTGTCTCTCGTTTATTATTGTCTCTCGTTTATTAATGTCTCGTTTATTATTGTCTCGTTTATTATTGTCTCGTTTATTAATGTCTCTCGTTTATTATTGTCTCTCGTTTATTATTGTCTCTCGTTTATTATTGTCTCTCGTTTATTAATGTCTCGTTTATTAATGTCTCGTTTATTATTGTCTCGTTTATTAATGTCTCTCGTTTATTATTGTCTCTCGTTTATTATTGTCTCTCGTTTATTATTGTCTCTCGTTTATTAATGTCTCGTTTATTAATGTCTCGTTTATTATTGTCTCTCGTTTATTATTGTCTCTCGTTTATTATTGTCTCTCGTTTATTAATGTCTCGTTTATTGTTGTCTCTCGTTTATTGTTGTCTCTCGTTTATTGTTGTCTCTCGTTTATTGTTGTCTCTCGTTTATTATTGTCTCTCGTTTATTATTGTCTCTCGTTTATTATTGTCTCTCGTTTATTAATGTCTCGTTTATTGTTGTCTCTCGTTTATTGTTGTCTCTCGTTTATTGTTGTCTCTCGTTTATTGTTGTCTCTCGTTTATTATTGTCTCTCGTTTATTATTGTCTCGTTTATTATTTTGTCTCGTTTATTATTTTGTCTCGTTTATTATTGTCTCTCGTTTATTATTGTCTCTCGTTTATTATTGTCTCTCGTTTATTATTGTCTCTCGTTTATTATTGTCTCTCGTTTATTATTGTCTCTCGTTTATTGTTGTCTCTCGTTTATTATTGTCTCTCGTTTATTATTGTCTCTCGTTTATTATTGTCTCTCGTTTATTGTTGTCTCTCGTTTATTGTTGTCTCTCGTTTATTGTTGTCTCTCGTTTATTGTTGTCTCTCGTTTATTGTTGTCTCTCGTTTATTGTTGTCTCTCGTTTATTATTGTCTCTCGTTTATTATTGTCTCTCGTTTATTATTGTCTCTCGTTTATTATTGTCTCATTTATTAATGTCTCATTTATTATTGTCTCTCGTTTATTATTGTCTCTCGTTTATTGTTGTCTCTCGTTCATTGTTGTCTCTCGTTCATTGTTGTCTCTCGTTTATTATTGTCTCTCGTTTATTATTGTCTCTCGTTTATTATTGTCTCTCGTTTATTATTGTCTCTCGTTTATTATTGTCTCTCGTTTATTAATGTCTCGTTTATTGTTGTCTCTCGTTTATTGTTGTCTCTCGTTTATTATTGTCTCTCGTTTATTATTGTCTCTCGTTTATTATTGTCTCGTTTATTGTTGTCTCTCGTTTATTGTTGTCTCTCGTTTATTATTGTCTCTCGTTTATTATTGTCTCTCGTTTATTATTGTCTCGTTTATTATTTTGTCTCGTTTATTATTTTGTCTCGTTTATTATTGTCTCTCGTTTATTTTTGTCTCGTTTATTGTTGTCTCTCGTTTATTGTTGTCTCTCGTTTATTATTGTCTCTCGTTTATTATTGTCTCTCGTTTATTATTGTCTCGTTTATTGTTGTCTCTCGTTTATTGTTGTCTCTCGTTTATTATTGTCTCTCGTTTATTATTGTCTCTCGTTTATTATTGTCTCGTTTATTATTTTGTCTCGTTTATTATTTTGTCTCGTTTATTATTGTCTCTCGTTTATTTTTGTCTCTCGTTTATTTTTGTCTCTCGTTTATTGTTGTCTCTCGTTTATTGTTGTCTCTCGTTTATTGTTGTCTCTCGTTTATTATTGTCTCTCGTTTATTATTGTCTCTCGTTTATTATTGTCTCGTTTATTATTGTCTCGTTTATTATTGTCTCGTTTATTATTGTCTCTCGTTTATTATTGTCTCTCGTTTATTATTGTCTCTCGTTTATTAATGTCTCGTTTATTATTGTCTCTCGTTTATTATTGTCTCTCGTTTATTATTGTCTCTCGTTTATTAATGTCTCGTTTATTATTGTCTCGTTTATTAATGTCTCGTTTATTGTTGTCTCTCGTTTATTGTTGTCTCTCGTTTATTATTGTCTCTCGTTTATTATTGTCTCTCGTTTATTATTGTCTCTCGTTTATTATTGTCTCTCGTTTATTGTTGTCTCTCGTTTATTATTGTCTCTCGTTTATTATTGTCTCTCGTTTATTATTGTTTATTGTTGTCTCTCGTTTATTATTGTCTCTCGTTTATTATTGTCTCTCGTTTATTATTGTTTATTATTGTCTCTCGTTTATTATTGTCTCTCGTTTATTATTGTCTCTCGTTTATTATTGTCTCTCGTTTATTGTTGTCTCTCGTTTATTATTGTCTCTCGTTTATTATTGTCTCTCGTTTATTATTGTCTCTCGTTTATTATTGTCTCGTTTATTATTTTGTCTCGTTTATTATTTTGTCTCGTTTATTGTTGTCTCTCGTTTATTAATGTCTCGTTTATTAATGTCTCGTTTATTAATGTCTCGTTTATTATTGTCTCTCGTTTATTATTGTCTCGTTTATTGTTGTCTCTCGTTTATTGTTGTCTCTCGTTTATTATTGTCTCTCGTTTATTATTGTCTCTCGTTTATTATTGTCTCTCGTTTATTATTGTCTCTCGTTTATTATTGTCTCTCGTTTATTAATGTCTCGTTTATTGTTGTCTCTCGTTTATTGTTGTCTCTCGTTTATTATTGTCTCTCGTTTATTATTGTCTCTCGTTTATTATTGTCTCTCGTTTATTATTGTCTCTCGTTTATTATTGTCTCGTTTATTATTGTCTCTCGTTTATTATTGTCTCTCGTTTATTATTGTCTCTCGTTTATTGTTGTCTCTCGTTTATTGTTGTCTCTCGTTTATTATTGTCTCTCGTTTATTATTGTCTCTCGTTTATTATTGTCTCTCGTTTATTATTGTCTCGTTTATTATTGTCTCTCGTTTATTATTGTCTCTCGTTTATTATTGTCTCTCGTTTATTATTGTCTCTCGTTTATTAATGTCTCGTTTATTATTGTCTCTCGTTTATTATTGTCTCTCGTTTATTATTGTCTCTCGTTTATTAATGTCTCGTTTATTATTGTCTCGTTTATTAATGTCTCTCGTTTATTATTGTCTCGTTTATTATTGTCTCGTTTATTATTGTCTCGTTTATTATTGTCTCTCGTTTATTATTGTCTCTCGTTTATTATTGTCTCTCGTTTATTATTGTCTCTCGTTTATTATTGTCTCTCGTTTATTATTGTCTCTCGTTTATTATTGTCTCTCGTTTATTAATGTCTCGTTTATTATTGTCTCGTTTATTAATGTCTCTCGTTTATTATTGTCTCTCGTTTATTATTGTCTCGTTTATTATTGTCTCTCGTTTATTATTGTCTCTCGTTTATTATTGTCTCTCGTTTATTAATGTCTCGTTTATTATTGTCTCTCGTTTATTATTGTCTCTCGTTTATTATTGTCTCTCGTTTATTATTGTCTCTCGTTTATTATTGTCTCGTTTATTATTGTCTCTCGTTTATTATTGTCTCTCGTTTATTATTGTCTCTCGTTTATTATTGTCTCTCGTTTATTAATGTCTCGTTTATTATTGTCTCTCGTTTATTATTGTCTCTCGTTTATTATTGTCTCTCGTTTATTATTGTCTCTCGTTTATTAATGTCTCGTTTATTGTTGTCTCTCGTTTATTATTGTCTCTCGTTTATTATTGTCTCGTTTATTATTGTCTCTCGTTTATTATTGTCTCTCGTTTATTATTGTCTCTCGTTTATTATTGTCTCTCGTTTATTATTGTCTCGTTTATTATTGTCTCGTTTATTATTGTCTCTCGTTTATTATTGTCTCTCGTTTATTATTGTCTCTCGTTTATTATTGTCTCGTTTATTATTGTCTCTCGTTTATTATTGTCTCTCGTTTATTATTGTCTCTCGTTTATTATTGTCTCTCGTTTATTATTGTCTCTCGTTTATTAATGTCTCGTTTATTGTTGTCTCTCGTTTATTGTTGTCTCTCGTTTATTATTGTCTCTCGTTTATTATTGTCTCTCGTTTATTAATGTCTCGTATATTGTCGTCTCTCGTTTATTGTCGTCTCTCGTTTATTATTGTCTCTCGTTTATTATTGTCTCTCGTTTATTATTGTCTCTCGTTTATTAATGTCTCGTTTATTGTTGTCTCTCGTTTATTATTGTCTCTCGTTTATTATTGTCTCTCGTTTATTATTGTCTCTCGTTTATTATTGTCTCGTTTATTATTGTCTCTCGTTTATTATTGTCTCTCGTTTATTATTGTCTCTCGTTTATTATTGTCTCGTTTATTATTGTCTCTCGTTTATTATTGTCTCTCGTTTATTATTGTCTCTCGTTTATTATTGTCTCTCGTTTATTATTGTCTCGTTTATTATTGTCTCTCGTTTATTATTGTCTCTCGTTTATTATTGTCTCTCGTTTATTATTGTCTCTCGTTTATTAATGTCTCGTTTATTGTTGTCTCTCGTTTATTGTTGTCTCTCGTTTATTGTTGTCTCTCGTTTATTGTTGTCTCTCGTTTATTATTGTCTCTCGTTTATTATTGTCTCGTTTATTGTTGTCTCTCGTTTATTATTGTCTCGTTTATTATTGTCTCTCGTTTATTATTGTCTCTCGTTTATTATTGTCTCTCGTTTATTATTGTCTCTCGTTTATTATTGTCTCGTTTATTATTGTCCCGTTTATTATTGTCTCTCGTTTATTATTGTCTCTCGTTTATTATTGTCTCTCGTTTATTATTGTCTCTCGTTTATTATTGTCTCGTTTATTATTGTCTCTCGTTTATTATTGTCTCTCGTTTATTATTGTCTCTCGTTTATTATTGTCTCTCGTTTATTATTGTCCTGTTTATTAATGTCTCGTTTATTATTGTCTCTCGTTTATTATTGTCTCTCGTTTATTATTGTCTCTCGTTTATTATTGTCTCGTTTATTATTGTCTCGTTTATTATTGTCTCGTTTATTATTGTCTCGTTTATTATTGTCTCTCGTTTATTATTGTCTCTCGTTTATTATTGTCTCTCGTTTATTAATGTCTCGTTTATTATTGTCTCTCGTTTATTATTGTCTCTCGTTTATTATTGTCTCTCGTTTATTAATGTCTCTCGTTTATTAATGTCTCTCGTTTATTAATGTCTCGTTTATTATTGTGTCTCGTTTATTATTGTGTCTCGTTTATTATTGTCTCTCGTTTATTATTGTCTCTCGTTTATTATTGTCTCTCGTTTATTATTGTCTCTCGTTTATTATTGTCTCTCGTTTATTATTGTCTGAGTCTAGTGTTGTCATTCTAAATAGTCTATCCTGTCTTGTTTTGCCCCCTCGTGGGTTTTGTTTTCTGTTTTGTCATTAATAAACCTTGTGTAAAGTATTTACTGTCTGCGATTGGGTTCATCTCCGCATCACCATAACAAACAAAGAAATTAATCGGGTTTTTAACCAGTTCTATTCAAAACTGTACACATCAGAATCCGATTACTGTCCAAAGGAGTTAAAAGACTTTTTAGCCAATGTTTCATTGCCCACTTTAACCCCTGATGAATGAGATTCAATAGATGCACCTATAACACAAGAAGAGGTTAGAACTATTATAATGTCTTTGAAATCTGGAAAATCACCAGGCTCTGACGCATTTCCAATAGAATATTACAAGAAGTTTGTCAATGAGTTGACCCTAATATTAACTGAGGTATATTCAGAAGTACTTGTGAATGATATGTTACCTGACAGTTTTAATGAAGCCTTAATATCACTCATACCAAAACCCGAAAGAGATACGATGGATCCTGCTAATTACCGTCCAATAAGTTTATTAAATGTAGATTATAAAGTGTTAACAAAATTATTAGCCTCACGATTAGAAGGTATTTTACCTAAAATTATACACCGAGATCAGGTAGGCTTTATTAAAAATAGATCCTCGTCTGACAATATGAGAAGATTATTACATCTTATGTGGATGAATCATTCTAATCTAGATCCCATTGCTGCAATTGCTTGAAGCGGAAAAGGCCTTCGATAGGGTGGAGTGGGGGTTTCTTTTCGCAGCCTTAGAAAAATATGGTTTTGGTTCAGGTTTTGTGAAGTGGGTTAAAATTCTTTACTCCAATCCTAAAGCAGCTGTAATAACTAATGGAACAACTTCATCCTTTTTTTAATCTATCTAGGTCTATCTATCTAAAGATAACGATAAAGATATAGGGCCCTATTTTAACGATCTGAAACGCAAGTGTCAAAGCGCAAAGCGCAAGTAACTTTGTGGGCGGGTCTTGGCGCTGTTGCTATTTTCCCGGCGGGATAAATGACTCTTGCGCCAGGCGCAAATCTAAAATGGGTTGGTCTGAAGTAGCTTCATTATTCATAGGTGTGGTTTGGGCGTAACGTGAAATAAACCAATCAGAGCGTCATCTCACATTCCCTTTAAGATCAGGCGCGTTTGTTCTAAAGCGGATTCCTATTGTAACGGCGGATTTGCCAGGCGCGCACCAGGAGCGGTTCACAGCCAAGGAGACCGACGTTCTCGTCAGGGACGTTGGGGATGGAGAAACCCACCCAAATTAACTTCGGTTAAAAAGGCGTATGATAATTTGGGTAAATGTGTAAGCTAGATGTATGCTTTTATAATAAAGTGTCTATCTATCTATCTATCTATCTATCTATCTATCTATCTATCTATCTATCTATCTATCTATCTATCTATCGATCGTAATAATGTATGATTTGCCAAAATGAAAACTGCTGCTTCTGTGTAGATGAGAGAATCAAAGTGCATTCACGTTGTGCACACGCTACATTGATTATGGCCAAGCATGCGCCCTAAAATAGCTTATGAATAACATGCGCAACGCGCCACTGACTTTAAACTATTTTTTCCTGGTTAGTGGCGCAATGGTTTTCTAAACCTGCAAAATAGCATGGAGGAACGTTTGCGCTGGAACACGCCTCCTCTTTGCGCTGAACCGCCCCGGGGAGCGCAAGTGTATTTCTTAATTAACCGACGTGCTTCTGTGGAGGGAAAAGCGCGCTTTGCGCGGGTGCAAAATAGGAATGATACATGCGTCGGTGTACAAAGTCAATTGCGCTGGGTGCAAGATAGGGCCCATAATTCTAAAAATCGTTCTCCATATTAAAGAATAACAGAGTTCACACCACAACTATAACGATAAAGATATGAGGAACGATATCGTTGGGATCACTTTCAGAACGATTTTTTTTCAGCTGTCAAACGATAAAACACTGACAGTCAATCAGAATCCATTCTAATGTAAAGGTCTCACCGGGATATCGGCAGGGCTGGACTGGGACAAAAATCGGCCCGGGCATTTTGGCCCAGACCGGCCCACTATATGATCATAAACACCACCCATCTTTGCACGCCCTTAATTATATGCATACCAACTCCTATTAATTAAAACCACTAATGCCATGTAATGAGTGAGTATAGGAACGAGTGAGAGTTAACAGATGAAATAAGTAAAAATTTGACATTTATTAATACAGTTGAACTATACAACACAGTGATGAATCCCGAAACAAGCTATAAGCTGCATTGGCATAGCAATACTAGTGTTTCTCACAGGATTTTTGTTAAAACTATGGTGGTGGGACCTCGGTCTGGCATGCCCCCCCGTGAGAAAATTTTGTGCATTTTAATGTTAAATTCATCAATCTGGTGCACTTTGAGGGTTCAAAATTAAAAGCTCCAACCCATATTCAGTGTGCAAATTAAACAGAAAAATTAAAACCTCTTTCAGGTACAGTGTCTATTTACATTACACCTAGGCTAATAGTTATAATATTAATCCAATGACAGTAATAGCCATATTTTGTAAAACAAATGCACTAAAAAATAAAGGAAACTTTCATAATTAGTGTTGTACCAATTTCTATACTTGAAAGAGTATGATTTTTGCACATGATCTTTTATTTTGACGCAAACTGCATCAAGCTTTTATTTTGGCGGAAAACATGGTTTACAAACGCCTCTCATTAAATTTCTAGTGAACTGCCGGTAATCGTCAACTATGCAGATGTGGAAATAATCTGTAACTGGGTTATGGGTTCCTACACTCATGACATAGCCTAAGTGTTTTGAAAGTAGTTCTGCTTACCGCAGGCTCTACACTCTCTCATCTCTCTCCCGATCCTCCTCACTATCCTCATCTGCCGCTGGAGCTGATGAAGGTCAGAAAACATATATTTTGACACAGTTTACAGTGTCTGCTTTAAGGGCCTGGTTCTATTTTTTCACGCTATTTCTCTGCACATTCCTTGCGTTTCTTCTCCATTTCGCTGACTATTTTGACAGATACACACTGACACTGCTGCACGCTCGCTCACTCGTTTGAAGTTGTGATTGGGCCAGCCCAATGTCAATCAAGGAAAGAGACAATGGGCCGCTGATCTACGTGTTTCATGAGCTGGTCTGTCAGAAAAAAATAAAAAAAAATAACACAGACTTTTTTTGACCAATGCATTACACCGGCACAAACCCAGCGCCGCCAATTAAGCAAAACAAAACAAAACGAATGGGCCGCCGATGTACAAATTTTATGGGCCGTAAAAAAATAAAAAAAAAAAAAGTATGTATGAGTATGAGATGTATCGGCCCAAAAAGCACGTCGGCCCACCGGGGAAATGCCCGGTATGCCCAATGGCCAGTCCAGCCATGGATATCGGACACGACCATCACAACTTGACTTGCTTGGTTCATATGCACTGCGACTTGAGACTTGCTTGAGACTTGTGCCTTGATGTGTGACTATAGTTCAGCTGTAATCAGTTAAATATGTTAATCATATATCTAATTAGGGAAAGTGGGGCAAGATGTCAAACTTTGACAGCAATGATGATTTCTCATATTGTACCTCAAAGTCTTGCCTATGAAAAGCAGTTAAAAATGCCCACCTTTTTATTGCTGAAGACAAAGACTGGCACATAAATGTGACAACTAAGCCACCACAGTCACAACACTCTCTAAATGAACTCATCCAAAATAATCTGCTAATCAACAGATTTATTGAGATTGGTAATTATTGTCAAGAGATATTATTTACTCAGCCTGGACATGCACTTCACCTCAGTCCCTTTTAACTCTTTTGGTGCATTCATCTAAGTTGCAGGAAATGTTGTTGAAGCAACTAATAATGGCAAGACTGGTTACAGTACACGAGTCAGGCATGAGAATACAGTGCCTGACTGAAAGGGGATCCTCATGGATTTCCGGTTATGTATATTTTCCAATGTACTGTAGTGGCCATTTGATACACATTACACATTGAATGCAATTACATGCAAAGTATCATTTATCGTGTGCAAAAAAATTCTAGCTTAATCATATCAATTATCAATGGAAGGAACAGTGAGACTCTTTCATCAAGCAACTTATTTTATACTAGCTACTAACTGAGTAGAATATATTCTCATAAAAACAAAGTTCTTACACATGAATTATAAGAATTAGGACAAATGATTAATCATCATGCAAATCAAAACATTTGGATAGAATATTCAATTTCATTTGGTTGAATATAGGTTATATTACTTTGTAGATTACATAGGCAGGTTAGTAGGCAGGAAATATGTGAAACTCTAAGGCACAAATTAATGTTATTTTGTGTTGATACAGATTGTCTTCTTTTACATCTAAACGCAATGGCATGCTGTGAATATTCTTGTTTTGGTTGACTGAGAAGACATACAGTACATACAGAAGAAAACACTGATGGTGATATAGTGCCATCTGCTGGTACATCAAGCAAATACCTTGCAATCTCTCATACAGACATCTCATCTGTCTTGATCTCTGACAAATGCAAGACACAGGGTAATATAGTGCACTGCTCTTTGGGTGTGGCTTTCAAAAGAAGTAACTCTTTTATAAATAATGAACAATCTTGCATTGGAGACACAGAATGAGGTAAATACATAAGTGCAAATTGCATTTCACTTTTGCAGGCATGAAGATTCAAGTATTCTGGGAAATAGTAAAAAAATAAAAACAACCAAACAACAAAAAAACTGTATCCCTGAAATAGAGAATCAAATTCTACATACATTTCCAACATGCACCTGTTTTGTTTTTTACAATTGCATGTATTGTATTTCTAGCTGATTTTCAACATTCAAATAGGAAGGAGGAAGGTGAAAGACTGACAGAATAAATAATAAAGGTAAACTAATATAAAATCTAACTTCGTTACCTTGTTTGATTAAATAAGGACTTGAATACAACATTTTTACATCAAATCCAGCTCAAAGTCAAGTCAAGTCATCTTCATTTATATAGCGCTTTTAACAATGTAGATTGTTTCAAAGCAGCTTTACAGAGATAAACGTTTAATTTAAGGTAACAGAGATTGTTTTGGCTTTATAGCGGTTCTTAAAGTTATTTTCCAGCTAAAGTTAGTTTTGATTGATTTGCTTCCGTCGCAACGATCATTTGTTATTAAATTAGGGGCCGCTAAGACGACACCATTCTCTCTACACAGACTTTAAACGCGAACCTGTGAGAAACGCTGATGGCGTTCACATGCGCATTTAGAATTGGTTCTATAGTTATGTGCGTTTGAATATATGTGCGCAGGTTTGTAATTCCCTACAAACCAAGCCTAAACAAAGTACTGGTGTTTCCTTATAATTTTTGATACTGAATTTTATTTTATTTGATCAGTTCGGGGTAGATACGCGAATTGAGTTTTCCGACAACGCTTTATCTGTAGAGTGGTAAAGGGATCCTCCATAGGGAGAGACTAGTTGGCACTTCAGCACTGCGTTGTCATCGGTCCAGGCGAAGGTCCTTCATCAGATCTGGATACGGCCTGGATCCGGCAGGCTGCGGGAAAACCTCGGGATAAACAAAGACACTAAAATTAGCGTAGATGCCATTCTTCTCATGATGTAACGAGTACATCAGGATTTATGGGAAGTGTTCCCGGTTCTGGCTGACCTAATCTATGCAGCCTAGACAGCCTAACAAAGTGCGTCTCGGCAGAAAGTAAAAACATTAAGAAAGAGATAGTTACAGTGACATTACCTTGACGTAAAAACAAAACAAAATAAATTATACATCAACTTGTATTTTTTGTATGCATGCAGGTTTCATATAGTTTTGAGAAACGGATGCCATTCTCAAATTATTTTATAAATTTTATATAATATATATAATTTATATAATTTTATATAAATTACGAATAAATTAAGACAAAAAAATAGTGTCAAAATAGAAACAAGTAGGAAAACAATTACAGAGTCAAACTGATAAAAGTAAAAGCAGAATTGAGCCAGATTTCACTCAGATCTTCTCAGTCTCTTGGCATTCTGGTGGATCAGTCAGACTTTGCGATTGTTGACTATATTTAGGACGTCCATTAGCTGTATCTTTCTTATTCCACTCCTCAGTGATCTCTGCCAGTGTCCTCCCTTTGGTTTCAGGTAAAGTGAAACTGATAAAAACACAAGCAGCCACGCAAACAGCGCAGAAGGGAATGAAGCAGAACTGTCCCAGGCCATTAACTATGAATGGAAACGCCATTCCTATGATGAAGAGATTAAGCCACATCATGGATCCGGCAACCATGTAAGCTGCGGGACGTGTCAGTTGGTCAAAGAGCTCGGCTGGGAGGATCCCGGTGACTCCTGCGGGACCCATACCAAAACTGAAGATGTAGGCGAACACGCAGGCCATACTCAGATACGGCATGCCGGCCACTTTGCCCTCCAGCGAGAGAGCAACAGTGAAGACCACCGCCCAGCAAGCCATGAACAGATACCCGCCTGCGAGGAGTAACCTGCGTCCAACATTCTCGATCAGTAGATTACAGGCCAAAGCGGAAGTGAACTCACAGGCACCCGTGCCGATTGTGACATACTGAATCTTGTCCATTGGAATACCGGCTTCCTGAAAGATATAGGAGGCGTAGAAGTAAATGGAATCATTTCCACACAGCATCATGGCACTGCTGGCAGCCATTACAATGCAGAGCTGCCTGCGGAGACTTCTGTCTCGGATCAGTTCCCACAGTGTCTTGGCATGGGCATCACCCGCTCCAGCACGCTCCTGGAGAATCTCTTCCATCTCTTCAGTGAAATCACTGCACGCTCTGAGGCGTTTCAGGGCCTGACCGCATGCCTCTCTATCCCCTCGGTCAATGAGCAAGTAACGCGGGCTCTCTGGAAACCAGGGCAAGGTGATCAGCTGTACTAGTCCGGGGAGAGCATTGCTTGCCAGTAGATAAGGCCAGAGAAATTCACTCCCCAAAACTTCAGTCAGACCCATTATCTGGCCCATCAGGATCCCTAGAGCAGTGAAAACAGCAGAAGAAAAGGCAACGGCACCTCTCAGGTTCTTAGGTGCACTTTCTCCGAAGTACATGGGCTGGACGTTCATACTAACACCAGCATTTACCCCCACAAGCAGACGTGCCAGAATGATCATCTCAAAGGACTCAGCCGAGCGACTGCTCAGAGCCAGGACTGCACTCAGAAAGAGAAAGCTGTTGTTCAGCAGAAGGGAACCCTTCCGTCCAAACTTAATAGCCATTGGGCCAGCAAGCAGGGATCCCAAAAGTCCTCCGAGTGAGTAAGTGGAAACAATAAAGGTCCATATCAGTGTCACCTGACTAGGCTCAAGAGCTGTACCCCATCTCTCCATACAGGTCTCATTAATGAACTTCTGAATATAAGATGTGGGTGCATTAATGATAGAAATATTATAGCCATACTGAAAAGTGCCACCAATGGCTGCAGAGCACACAGTTAATGCAAGAGTACGTGTGCACCCTCCTTGCTTCGTAGTTTCATTCATTTTTAAAATAAATAAATAAATAAATTCTTATTTATATAGTCAAAAGAAAGAAGTAACTCACATGTAAATATCTATGCCATTATTGACCAATTATAAAAATATCTAGCAAGAAAAAAGGCACGTGCTGTCCTCGGTGATCTCCTGTCATTGAACTGTGCGATGCAGCTGGAGCACTTCCTCAAAAATGACGTCAGTCTGTCGCTCTTTCAAAATAAGAGTCCTGTTGCGTGCAATATAATTACAGTTCCAATGAACACTGTAAAACGACCCTCAGGTGAAAGACTCAATAAGCCTTTCTTAAACTGTAAACACTTTAAACCTTCTGACAGTGATCTTGAAGTGGTGATATCAGGACTGCAGATACTCTCAGATCATAAACTGGGGAACAATAGTCCATTAAATACATGGAAGAAAGGAAGAAAAAGAGAGAGGAGAAAAAAATAAGAAGGGACTTTCAGAGAGACTACTTTCCCTTTTTTTTTATAAATGAAGTTTTTATTGGTTTTCTTAATACATAACAAAACAAAAACAAGCAATAATAATAAAAAAACTTTATACAAAACAAACAAAAATAAAAAAGACAAAATAATAATAAATAATAATACTAATTATAGAATTTACATTTCAATGTACAACAGTGTAGACAAGTCTAAACTCAATCATGTGTCCAGTATCAGTCATCCTTCGAGGCAACCATCTGAATAAAGTTCTCCCACATCTCAACATCTATTTGATTTCCGTTCACCTTAGCTAACATTCTTTCATGATACATTCTCAATCATAAATTCAATCCACATTTTTAATGAAGGACATTGAATATCTTTCCAAAATCGAAGTATCAATCGTATTGCCGTAATTACACCTACAGTAACAAGGGAAAACTCATTATTTTTAATCTGAGGAATCTCAGATTAATCTCCTAAAAGGCAAATCCTTGATGAAAATGGAAGGTCAAATCCCAAACATTCTCCAAAATTTTTCAACACAATTTCCCAAAAAGGTTGAATCTTAGAACAGTGCCAAAGAACATGAATATATGTGGCAGTTTCTTGTTTACATTTCCAGCATTTGTCATCATTCAAACAACCCATTCTAAAAAGTCGAACTGGCGTATAATAATACCTATATAATACCTTATACTGGATAAATTTACCTCTTGCTTCCTTTATGTACCTTCCACTGTAGGACAAAACTCTGTCCCAGATGTCCTTGTCTATATCACTATTAATGTCTCTTTGCCAAATCAATCTCAAGTTTTCACAGTTCTTATCACCAATCCTTAAACTGAGTTAATAAAATTTAGATGATTTTTGAAGGGGTTTTGGTAATTCACAAAATTTTTCTAAAACATTAGTTTCTTGTCCCATGGAAACATTTGCCTCCAAACAATTTCTAATCTGCAAATATTTCCAGAAATGATCCCCGCCTTCCAAATTAAATTTTTCTTTTAAACTGTTGTAAGATAAAAGCTAATCATTACTAAATAAATCCTTTAGGGTACGTATTCCACTTCTAAACCATTGTCCCCAAAACAAGGGCTTTTTCCCTACCTTAACATAAGGGTTATTCCATATTGATGAGTAATGTTGACATGTGAGAAATCTTACACTTTTTGTGAACGATTTTCCAAACCTCTTTGGAATGAAGCAGAATTGGGTTGGCCATATGATGTTGAAAGTCCTTTCTGGGTTTTGTGAAAAAAGCCTCTATTGGCCGGAAGGGGGAAGTAAGTTGTTGTTCTATTAATACCCAATCTAAATCTAATTCATCTTCCCCCCAGTGTCTAACAATCTTAGACATTTCAAATGCTATTTTATAGAGCTCTACATTCGGTAATGCTAAACCTCCCCTATCTCTAGGCAAACATAATTTATTAAAGCCAATCCTGGGTCTTTTACCTTCATAGCATTGTATCGTTTATAGATCTGGTGAGGCATAATAACAGGGACCATCCCTGATATGTAATTAAACTGTGGAGCTATCACCATCTTTATTATATTAATCTTTCCCCATAAAGTTTAAAAAATTTTCCAACCATCTAATTTTGCCTGTATTTTCTGTAGCAAAGGTTCCATATTCAAATTCAATATCTTCTCTAAATTAGGGCTCAAGTGGATACCTAAATATCTAATACCTTTATGCATCCATTTAAACTTAACCCTTGTGCATCCTTGAGGACATTTTTGTCTTTTTCAGTTTTGTTTTTTGGATCACTTTGCCTGTGTTAATGCTAACTGCATAAAATTTGGCACAGGTGTGTATTTTTATTGGAATTTTACTATTTCATCACCATTTCCTTTAAAAAATCTATTTTGCACTAGTTACACAAAATACTTCCTCTCAGCGCCTTTTGGACAAAAATGTCCCCATTGAAACCCATTAAAACTGCATTTTTTAATCCCTGTGCCGTTTAACTATAAAATGATGCAATCTTTTTTAATAGGCTTTCATTCTGTTGGCAAGGCTTCAAAATTGACATTTTTACCATTTTTTATCAGATGGTGCCATTTTTTCAGGTTAGGCCTATAAAGCAAATACTCGCTTTATTCCTGTTTTCTGCTTCGGCATATTATAGAGCCAACTGGATAAATTATGCAACGATAATTGTGTGGGTCTGTTGGTATGGATGTCTAAGTGTGGTTTGTATGTGTGTAATAAAATAAAAAGTGTGTTTGTGTGCTTGTAATATTTGAGAGAGAAAAACTCGACTGCAAATCGAAAATCCAATCATTGTGTTCACCAGTGGAGTTTTGCTGGCATCCAATGGGGAAAGTCTGGTACTGCGCCCAAACAAAATCTTACTGAAAGCTCATTTTTTGAGATATCATCCTCAAATTCGGAACACAACCTGTTTAGATTTAAGGCTTTGAATTTATATCAGTTTTAGAGTTCCAAATGTTTTATAAAATATATTTTTTATATAAAATATTGATTATAATGTTCATAAATATTTTTCATAAACTTAAACTTCTATAACATTTTTTTGGTTGCACTTTTTTAAATTTTTTCACTTCAACAACAATCTGCCAAGGGTCATCTTTAAAATGAGACCAAACTTAAGTATTTGCTCCCAAGCATAACATTTTTATGAGAGTTTTTTGACTTGGACATTTTTGTCCCTTTTGGACCTATGTGTAAGTTTTTGGGTTTTTTTAATGTTTACTGCATAAAATTTTGGCACAGGTGTCTATTTTTATTGTAATTTTACTATTTCACCCCCATTTCATTTTAAAAAAAATGTTGCACTAGTTATACAAAATACTTGTATATATTTTATATAAAATATTAATTTTAATGTTCATAAATATATTTCATAAACTTAAACTTCTATAAAAAACATTTGGTTGCACGTTTTTCACTTTTTTCACTTCAACAACAATCTGCAAAGGGTCTTCTTTAAAATGAGACCAAACTTAAGTTTTTGCTCCCAAGCATAACATTTTTATGAGAGTTTTTTGACTTGGACATTTTTGTCCCTTTTGGACCTATGAGTAAGTTTTTGTTTTTTGTTACTGTTAACTGCATGAATTTTGAGCTATTATAGAGCCAACTGGATAAATTATGCAATGATAATTGTGTGGGTGTGTTGGTATGGATGTCAGAGTGTGGTTGGTATGTGTGTTATATAAAAAAAAAATGTGTTTGTGTGTTTGTAGTATTGATAGAGAAAAACTCAACTGCAAATGACAATGCCAATCACTGTGTGACCAGAGGAGTTTTGCTGGGATCCAATGGGGAAAGTTTGGTACTGCGCCCAAACAAAATCTTACTGAAAGCTCATTTTTTGAGATATCAACCTCAAATTTGGAACACAACTTATTTAGATTTATGGCTTTGATTTTCTAGCTGTTTTAGAGTTCAACTTGTTTCATAAAATATATATTTTATATGAAATAATATTCATAAATAATTTTCATAAACTTAAACCTATATAACTTTTTTTTGGATTTACTTATAAAAACAATTTAACTTCAGCAATAATCTGCCAAGGGTATTCTTTAAAATGATACCAAAGTTAAGTCTGTGCTCCCAAGCTTCAACTTTTTATGACCGTTTTTTGACATGGACATTTTTGTCCTCTTTGGACCTATGAGTAACTTTTTTAAATTGATGCACAAGGGTTAAATGCACTGACTGAGGAAGCAAAACACACTGCTGATACTGGCATAGCCTCTGACTTATGCCAGTTGATTTTAGATCCAGAAAATTTAGAATAAGATTCAATCATATTAAGAAGTACTGGTAAGGAACATGCAGGATCTTTAACTACTAACAATATGTCATCGGCATATAACAGTAATTTATGTTCTCTTTCCCCTGCAAATACACCTTTAATTCTAGGTTCCTCTCTAATCATTGAAGCAAGCGGTTCCAAAACTAATGTAAAAAGTAGTGGACTAAAGGCCCGTTCACACCAAGCACGATAACTATAAAGTTAACGACAAAGATAACTATATATGCGTCCACACCAACGAACAATAACGGTCTTTTTATTCTAAGCGCGCGCGCGCCCCATTTTAAATGCGTGAGAGTCATTCTGAATCTGATCTAGATGTGAAGAGTTCAGATGCAAAAGCCTCTAAGTGCCATCTGAAATTTTCTTCTAAAATGATTGTTTTTATCAAGCTTGTGTATTTAAGTTCAGTAATTTCACTCAAATGCCAATGAAAATTATTTATTAATTGTAATTTATGTGAAATTACTGAACTTAAATATACGAGCTTGATAAAAATGATCATTCTAGAAGAAAATTTCAGATGGCACTTAGAGGCTTTTGCATCTGAAGTCTTCATGTAGTCTTTGATAAAAATGTGATTTTCTCAGCTTTTTGCTCATGTTGCTTTTTATGAAACTTGCCAACATTCAAGTGTTGATAAAAAATTATGCACGAAGATAGAATAAAACAGATTTTTTTTTCTTTTTTTTAAAGCACAGGGTCTGTTCTTTCTTTTGACATGTTCAAATATTGTGAAAATTACCAAAAAAGCTAATGGTGGCTTTTTTTTTTTTTTTTTTTTTATGCTGGCGAGAGAGTTAAGATAAAAATGTTGGTAATTGGATGATGATTAAAATATGAATATGATTGGAATCATATTTTCATTTTGTCATATTTTGAACAGGGTCAATTAAACATGAAAAGAAAGGGAGGGATATCAGAGTTCTTTTTAAAGAAGCAAAAACAGGCAGATCAGGTGCAAACAGACCCCAGCCCTTGCATCACCACTGGAACCCAGAGCAGCTCCCTACCTGAGGCTAGTCAGAGTCAGTGTGGTCAGACTTCAGGACCAGCAACAGGTCAGAGCATCTAGACACAGGCAGTTAATCACATACCGAATTCAGGAATTTAAGTTGAGATGATTTTGTCAGATTAAAAGGATAGTTCACCCAAAAATGAACACAAAAGATATTTTAAAGCATGTTGGTAACCAAATAGTTTTGGGTTCCTGTTGACTTCCATTGTTTTTTTGTTTTTTCTTTCTACAATGGATGTTAATGGGAACCAAAACTGTGGTTACCAACATGCTTTAAAATATCTTCTTTTGTGTTCTGCAGAAGAAGGTCATACAGATGTGGACCTTTAAAATGCTGGTTCATGTGTGTTCTTGTTGCTGGCTGTGGCATTTATATTGTGATTATACACTAATGGTTCTTGTGTTATAAATAGATGCATCAAGGGAGGACACAGATACCTCTGGTTCTGAGCAAGACAGTGAACCAGAGCTGCCAGGAGATGTCATGGAGCCCCTCCCAACTGCATCTAGCACCAGATTTGCTGTTCCAAAAGGACCCAGTGGTAAGTAAGCCAGACCTTCACTTTAAACTACACAGTTTAGTTAGCAGTTGTTAGTATCTAATCTTGTGAATCTTGTGGATTATACATTTCCATAGAGATTTGGCACATTATTTAACATTCTATTATTATAATATTATTTATTTTGCATTTTAGACATCTCTAGATCTAGAGAAGAGGGTCCAGTACAGCCATGTTTGAAAACATTTCCCAGAACTCAGCGTGGTACTAGGAAAAGGGCTTTCAACAGCTCCTGGTATAAGGACAATTCATGGCTTGAATATTCTGTGAATCAAGATTCAGCTTATTGTTTTGCCTGTAGGCATTATTCTCTGCCCAATACACCTGAATCTGCCTTCACTTCCCAGTCAGGATTTTGTAACTGGAAAAAAGCGCTGTTTAAAGATTCTGGGTTTAAGCTCCATTCAAAGACAGAGCATCATATAAATGCTATGTATGCCTGGAATCAGCATAAAAGGGCTGTTAACAGCAACTCATCAATGTTAGATCTAATAAATGAGGAGAGGAAAAAGAAAGTGGAGGAAAACCGTACCTATATTAAAACAATTGCCGATGTGCTACTATTAACTGCCACTCAAAATATAGCACAGAGAGGTCATCGTGAGTCTTATGACTCTGACAACAAAGGCAATTTTTTGACAATCTTGGACGAAATAGCAAAGCATGACCCTCTCATTAAGAAAAGGCTTAATGCATTTGGCAATGCTAAGTACACAAGCCACCAAATCCAGAACGAAGTTCTTGAGGGGTTAGCTGGGATGGTACAAAGTGAAATAATCAGTGAAGTAAAAGAAAGTGAAGTTTTTAGTGTAATTGTAGATGAAACCAAAGATTTAAAGAAAAAAGAACAGATCTCTTTAGTTGTGAGGTACTATTACAACGGGGCCATCCACGAAAGTTTTTTACACTTTCAGTCAGCTGAAAGCTTAGATGCGGCAGGCCTTACAAAAATGATAATTGAGTGCCTTGAAAAACATGGCCTGGACTACAGAAATAATCTTGTGGGGCAAGGCTATGACGGTGCAGCCGTCATGAGCGGAAAACATTCTGGTGTGTCTACGCGAATTAAAAACAGTGCAAGATTCGCATTTTATGTGCACTGTAATGCACATTGTTTAAACTTGGTTCTTGTTGATTCTGTTAAATCTGTGCCTGAGGCAGTTAACTTTTTTGCTCTCCTGCAGAAGGTTTATAACTTTGTATCAGGCTCGTACGTTCATCTCAAGTGGCTTGCAGTTCAGAAAGAGCTGTATCCTCAGCAGCAGCCCAGGGAATTACAGAGACTTACAGATGTAAGGTGGGCATGCAGATACATGGCATGCCGTAATCTGAGGGAAAGGCTTCCAGCAGTTCTGAGGGTGCTACAGGAAATAGCAGATGAAAAGAGTGGTGATAGATCAGTGGAGGCAAGGGGAATTCTTTCTCAGATAGACGTACATTTCATTGGGCTTTTGGTTACCTTCTGTAAAGTGCTAGGTGATGCTAAATGTCTTTCTGACATACTCCAATCAAGCTCTCTTGACCTAGCAAGGGCTGTGGATCTAGTAGGTGCCCTTACAGACACATTACAGAACTACAGAAGTGAAGATGTATTTGGAAAACTATGGAAAGAGGTTGAAGAGATTGTAGAGCACTGCAAAATAACTGTACAAACAGTGTGTAAAAGACAACCTAAAACAAGCTTAAGATTTTGTGACTCATTGATGATGAGCACTGTAGGACATAAAAATAGTGACCAAAGTGATGGCGAGAGCTTCCAAAGAGCTATATTTTATCAGGTACTTGACAGTCTCACAGCTGAACTGCAGAGGCGTTTTTCAAAGAAGAATTGTGAGATAATGCAAGGGGTCCAGTCTCTCAACCCAAAGAGTACAACATTCTTGAATGAGGAGCCTCTGTTTGCCTTTGCTCAGATATACGAGTCAGATTTAGAGGACCTCAAACATGAGGTTCATCAAACCAAGAGGCTTCTTGATAGGAGAGAGAAAAGTGGAAGTGACAGACCGTCAACTCTCCTTGACTTTGTTGTGTTTCTAGAACCTTATAAAGAGGTCTTTCATGAGCTATTTCGACTTTGTAAGATTTCTGTTGTTACACCAGTCAGCACTGCTTCTTGTGAGAGAAGCTTCTCAGCTTTAAAACTGATTAAAACCCACCTTAGGACAACAATGGCTGATGACAGGTTAAGTCACATTGGAATTCTCAGTGTTGAGTCAAGGAGAGCACGCTCCCTCAACATGGATGAGTTTGTGAAACATTTTGCCAGTTCTCATCAGAACCGCAGAATTATGTTGTATTAAATCTTCCTAGGATAAGATTGTATATTGATGGGCACTAAAATTGTTGACATTTTTCAAGTACATGTCTGCTTGATGCCTGCTATATCTAATTAAAAAAAAAAGTTTGTAAATGTGAGTTTTTTTTTTTTTGTAAATAAACATAGCAGTTCAAAACAGACACATGCTACTGTATCTTATCTCCTTGGTGCTTCAGCTTTGTTTTCTGTATATCCAATATTTTGGATGTTCAACACTTATAGACACAAACAGAGTGACCCAATTCCTTCCACTGTGTGTGCGTGTGTGTGTGTGTGTGTGTGTACCCCCGAAAGTAGCAGTGGCCACCCCCTGGCCACCCCATGTATAAAACTCTAGTTCCGCCACTGAGAATGATGATCAAAACACAGTAGAGCTTCACAGTCCTATAGTGATTGCATTATGATATCGTTCGTTTCTGCTCTTCTTTGCCTGCGTTTATACTGTAACGTACACACGGCATGGTACTATATGCGTGTATTAATGTATTCGGAGAAAACAACCCTGATGCTAAAACTTAAAAACTTACTTCAAATATGATGTTTCTTCGGTGAAGTTGAAGTATCTTGACTTGCAAGTTGCAACCATCTCTCGTCCTCTGCTCGTCTGTTTGAAAAATGCGCGCGCGCTGCCGGCGAACGTAATTTTTTTTTTAAATCAGCATCAGCGACTGCCAGTAGCAAATAAAATTTTGGGGTGGCACCCGGGGTGGCCAATCGCATGTCAGGGGTGTCCAGTGCCACCCCGGACCCCCCTCTGGCTCCGCCACTGATCCCTAGCCAGTTATTATGCCCACAGCAAATCTCATTTTATGAATAAAGTTCATTTCAAAGTAAATCTGTAGATTTAGCACGCTTATGTTTTTTCTACTATGTCTCCCGGCTGGCCTGGGAACGCCTCGGTGTTCCCCCGGAAGAGCTGGAGGAAGTGTCTAGGGAGAGGGAAGTCTGGGCACCTCTGCTTAGACTGCTGCCCCCGCGACCCGGCCCCGGATAAGCGGAAGAAGATGGTATGTTTTTTCTATGCTTGTGGCTTACATTGTTTATCAATAATAATGTTGTGATGATTTATATAAAAATTATTTAATTACTTTAGTTGTTATAAAGTCATTATAGAGTCATGCAATTCAAGTCAAGTCAAGTCTCGAGTCATTGGATCTGAATTCAATCAAGTCAAGTCATTTTCTTAATTTGCTTAAGCAAGTCTCAAGTCCTTAAAATTGCAGCTCGAGCCAGACTCGAGTCAAGTCATGTGACTTGAGTCTCCCACCTCCGATGGGTAAATCTGGTAAATAATTATGTTTCATAGTCATATAAATACAATTTAATTTAAATACAATAATGTGTGAAGTCAAAAGTTTCACTATATGTGATTCTAATAAGCTTCAATCATTTTCAATGAGTAAACTATACACAAAATAGATGAGTTGCAACTACTAAAAAAACTAGTAGCCTGAACTTAATATAAATATCTAAACACAGATGTTTTCATAGTGTGCAACCACTTATTTTAAAAGAAGTGAATAGAGAAGGAGCACATTTAGGCCACGCCCACACTGGGGGGGGGGGCATATCCAATGGTCTCCATTGACTTTGCATTGCGTGAAGCTTCTTCCTTGTCATTTCTGAATGTGAAAAACAAAAACAATGTCTAAAAGCTGCTATGTGACAAGGTGTACAGCAAACAAGCTAAAAAACCCAGAAATAAGTTTTCATAACCTGTTGACCCCCAAAAAACAAGTGTTTTAAGGACACTAAAGTGGATCCGGTGTGGGCGTGGTTTTCAGAATATGACACTTGTCGCTCTGTCTCATAAAGCCTGGGGCCTTTGCAAAGGTCAGCGGGGCTGAGGTGCAGACAGAAATAAAGCAGCACTGATTGGAAGCATGTGGAAATGGAAATGCATACACACACACCGCTCCTCTATTATCTCTTGCTTTTTGGTTGTTTAAGTTGGAGTAATTTCCCCTCGCTAAGAGCTGCCTTTCTTTGTATTTTATTACAGAAATATGGAGTTACTGATACACTAAAGCACTTCGCAGAAATCCATTAGGAGCTGTGACCTTTTGCTAACCCTTTGAAACATTAAAAGAGCACAAAGCAAGTAGAGCTTTAGTTGTGTGACCTTGAGTCACTGTTATTATGCTGATATCATGGTCACCTTAAGATTATTAAAGATTGTGTGTGTGTGTGTGTGTGTGTGTGTGTGTGTGTGTGTGTGTGTGTGTGTGTGTGTGTGTGTTTACAGTGTATTAGCATAATAGACTTCTGTAATGAAGTAGTAAATCATAAATGTTTTCCTATGTATAAGAAACAATAGATCAAATATATCATGATAAAGTGATAAAATGGTAAGAAATAGGTCGCTCTTAGATAGCGAGATGTTTTTTAAATGTTTCTTGAACTATGGACACTTCAGATTTGTCTTTCTATTTTATTGGGATCATATTTTAAGATATCAGTGCAAGTTTCTTTCAGTTAAAACAGCTCAAACATTCATTTTAGTCTGGACTAGACTTAAACCTTATCTGTGAAACCAGGGGTATGTATTATATATACATAATTATTAATTTAATTAGCATTTATCCAGTTAGTCATTAGAAATGTAGGCATAGGGATAGAAATATATTCAATTTCTGTACTCACTAACCAATGAGTTGATCTGATATTTATCACTGACTTTATTTGCATAGATAGCAGCCAAGCTTAATTAGATTCTCAAGTGGCTTACAAAGTCTTTTTAAAATGAGTGAGGTTGAGCAAAGAAAGCATGCTTCTCAGGAAAACGGGCTTTTATGGTCTGTTTTTGTCCCTGTTAGCTGCTGTGTTGGTGTTGTGGCTTCATTGCTTCAAGAAGAGACAGCAAGCTGACTGGGTCTTAGAAGAGCATGCTGTTGTAAAGTTTTCTTTTATCCACGCAAGACCAGGAGACGTTGGGATAAACAGAAGAGTTTTATTGGGATTTTCGCTGTGTGTCATCTGTAGTGTTCTTCCAAGTCTGACTGAGTTCTATACAGTATAGTTTTTATACATTTACAAGGAGGAGGGACTTTTGGAGGTGGAGACAAATCAAGACAAAGCATTGGCATGATATGATTCAATCAAGTCAAAACCAGTTTGGCAGGTTATCCAGCTTGCTCAAGAGAGACCGAACCAATCAGCATAACACTATCATTCAAATGATCCAATCAGCCTGACAGTATCACCCATACCTTCACATGATCACAGAGACAAAAGCACAGCTGTACATTGAGCTTACTGGTCAGGAAATGCATAAAGACAAAGGGTGAGGGTGAGAGTCTCAGGGATTGACTCATTTAGAGAACAGGACTATCAGGAATCTCTTGATATAATCATCATAACCGCTGCTAAACTTTCTCCATCTATATTATATCTAAATTAAAACCTCAAATGCTAAAATCAGTAGGTTATGTAAGGAAGCATATCTGAAATAGATTCTTAAATTTGTAACCCTTCAGTCCCCCGTTTGAGAGTTCTTAAAAACTCTCACAAAATACAAATTTAGACACTTAAAAGTTCATTCTTGTAACTTGTGTAAGTTACAGGCACATAGCATGATCTGTGTTGTTCATCTGTAATTGCATGCTGACACAGAAACATAACATGCAATTAGGGTCCGTGAAGTCCTTACGGGTAATAGTCTTTTCTGGTTGGAACTGTTATTTCCTTATGCTGGACGTGAGTCATTTGTTGGTTGACACACTTGATACTAACAGGTTTCCGAACCATGAAAAGTTATCTTCAGTCATATTAACCAGGTGCAGCACTCAGATAATGGTGCAGGCTTGTAGTCTTGATCATATCGATGGATGACTGAAGGTTTTGTATCTCTGCGTTGTGTATTTTTTTCTTTTTCTTTTGTGATTGGCTCGTTCAGCAGTGGGTGTAGTTGTCTTCTTGAGGTTGTGGCTTCATATGCAGGTGAGACGTCGTTGCATATGGATTTTTGGAACAGCCATCAAGTGTTTATCTGCACAGAGGAAGAAAGAAAACAAAACAGAGCAGTATTTCTTCAAACACTAGAGTTGTTTGGTTTTTTAGAGTCTGCTGTTGTTGTTTCATTCTTTCCCTATTTCTTAATTGATTTGACACCTATGGACCAGTGAGGTAAGGATGGACTAAATGGGGATAGGCCTATGAGGTAGTGTCTTCACCCTGGGTTCACCCCCGACGCCTGTTGCGTTCAGTTCTTCCCAGGGCACCTCACTTGTCCTTGTGTCCTATCCTGTCCCTGTAGATGGGGGAAACAACTGTACAGTGTGTGAGAAAATTGGCACATTTCCATTCTCCAGTGAAACATCAGTCCTAATAAACATCATTAACTGAGGATGGTTGTCTGACTGCAATATTCTGTGGTATAACATTATAAGCTGTGAGTCTTACTTAACCAGGGTTCCCCAAAAGAAGGCTGAGACAGTCACATTCTATTAAACAAACATCAGACTTTCATGTTTGTTGTTGTTTCTGGAGAAATTAAGCACTCACAGCCTAAATGGTTAACACCGTATCAAGTTGCCCAACGAGTTTAACGAAGAGGGAAGGGGCTGCTTCAGAATAGCAAGCAGGCTAAGCAGAAGCTGAGTAACCTTGTTAACTTCTTTAAAGTTCTTTTTGCTTTTCCTACACTCATTCATCCAATTGGCCAGGTTTACCACAGTAATTACAGCTGCCCTCTCTCTTAGGACATTTGCGTTTCTGTTGCTTCTCTGAGTTGACCTTAAAAGAAACTGCTGCAATTCTTACTCTCTCTTTGACATCAGAGTCTTTTTCCCAAGTAACTAAACTGTCCAAGTTGTCTTGCAGGGTTCTCGTACACCATGTGATGTTTAAGTAAGGCAACGCCTTTCTGTGTTCTGGCAAAAGACAATGAAACTATGTGCAAACAAAAGGGCCATTATCACCTAACACCTTCTCTGGAGTGTCAGCAATCCCGCTGTAAACGGCAGCGGTCTGGCAAAATCGTTCTGTGTACTCACATGCATTTTCACCCTTCTTCTGTACCAAACTAGTGATCTTTGACCAGTCCATGTTCGGTCCAACAATGTTCGTTAACATTTTCAAAACACCTTCTCTTAAATCACCTTTACTGGCCTGTTGCAGTTCAGAATTGCTTACAGCACTTTCAAAATCATTGAATTCTGACTCAGTCAAGATCTGTGATATTAGCTGAGTGACTTCAGCTAGAAACATATCGTAGAGCCGCATCTTTTTGGACAACTCTCTCCTAAACTCAGAAAAATGTATTTGCACTGATGGCAAACTTTCAGCAATTCTCTCAATATCTTTAGGACCTAAAGATATTTTGACTGCTTGTATGGGGATTGCAGATGGAACTGGTGCATCAACCTCTTTTCCCCTACTCTAAGCCTTTTGTCTAGCTCCGCACACTTCAACTGCATTTACATCTGCATTGACATTGTCCTCTATTCTATCAAAAGACTGTAAATCAGGATAGCTTTCATCTGACTGTTGGTATTCTGAGTCACATTTGGTTGAGGCCTTGAGGCCCACCGTTATCTTGAGAGAGAACACTTGAGTGTGCAATTGTTTGATCTGTTCTTTTAACTTAGCAATACACTGAGCTTGTTCTTGTGCAATGGATAAACTAAATTCTCTGTGACAACAGATAATGGCTTTCACATTGTTCTTGCGAATACTGGCTCCTAGTATCTTTTTACAATCTTCAATTGACCATACTTTTTCTGCATCAATGCCAAATTTCTTTGTCATATTCAATCGTGACTTCCTCAGTCATGATTGAGTCCATGTGCTCTCTTAACAAAGACTTAAACTCATTGTCTGTCCATAAAGGTGTAATCAGTTTAGTACTTTTCCTAAACATTTTGTGAATTTCTATGTTACCACACAAACAAACACTAAACTTCTCTGATCAACAGAGAGTGCAGGTTAACACAGATCAACTATTGTTAATCTTCCCTGCCTGACAAGACCAGAGGATAAATTTCATCTCTAAAAGACAACTTTTTCAGAGGCTTATCTTTAGTTAACCAAACTCTACAGCTGTTTGTTAACTACTTCTCTGAACGGCGCAGAGGAAAACAATTTTGTACTGGTCTGCAATGGTTCTTTGAATGGAGTGAAACTCACCAAGTCTTTCGTTTGTAGAGAAAGATTCCATCTGGAAAAATTCAGTCTTTGAGATCTTTTTGGAGCTTAAAGTTTTTCAATCTGGATTCAGAAGATTCAGTCTGGAACTTAGTCAGGCTTTGTTGAGATCTTTGAGCTTGAAGTTTCAAGATTCAGTTTCCTTTTTCTACATCCAGGTCACGGCACCATCTGTTGTAAAGTTTTCTTTTATCCACGCAAGACCAGGAGACGTTGGGATAAGCAGAAGAGTTTTATTGGGATCTTCGCTGTGTGTCGTCTGTAGTGTTCTTCCAAGTCTGACTGAGTTATATACAGTATAGTTTTTATACATTTACAAGGAGAAGGGACTTTTGGAAGTGGAGACAAATCAAGACAAAGCATAGGCATGATATGATTCAATCAAGTCAAAACCAGTTTGGCAGGTTATTCAGCTTGCTCAAGAGAGACCGAACCAATCAGCATAACACTATCATTCAAATGATCCAATCAGCCTGACGGTATCACCCATACCTTCACATGATCACAGAGACAAAAGCACAGCTTTACATTGAGCTTACTGGTCAGGAAATGCATAAAGACAAAGGGTGAGGGTGAGAGTCTCAGGGATTGACTCATTTAGAGAACAGGACTATCAGGAATCTCTTGATATAATCATCATAACCGCTGCTAAACTTTCTCCATCTATATTGGAATCTAAATTAAAACCTCAAATGCTAAAATCAGTATTCTTCACCGTGATGTTATGTAAGGAAGCATATCTGAAATAGATTCTTAAATTTGTAACCCCTCAATGCGTTTATTGAAGCAAATAGAAGATCAAAGAAAGGGACAATGAGTTTCCCAAACAGCACTTTTAAAATGAGAGAATCTATACTGTGAACAATGCATTTGAAGTGAAAGAAATATAATTCTGATAACTATATATATATATATATATATATATATATATATATATATATATATATATATATATATATACAACAGTAGCTTTAAAAGCATGTCAGGGCAGTAGCATAAATTATTTTGTCAAGCAGATAACAGATTCTTAAACATGAGAATCAGTTTAAACGTTGCAATAAATGATCCACACTATTCTCACGGTGGGTTGCAGGAAGGCAGACGGAAACAAGGATATAATTCCACAACAAAGGTTTATTAGTAATTAAACACAGGAGGGCAGAACATGCAGCAACACACACACACTAAATAAGACAGAGATCGGACAAGGGCTAACAGAACTTAAATACAAACACAGATTACACTGATTAACAGAACACAGGTGAGACAGATGACGAAGATGACTAAACAGGTGAAACAACTAAACTGATAATAACGGTAACCATAGAAACAAAGGAGTGGCGGGAAAAGAACAAAGGCAAACGGGAACAAATCAAAACACAAACTTAACCTCTTACACACCCAGTGTCCCGCGGGCGGGACGTCGGACCACTAACGGGTTAACATCTGAAATCTGAAATGACTTAAACACGCAAACACTTCAGTAGGTAGTGGTAAAAAAAAAGATCTCCTCGGTCTCTAATGGTACGCATTACATCTACATTTTTGTGTATGCGTTCAACAAGCATGTCCTCCTGCGCACATACCACGAAATCGCACCACTCCAAACCTGTTAGGAGGATCTGACCTTGTACTTGCCAATAGTACTTGTGCTGCCTCCTAAGCTGCAGAGAGCCACCAGACATTTTCAGGTAGGGACAGTCAACGTAACTCTTGATGTTGGGGCACTTAATTTCCAGCAGGCCGAATGGTGGGTTTTCAGAAGGATCAAACACGACTCCATCGGGGGAGCACCCCAGCCATGGAGCATCAGGGTGTATAATGAACCCGCAGGGTGAATAGTTGACATTTTTTAAACTGCAGTACTCTGTCACGGCAACTGGCTCCATATCGATTCCTCTCCTCATGCCCTTCGTCATGACAGTCCCCCTCAGAATTCTGTGTGCCAGATTTTCAGCTGATGTATGACAGCGAACATGGCATGCCTTGTAAAAAGGGTGTAGATGTAACTCGCATCTTTCTCAGTCGATGCCATTCCTGGCATGAGCTCTGCTCCCGTGTTGCAGCTTCAATCCTGTGGGCCATGTGGAATGACACCTGTAGCGATTTTATATGTACATGTTCCTCCTCTGATAACACATGGGCGCATGTGGTTGGCTCAAGCCTATAGCCTTGGATGGGAAGGGAAGGTTGGGCAGGGGCATCTGGGATGTTGATGATTTCCCACATTTCTGGTGGTTTTTGCTGAAATGACAGCACACTCCTGGCCTGGACAGCCCCAAAAGCTGACTGAACTAATGGGACTTCCGCTGACATGCCCATGGTGATCACCAGAGGTGCAAGCAAAGGGGGGAAAGTCCCTATATACTTCTGCCACTCTCAATGTGGCAAGATCTGGCATTTCCCCATCCAGTGCTTAGTAGAAAGAACTTCTGAAAATGTTGAAGTGAAAAGATGTAAAAAAAAAAAAAAAAAACTGCAGCATATTAACTGCATACATATTAACCACATCAACACAGCTTAAACTAAAGGTAATATAGTCTCACCTCACACAAACAGAGGTAGAATTTTGGGGTTTGCGGACCTCCATGTCTCCCACCGGACCTGGCCTAACACCCTGACAGCAATGACACATTTTGACATGGCGTCACAATAGTTACATGGTACAATTCACATGACAGACAGATGACTTACCAAGGTCCTTGGCTTATGCCAGGTCTGCTCAGTTTCTGTGCAACTGTGCACTGGGGGTACAGCAGGGATGCCTAATTGTGAAAAGTGTGCTGTTTGATATAGTAGTGCAACCAAATGGTTGTGTTAAAATGACAATTTTCAAATCTTTTAACACCATCTAGGGAGAAATAGAAGCTTAGATGAGAAATACCTCTTAAGAGATAAACTGTTAACAAGAAAAATATAACTAATAAAAGCATACGGTTGTATTGACTTGGTAAAGTTGTTTTTATATTCGCACATTCGCGCTTAAAATGTTTTAGGAAAACTTGACTATGTGACATGGCACTGTCCATGTATGTGGTACTGAAGGTCCTACCTGTAATGATCCTCCGAATGTACAAAATACATTGATCTCTATATGCGCAGGCGGCTGAGAGACGGATCCGAAGGGACCAATCAGTAAATCAAAAACACACACTATAGTGTCACTAAATTCAGTTCACACATCACTACTGTCCTGATGATTATACTACAACACTTATTTTGGGTAAAAAAAAAATTGCATTATTTTTATGATTTGTTATTATGAAAAATATTCAAAAATTTCACTGTAATTATCTGTATTGTTGCCAAATTCAGATCACACATTGTAATGCAATTATACAATTGTATTGCATTTATCCAAAACAAAGTCTTGTTATATAACCAGCAGGACAGCAGTGATGTGTCATGTGTGATCTGAATTTGGCAACAATACAGAATTACAGTGAAGTTTTTGAATATTTTGTAATAACACTATTCGGGGTTTGCACTTTGCAGACGGTCCCTTCTCAGCAGCCTGCGCATAGAGATCAATGTATTTTTTCCACTGCGAAGGAAAGCTCGTTTTGAGGAAAATTAGGCTCTATGCACTTTCGCTTTGCACTTTCGGTTGTCTGCAGGTGTTATATGTATAGTTATGTGTTAGGTGTTATTTGTGTAGTAACAACTTTTAATTCACAAGTTATTGAACGTGAAAGTCCGCGAATATGCGACTGTGCGAATATAAAACCAACTTTACCTATGTTGTATTGTAGATGAGAGCTACATAGACCTACACATTCACATCCATAAACAGTAGACTGAGCCATGTACATTTAGCTAATGTTACTTATCAGCTGGGCAACTTATCAGCCTAACCATTACCCTAACATTGACCCTAGTCACCCTACTTTCAATTCGTGTGGCTTTTCATTTTTCTTCATGGATCTATGACAGACTGCCCTCACACTGACCTCTCCTGTCACCTTGTTTTTCATTGACACTGTTACGGGAAAAGATGAACATACATTTCGAAACTGGATTACACGTTCTTACACTGTGCTAGTTTGTCTGTTTCAATATAGTAGAGTAGTGTGAAACAAAATAGCTAACGTTAACAAGTTCAGTCACGTCAGTTTCTTGATTACAATATAACTGTTAGCATGATAACGTTAGCTACTTACCCTCATAGTTGTCGATATAGCTGCCGATATACATTTTAAATCCCTTTTTCCCGCTTGCTGTTGGGAGCAGCACATGATGTTGTTACGAGTCGGTCTATGTCATTTACCGTGAGACGAGGTAAATCCTGAAGACAGCGACTATAAAACAGAGCCATATCTGTCCGTGTATAAACAGGAAGTTGAACCGGAAGTTGATAGCCTAGTACACGCGAACCCGGAACTGTTACGTGCATAGAGCCTATCCCCAAGGGCAAATAAAGGCAAGAACACTCGCTGAGTGCTTCGTGTCCTTTCTAAAATCCATGTTTATGGTGAGTCACGCGCTGAACGCTTCGTGCACTTTCTAAAATCCATGATTATGGTAAGGGTTACGCGCTGCGGCTTCGTTCCCTTTCTATGTGGTTCAGACCCCGGTTCCTTGCTTTGGGTCCCACTTTAGGTGTGTCTTGCTGTCGCAGAATGCTAACGGCAGACGCCTCCCTGATGGGCTGGGGAGCGGTCTTAAGTGGTCGTCCAGCTCAAGGGGAATGAGGGGCATCAACTGCTTCAAGCTGATGACTGAATTTTTGGCCCTGAAATACTCTCTCCCTCAGTTGAGAGACTGTCATGTCCTAGTGCGGCACAGCGGCAGTCTCTCACATAATCACCAGGGAGGTTTGTGCTCACGCAATCTGAACAGAATAGCGGGGCACATCTTTCTCTGGGCCCAGGAAATGTTCCTGTCACTCAGGGCAGTGTACATCTCAGGGCACCTGGATATGGGAGCGGATTTACTGTCCAGACAGAAACTACTGAGAGGGGAAAGGAAACTCCACCCAGAAGTAGTCAAACAGATTTGGATACGAAGCGGAGGTGGACCTCTTCGCCTCTTATCAGAAAGCGCAATGTTCCCTCTACTTATCTCTGAATCACCCAGCCCCTGGGTCTGGATGCGATGGCGCACACATGGCCTAGAATGTGCATGTATGCGTTTTCCTCCAGTTTCTCTGCTCCCAGGAGTTCTAGCCAGAGTTTGTTTCTCCGAGATAATATCTCTCCTCAACGGCTCGCCTTGGACGATTCCGTAGAGGAGGGACCTTGTGTCTCAGACGGAGCGCACTGTATTCCATCCCAGACCCAACCTGTGGAACCTTCATGTTTGGCCCCCGATGGGTACCAACTGAGGGGCACTGGGCTTTTCGCCTGTTGTTGTTGAGACCATTCTCAGTGCTAGTGCTTCCTCCACTAGAAAGAGTTATGTCAACAAATGGAGTGTCTTTAAAAGGTGGTGTGTCATAAATAATGCAGATCCGGTCAACTGCCAGATTGCTTCAGTTCTGGAATTCCTGTAGGAAAGATTATCAACAGGCACATGCCCCGCCACTCTCAAGGTTTATGTGGCCGCTCTTTCGGCTTGCCATGCCTTGGTTGAAGGGGTGCCACTCGGGAGACATCCTCTGTTCGTTCATTTCATTCATGGGGACAGACGACTGAGGCATCTCATAAAACCAAGATCCTATCATGGGACTTAGCTTTAGTCCTAGAGGGTCTGGTTGAGACTCCTTTTGAACCTCTAGAATCAGCGTCTGACAAACTTCTGACTCTAAGATGGTTTTTCTTATGGCAACAACTTCTTTGAAAAGAATTGGGGATATGCAGGCTCTGTCGATTTCACCACCCTGCTTAGACTTTGCCCCAGGAATGGTTCACCATTCTGCCTAAGGTGCCTTTTTCGGCTATACATCCTGTAACGCTTGAGGCCTTCTGCTCTCCGCCGTTCACAATGCCGGAACAGGAGAGATGTCCAGTCCGTGCTCTTCAGGCCTACGTCCACCGTGGATGTTCATTCCACTCCAGGGTTCTCATGTCCTTGAGTCGACATCACAAGCTAATGTCTAGGCCTTCTTGAGTTCTTGTGAAACACACCTGCACAACTGTGGGGGTCCAGACATTTTCAAGCACGGCGGCGTGGGTATTCTCGTTCCCAATGCGCTGAGCAGCGCAGCATCGATTGTAGCTTTCGAAAGGGAACGTCTCCGGTTACTTAACTGTAACCTTGTTCCCTGAGAAAGCGGAACGAGATGCTGTACTACTTTGCCATGCTGAAGATGTCCCAGGACTGCCCTTCAGACAAAATATCCTGACGATGCACCTGTGGCTCATCTACTTATAGCCTCGTGTCGCTGGGGTGCGGCAATGACGTCACCGACCGAGGCTATATTACCTCCGGGTCAATTTCATTGACGTGTTATACACAATCTTCACAGCTGGTCACGATAAAATATGTTCCCAATGCGCTGAGCAGCGCAGCATCTCGTTCCACTTTCTCAGGGAACAAGGTTACAGTTAAGTAACCGGAGAAGTTTTGAGCATATGGTTCCGAGGACCAACATGACTGAACTATTCTCTTATATTAAACCAAACTGCTGTTACACTTCATTTTTACAAAAGTAATGCTAGCCAAAATTATACTTTCAGTTGATTCATTTGCATACATTTGTTGTTGCTCATAAAGTGAGATCAGCAAATTATTCTGGGGTTATATATTTTTTTAAATGTAAGACCTAGGACAATTATAGATCAACTACTGCAATTTTTGTCCAAAACAAATACATTCAATCAAGTCATCTTCATTTATATAGTGCTTTTAACAATGTAGATTGTTTCAAAGCAGCTTTACAGTGATAATAGGAAATTAAAGTAACAGAGATTGTTTTGGCTTTACAGCAGCTCTAGAATAAAGTTATTGTCCAGCTAAAGTTAGTTTTGATTGATTCACTTCCGTCGCAACGATCATTAGTTATTAACTTAGAGGTCGCTAACACGACACCGTTCTTAAAGAAAACTCTTAAAGGTACAATATGTAAGAATTTTGCATTAAAATATCCCAAAATCTCAAGGCCAGTGTTATATATTTTGTTAAGTTCATTACTTACAATATCCCAAATGTTTCGAACTATTTTTAAATCGTGAGAAAATTGCGATTTTAACCAAGGAAACAGGGCGTTAGAGTAGGGGGGAGCTGGGAGTCGCCAGTCAATTGCGTCATATCCACGTTACCCTCGGTTTCCGCTCGTACTGCGTGGAGTCCTGGACAAATGCGGAAGTTGTAGCGTCTATCAAGCAACACACGTTAGCTTGTATCTTGCAGTCGTTATGGAACACAATTATTCTTTACCGATTGCAGCTGGTTCTGTCAACAAAGCATGCTTAATTTTATATTTTCCACATGTAGTATGGTTACGGTTATGTTTATGTAAGGAAAGTATTATTGCTTTAGATTTGTGTTTAACGTTAGTTTATTGACGTTGTTTATCTGGTGTTTATGGCAATGTAAATAAATATAGCATGTGTTATACATAAAGATTAATCAGTATTTTGGCAAATGATGTGGGTATGTTCGAATGTACTTTTACAACAATTGTTTAGAACACGCAAAACTGCGCTGCGTAATCACAACAATGAATTCAACATACAGAAACATCTATGATAACCAATGTAGTATTAAACCTTACTTTTCTTGCGGTTAATTAATTTTAATGAAATAAAAGTGTGATGAGGTTCAAGAGTCAGGAAGAAAGAAGACAGGGGTCGGCGTGACTGGGACTCGTACTTTATTAAAATAAAACAAAACAAACAAAAGTCACGCACAACGCGCATTCACCGTGGACACCGCAATGGCACAAAACAGTTCAAAAATGAGAGCTCGGATCCACCGGTTTTCTTTCTCTGCGTCCAATTTTCTCTCCAGTCTCTCTCTCGTTCCAGCGCGGCTTATAAGCGGTCTCTCCACGCCAATAATACTGCAATAAGGTGTTCGTCATTTGCACTTGACCTTGCGTCCTGCTCGTCTCGTTTCTCTCTCTCTCCCGTTACAGACCGCGCTGAACCACGCCCCCTCGCCACAAAAAGCATGTCATTAAACACAACATTTATAAAAATAGAACTTTACCCCATCAATGAACATGATTTTTCGATTCCCGTCTGACTGATTTACATCCACGGTGGAATTTAAAACGACAGTTCCCATCATTCCACGCTCCTTCACATCGTCATCAAGCTACGCCGTTGTTGTTGTTGTTTGGAATGTAGCGCCCTCTAGCGGCAAAAAAAATCTTGCATATTGTACCTTTAAGTTCTTTCTGCGCAAACTTCAAAAGCGCGAACCCGTGTGAACGCTGATGGCGTGCATATGCGTAGTACGAGTTCACTCTATAGGTATGTGCATTTGAATATATGTCTGCAGGCGTGTAGTCCTTCCATAAAAATCAACCCTCAACATACTTGTCTGGCCTTAAAATTTATAATACAGAATTTTTATCGCTTCCGCGTAGCCACGCGAACCGGAATTATCCCGACAACGCTTTATCTGTAGAGAGGTAAAGAGAGGCCTTCACAGGGGAGAGACTAGTGGACACTTCAGGACTGCGCTGTCATCGTGTCCATGCGTAGGTCCTTTAGTCTTTAGTCTAGCTTTAAACTGACAGAGTGTGTCTGCTTCCCAGACAATGTTAGGAAGACTGTTCCAAAGTTTTGGTGCTAAATAGGAAAAGGATCTACCGCCAGCAGTTGATTTTGATATTCTAGGTATTGTCAACTGGCCGGAATTTTGAGATCGCAATAGACGTGACGGACTATAATGTGTAAGAGCTCGCTCAAGTACTGCGGAGCTAAACCATTTAGTGCTTTGTAAGTAATCAGCAATATTTTAAAATGTATATGATATTTAATAGGGAGCCAGTGCAGTGTTGACAGAACCGGGCTAATATGGTCATACTTCCTGGTTCTGGTAAGAACTCGAGCTGCTGCGTTTTGGACTAGCTGTAGTTTGTTTAGTAAGCGTGCAGGGCAACCCCCCAGTAGAGCATTACAATAATCTAGCCTTGAGGTCATGAACGCATGGACTAATTGTTCTGTATTTTTCATTGAGAGTATATGATGTAATTTAGATATATTTTTAAGATGGAAAAATGCGGTTTTACAGATGCTAGACATCTGACTTTCAAATGAAAGACTGGTATCAAATAGCACACCCAGGTTCCTAACCGATGACGAAGACTTGACAGAGCAGCCATCAAGTGTTAGACAGTATTCTAGGTTATTACGTGAGGAAGTTCTTTGTCCAATAATTAGAATCTCAGTTTTTTTCAGAATAAGGTAGTAGGAAGTTGCTAGTCATCCAGTTTTTTATATCAGCTATGCATTCCGTTAATTTTGTGAATTGGTAGTTTTCGTTAGGTTGTGAAGAAATATACAGCTGAGTATCGTCAGTATAACAAATTCCATTCTTCCTAATGATATCTCCTAATGGTAGCATGTACAGAGTGAACAGCAGCGGTCCTAGTACTGAGCCTTGTGGTACGCCATACTGAACTTGTGATCGATGAGACATCTCTTCATTTACTGCTACAAACTGATAACGGTCAGATAAGTATGATTTAAACCATGCTAATGCAATTCCACTAATGCCAACATAGTTTGAGTCTATTTAAAAGAATGTTGTGGTCAATGGTGTCAAATGCAGCACTAAGATCGAATAACACTAATAGAGAGACACAACCACGATCGGATGATAAGAGCAAATCATTTGTGACTCTGATGAGAGCTGTCTCAGTACTATGGTACGGTCTAAATCCTGACGGGAAATCCTCGCAGATATCATTTCTTTATAAAAAGGAACATAGCTGTGAAGATATGTAGCAGATTGGAAGTCTGTCTTTTTTAAATAAATCTAGATTCCCTGCCACACCAACACAGCGAGAAAGACACAAGAAATATATCAAAATAGTATTTTATTATTTTAAAAGTTTTTAAAAGGACATCAAAATCACAATGTCCTCGTCAAAAAACGATTGTCCAATATTCTGTCCCAGGGTGAAACAATAGCCAAGTCCAGTCCAGCCTGGAGTCAGCTCCGTGTTTCTCCTGTTGCCGGCACAGAATGTCTGCTTCAGCGGGACCTCGAATAGCCTATTCCAATCTAAAAATCCAGGACCAGGAATTCCGTGGCGCCGCTCTGCTTCTGTCAGTGGCGAGATCGTAAAATCAATGGGTAGCCTGCTCGTAGCCCGGCAACTTTAAAACAGTCTCGGATGACTAGAGTGACAACTTTCCTTTCCTATACTTCAAGTGGGCTCATCAACAATACTGTCGTGTCTGCTGCTCTGCTGTCGGCCCCTGGATCTGGCACCTTCGCAGAAATGAACAACTAAGAACTACTCCTTTAGCTCAAATGCTAAAAACACACACACACATCAGTGTGGGAGAAAAGGACCTCTTAAGGGTCGAGTGTGCTCGTTGTACCACGGCATTGGACTATTTTCTTTAATCTTCTTTAAGCGCAACAGAGCAACTGTGTCTAAAGTGCTGGAAAAGAGAGAGTTAAAAGTTTCTGTCGTAAAATCGAGTTCTTCTAAGCTATCTGGGATGCTGAGATGATGAAACTGATCAGGAATATTATTAATAAAGCAATTTTTAGTGGCAGAAGTGATAGGTCTAACATATTTGAAACACGGAGTCGGCTTTGCAACCTTGGCTAAAGGAAGTTTACAGGAGACTAGATAATGATCTGAGATGTCATCGCTCTGCTGCAGAATTTCAACGGCATCAACATTTATTCCGTGTGATAATATTAGATCTAGAGTATGATTACGACGATGAGTAGGTCCTGACACGTGTTGTCTAACTCCAATAGAGTTCAGAATGTCTTTAAATGTCAATCCCAATGCATCTTTTTCGAAATCTACATTCAGGGGCGTCGGCCTCGGGGTAAAACCAGTACTGATTACCAGGGCCCCAAGGGGAGAGAGGGCCCTTGAAAAGTCTGGAATATTTTATTTTACCTGGATATTTTCATGAATAAATACATTTCATAATGAATGTCAGATGAAATGTAAAGTTAGTGTATTGGCTGAATAACTTGGTTGATTGACTGACTACATTTTGTATACAAAAAAAGTAAAGACTATCTAAGGTCTCACGGTCCCACCCCTTGCTAATGTGCCAAATGGTTTAGTCCATCTGCACACATTTTGTTTATGTTAGTTAGTTGAGCATCTGGTGGAGCGCAATCTTCTGCTGTAGAAATGTCTTTCTCAAAGAAAGCCATATCAGGCCACCAAAAAAAGAAAGGAAAGACAGGAGAAGGAAAGTCAAGTCAAGTCAAGTCATCTTCATTTATATAGCGCTTTTAACAATGTAGATTGTCTCAAAGCAGCTTTACAGAGATAAGCGTATAATTTAAGGTAACCGAGATTGTTTCGGCTTTACAGCAGAGTTAAGTTATTTCCATCTAAAGTTAGTTTTAATTGATTTGGTTCCGTCGCAATGATCATTTGTTATTAAATTAGGGGCCGCTAAGACGACACCATTCTCTCTACACAGACTTTAAACGCGAACCTGTGAGAAACGCTGATGGCGGTCACATGCGCATTTAGAATGGGTTCTATAGTTATGTGCGTTTGAATATACGGAGGTTTGGAATTCCCTACAAGCCAAGCCTAAACAAAATACTTGTTTTTCCTTATAAATTTTGATAAGGAATTTTATTTGTTGCTTTGGGGTAGGACCGCAAGACGAATTTCCCCGACAACGCCTTATCTGTAGAGTGGTAGTGGGATCCTCCATAGGGAGAGACTAGTTGGCACTTCAGCACTGCGTTGTCATCGGTCCAGGTGAAGGTCCTTCGTCAGATCTGGATACGGCCTGGATCCGGCAGGCTGCAGGAAAAACCTTGGGATAAACACAGACACTAAAATTAGCGTAGATGCCATTCTTCTCGTGATGTAACGAGTACATCAGGATTTTTGGGAAGTGTTCCCGGTTCCGGCTGACCTAATCTATGCAGCATAACATTAAATTATAGAAGTCTATAATGTATTATGTGAAAGCTAGGTCAAAGAGATGTGTCTTTAATCTGGCTTTGAACTGACAGAGTGTGTCTGCTTCCCGGACAATGGTAGGAAGACTGTTCCAGAGTTTTGGTGCTAAATAGGAAAAGGATCTACCGCCAGCAGTCGATTTTGATATTCTAGGTATAATCAACTGGCCGGAATTTTGAGATCGTAATAGACGTGACGGACTATAATGCGTTAAGAGCTCGCTCAAGTACTGCGGAGCTAAACCATTCAGTGCTTTGTAAGTAATCAGCAATATTTTAAAATTGATGCGATGTTTAATAGGGAGCCAGTGCAGTTTTGACAGAACCGGGCTAATATGGTCATACTTCCTGGTTCTGGTAAGAACTCGAGCTGCTGCGTTTTGGACCAGCTGTAGTTTGTTTATTAAGCGTGCAGGGCAACCACCCAGTAGAGCATTACAATAATCTAGCCTTGAGGTCATGAACGCATGAACTAATTGTTCCGCATTTGTCAATGAGAGCATATGACGTAATTTAGATATATTTTTAAGATGGAAAAATGCAGTTTTACAGATACTAGACACGTGACTTTCAAATGAAAGATTGGTATCAAAGAGCACACCCAGGTTCCTAACCGACGACGAAGACTTAACAGAGCAGCCATCAAGTGTTAGACAGTATTCTAGATTATTACGTGAGGAAGTTTTTTGTCCAATAATTAGAAACTCTGTTTTTTCAGAATTTAGAAGTAGGAAATTACAAGTCATCCAATTTTTTATATCCGCTATGCATTCCGTTAATTTTGTGAATTGATAAGTTTCGTTAGGTTTTGAAGAAATATAGAGCTGAGTATCGTCAGCATAACAGTGAAAGCTAATTCCATGTTTCCTAATGATATCTCCTAAGGGTAGCATGTACAGAGTGAACAGCAGCGGTCCTAATACTGAGCCTTGTGGTACGCCATACTTAACCTGTGATCGATGAGACATCTCATCATTTACTGCTACAAACTGATAACGGTCAGATAAGTATGATTTAAACCATGCTAGTGCATTTCCTGTAATGCCAACATAATGTTCTAATCTATTTAAAAGAACGTTGTGGTCGATGGTGTCAAATGCAGCGCTAAGATCGAGTAACACTAATAGAGAGATACAACCACGATCGGATGATAAGAGCAAATCATTTGTGACTCTAACGAGAGCTGTTTCGGTACTATGGTACGGTCTAAATCCGGACTGGAAATCCTCGCAGATATCATTTCTTTCAAGAAAGGAACACAGTTGTGAGGATACTGCCTTTTCTAATATCTTTGACAGAAAAGGTAGATTCGAGATCGGCCTGTAATTGACTAATTCTGAAGGATCAAGTTGCGTTTTTTTAACAAGCGGTTTAATCAAAGCCAGCTTAAAGTTTTTTGGTACGTATCCTAGAGACAAAGACGAATTAATGATATTAAGAAGAGGATCTATGACCTCTGGAAGTATTTCTTTCAGTAGCTTAGTCGGTATAGGGTCTAACATACATGTTGTAGATTTAGATGATTTAATGAGTTTAGTAAATTCTTCCTCTCCTATAGCAACGAATGAATCAAATTTTTCCTCAGGGAGACTACAATGCACTGCCTGATGCGATACTGTAGTAGACGGTTGCATAGTTATAATTTTGTCCCTGATATTATCAATCTTATAAGTGAAGAAGTTCATAAAGTCATTACTGCTGTGTTGCTTGGAAACTTCGGTGCTTGAAGCTTTATTTTTCGTTAGTTTAGCCACCGTTTCAAATAAATACCTAGGATTATGTTTATTTTCTTCTAATAGGGTTGAAAAATAAGCAGACCTAGCAGCTTTTAAAGCCTCTCTGTAAGTAATTGAGCTCTCTTTCCATGAAATGCGAAATACCTCTAGTTTTGTTTTCTTCCAGTTGCGCTCCATTTTTCTGGCTGCTCTCTTAAGGGCCCGAGTGTGCTCGTTGTACCACGGCGTTGGACTATTTTCTTTAATCTTCTTTAAGCGCAACGGAGCAACTGTGTCTAAAGTGCTGGAAAAGAGAGAGTTAAACGTTTCTGTTGTAATATCTAGTTCTTCTAAGCTATCTGAGATGCTGAGATGATGAAACTGATTAGGAAGATTATTAATAAAGCAATCTTTAGTAGCAGAAGTGATAGGTCTCACATATTTGAAACACGGAGTCGGCTTTGCAGCCTTGGCTAAATGCAAATTACACGAGACTAGATAATGATCTGAGATGTCATCGCTCTGCTGCAGAATTTCAACGGCATCCACATCTATTCCGTGTGATAATATTAGATCTAGAGTATGATTACGACGATGAGTAGGTCCTGACACGTGTTGTCTAACTCCAATTGAATTTACAATGTCTTTAAATGCCAATCCCAATGCATCTTTTTCATTATCGATGTGTATATTAAAATCACCAACAATTAGTACTTTATCTGCAGTCAATATTAATTCTGATAGAAAGTCCGCAAATTCTTTGATAAAGTCTGTATGGTGCCCTGGTGGCCTGTATACAGTAGCCAGCACAAATCTCAAACGTGATTTATCGTTTACACTATATATTTTTACATTAAGCACCAATGCTTCAAAAGAATTATATTTAAAACTGGATTTCTTAGTGGTTTTGAAACTATTACTATAGATTACAGCAACACCACCCCCTTTGCGTTTCAGACGAGGCTCATGTTTATAACAGTAATCTTGCGGGGTTGATTCATTTAAAGTAATGTAATCGTTTGGTTTTAGCCAGGTTTCTGTCAAACACAGCACATCTAGGTTATTATCTGAAATCATATCATTAACAATGAGTGCTTTTGAAGTAAGCGATCGAATATTCAGCAACCCAAGCTTTAGCATTTGCTCATCTGTATTATAGCTGTTTTTTATTTGTTGAACATCAATTAAATTTTTAACCTTAGTTGGGTTTAAACGTTTTTTGGATTTCCAAATTCGGGGAACAGACACAGTCTCTATATGATGATATCTAGGTGAAAGAGGCTCTATGTGATGGGATTTATCTGACCTTGGTGACGAGAGGCCGCTAGCAGCCTCTAGCAGGAAAGGCCGCTAGCAGGAAAGAAAACAAAATGAGGGGAAACAATTGGTAACTGACTTATTTTCAAAGAAAGGTGAGCACAATCTAGAACACGAAATCTATAATGCTAAACTGCTTGAATATCTCCACAATCGTTAGTGCTAAAAAATGAACTGAGACAACCCACTGAAAGAGCAGAACATACACTTTCAGATGAAAATTTGGTTATAAATGTAATCTGAGGTAAAGGCTAAATAAATAAACTGTACACTAACAATCCTGTTTGCATACAACACACCATTACAATAGCCTAATTTGAAACATGTTTAATTTTATACATTTATAATTTATAATATATAAAATTAGCAATAATTAGCCATTTTATAGCCTACTTTGGGTGTTATATATACAAAAAAACATTGTAATATCATTTAGCTTAACCCATTTGTGGCCAAATTTTTCTGAATGGTTTCATGCATATAGTCATGTTAATAGTGTAGCATGGGAACCTAACATGTTCTGCATTTATTTTCCTCAGGTTTTTTTTTTTCTTTTCTTTTTTTCTTGAAAATCGTATTTGAATGTGCGGCAACTATGGTTGTCGGTGGGCAAATATGTTGTATGCACCCCCTCAATATCAAATATGAATAGGAGGAGAACATTTGGCATCTATCTCAAAATAACTGCTTTCAACAGATCAATCTTCATTCATAAACAAATTTATTATGTATAAAAGTCGAAGAACATTTGATGCAAACCCCAAAAACGCTGCATCTAGCTTATAATCTCTTGAATATGAAAACACAACAAACAATAAATCCATTTGTCTAAACCCTTATGCATTGTTCGGGGTATTTTTGACCCACATTTCTAACTTTCATTGAGGAGGATAACATAGATAATTTGACATGGTTTAGTGTACGATTTGTGCCCATGTTTTAGAAAATGCCGTTTTAAAAGTAACAAATTATCACTTTAACCAGTAGATGGCTGCAGAGCTCCACTATTTGCTATTTGTTATTTGACTAACTGAAAGACATCTTTTCACAAGTTTTTCCAGTCATATTCATACCTACATATTATGAAATCACAATTATAACAAAAGTTTAGGCATTTTTTGTACTGAAAAAAAAAAAAAAACACACACAGAAACAACACAGAACACACATAGACAGAATTTAAGTGGCACACTTTAAATTTGTAGAATTATATGAAAAACAGATGTTTAAAATAAATGATGAACTCTTTTCAAAATATGGGCAAAATATCTTATGGGCACAAAAAACCATGTACGATTATCCATGTCATCCCCATGAATGAAATTTAGAAATGTGGGTCTTTTATAAGGTGTATCTTACATAAAAAACTGTTTTATTTTTTATTTTGATAAAAACGCTTCTCCAGAGAGCAAACGGATCTGCTCGTGCGCAAGGTTAAAGGGCACCTATTATGCAAAATTCACTTTTACATGGTGTTTGAACATAAATGTGTGTTGGCAGTGTGTGAGCAAAACCACCCTAGAATGATAAAAATCCACCCAGTAGTTTTTTTACTATCTCAATAAATCATAAGCACTGTCTCAGAACACCCTGTTCTAGATTTTCCTCATTGTGACGTAGAAATGAGCTAAGCCCCACCGACGTGATTTGATTGACATCTGGTTTTGGCATAGACCCCGCCCTCGGTGATCTGTTCTGCACACCATCGCCATTATGTTTCGACGACAGCCGGTAATGAAGTGTAGGTGTTCTTCTGTGGGATGTAAGAATATATATATATATATATATATATATATATATATATATATATATATATATATATATATATATATATATATATATATATATATATATATATATATATATATATATAGAATGAATGTCTGAATATATAAAATTAATGTCTGAATATATATGGAATGAAAGTCTGAATATATATAGAATGAAAATCTGAATATATAGAATGAAAGTCTTAATATATAGAATGAAAGTCTGAATATATATATAAGAAGTAAGAAGTTCCTGTCTGGCTTTAGCTGGTTACATCTGGGGCCTATACCATGAAGCCGGTTTAGCCGGCTAGCCAGCTATGTTTCAGTTTAGTTTCTGCCAACCCTGGGTTTTAGGTACTATGAAAGTAGCTTGGCTTTAATCGGTGTTCGTTGCCATGGTATCTTACACTGCACGTTTAACCTGCTCCGGGGCAGGTTATGTTCTGGATTCAAGATCTCAGACTGAAGTTTGACCAATCAGCTGAGAGCAAAGAAACATAGGTGACGTAACTTATTCCCAGTGTCTGTTACAATGACTTCACCTTTTCTTCCAAATCCGGTGGACATCTCAGCGCAAAATTGTTTGACGAGCACTTCGTAGAGAAAGAGTTTTTAGCCAGACAAAATCCCCTTGCCTTTCCTGATAGTTACTTGTATGAAAGATACAGATTTTCCGCGGAAGGAATGTCTTATCTTTGTGAACTTCTTGAGCCGCACATAAAGAATTTAACATGTCGAATTCATGCACTTATTGTACCGCAAATGGTATTGCGTTGCGTTTTTTTGCAAGTGGTAGCCTACATACTTGCACGGTGGGTGACGCACAGAAGCTAGGGGAAAACACAGTTTGTCGAACCATTCGCAAGGTGGTCTTCGCTCTGCAGAAGTACATGAATAGTTTCATTAATAGTGTTCCCTGGACATTTATCGACCATGTCCATAAAAGAGGGCTTTTATAAAATTGCCGGTAAGATATATTGATAGGGTGACATCACATGAACAATTTTTTTTTTTTTTCAAAAAGCAAATTTCACAAATGTACTATACAATATTATACATGTTAAGAATTATTTTAAATCTTTATTATTATTCTGTTAATCTTATGATAGGATCCCCTAGAGTCATTGCAACATACTGCATACATACATACCTATTGCTCCAATCTCCACTGCTCTAGGGGAACATGAGGCAGATTATGTTAATAGGAAGTCCTATCACAGCCTTAATGTTCAGGTAGAGATGATGTGAATATGTGAGATTATTTTCTGTGAGATGAATCTTTAAATTAATAGTAACATTAACAGATATAACAATGATCTACTAAACATTTCATCTGCAGACGACTTGTGGTCATGAACGTATGATCACAAGTTTGGATGCCAAATGGCCTGGCTCCAGTGCTTGTCTCACAAACTTTCTGTAAGTCTGTTGTGTCAGCGCTTTGAGGAAAGCAAGTTAAATTTGGTACAGTACAAAACACTGTTAATTTGAACTGAGCTAGAAAAACCTACCCAATAACCCCCTATCATGACCCTCAGACAGGGCCACAGCACCGCTTCAGTGTGGCCCTCAGTAAAACCAGAGTGAAGATAGAGATGACCTTTGGCATCCTAAAGGTACATTTCAACTGTGTTCGGCCCTTAAGAGTCACCAGAGCGGGCATCACAGATAGTGGCTGCATGTGCCATTCTGCACAATATAGCCACCAGTAGAAAGGAGCGAGAAACACCACAAAACCAGCTTCTGCCCGATGAAACTGACCCGATCACACTTGACCACCCAGCTGGTGCAGATGTAGATGCAATCACCATACAATATTACACTTAATAAAAGCACATTGAAACTGCAGATAGGTCTCAAACTGTTTTATTGGTTTTGTGGGATGGGAGGGAGAAAGAGAGCAAGAGAAAGTTGCATTAATATATATTCATACTAAAGTGTTACTTGTTACTTTATGTCAAAGGTTTGAAATCCTTACCTTTTTTACATTTCTTCTGAAGCCCATTGAGGTAGAGGCCTCAGTTTCTGGGGAAGGTTGTGAAAAATCCTACAATAAAATAGATGTGTAAGGGCCAGTCCCTTTTTTATGCCACACATTCAAATGTTCGCCATAATAAAAAGCCCAGTGCATTCACATCAGCAACTGTCTCAGAACACACAGACAGAGTGTCTTCATCATTTCCATCATCGGTTGCATCTAAAAAAAAAATCAATGAATATTAATCTTTCTTAGTACATACATGCACATTTTTTATACATTATAAAAATAGGCTATATTAAACATAGACTACACATACATATAATAATTTTACATAAATATAGAACGTATTTGTTTAACTTACACATTAACAATCAGCAATCTTTCTCCAACAGTCTTCTCTTGCTTTGGCAGCAGAGACCGTATTGTTTCGAGCTTGAAATACATATTTAAATTCATCGTAGTTCTGAATGATTATCTCTTGGTCCTCCGCGGAAAAATATATCACTCTCGCTCTACCCGCGATTGGTTGTTCAGTGTAGATGTCACTCTTTTATGTGCACGCGCGTCGAGTAATCATAGCTTAAGGATCAAAGCCTGAGTTGACAGAGAAAGTTGATGAGCTGCATCATGGTACCAATAAAGCCTGATTGCATCGGTTTGGTTTTGTCAACTCAAAACTAATCCTGTAACCCCGAGTTTGTTCAGCTACCTTCATGGTACAGGCCCCTGGTCTCATTCTGATCTGCCATATAAACACTCCAGCCTACAGACACCTCATTACATTCATTGCTGCTCAGCTGTTGTCATAGTCTCATCTCTACCTATAGATTGGATTGCTATCTTCTCCCACCTCGTCGAGTCATCTGCTTGTCAATAAACCTGTTAATTGTCATCCTGCATTTGAGTCCTCCTTCACAGATCTGTAACAGAAAGTCTGAATATTTATATAGAATGAAAGTCTGAAAATATATAGAATGAAAGTCTGAATATATATATATAGAATGAAAGTCTGAATATATAAAACGAATGTCTGAATATATGGAATGAAAATCTGATGTTATCAGCGGCATCTTGTGTTATTCATCTACTATTTTTTATACACATTTTGAACAATGAGTGAGTCCACACGAAATTTAGTAGCAGCAATTTTAAGGGACGATCATCTAATTAACACCCTGGCGAATGCGTTTACGGGCCAAAATACTGGCAACCGTACTCAACATCGTTCTACTGATGAAAAAATGAATTCGCTATTTCATCGCGGAAGAGCGAATGCGGTGAATTCATAAGATTCATAAATTCCTTCGAGAATGATGCATAATGTTCTTTCAGCAACATTTTGTTGAACATGACTGCCCATAAGCGCTAAGAATGTTGCAAGAATGGAAATATGATCCTCGAGATGACGTGATGTAGACTCCAAATTGTTTATGTTGTTTGGAGTATGACCAACTGTTGCAAAAAAGTCTTGAAGCTCACCAAAGTATTGGAAAATTTCAGGGAATGACATTTTTAAATGAATCACAATTCAAAAGGCTAAAACAAGCTACACATTATTCAGTGATAATTGTCAAATGTACACTTTCTTTTCACATATTCACACTTTCACATACATTTAGACTTTCATTCTATATATATTCAGACTTTCATTCTATATATTCAGACTTTCATTCTATATATATTCAGACTTTCATTCTATATATGTTCAGACTTTCATTCTATATATTCAGATTTTCATTCTATATATGTTCAGACTTTCATTCTATATATTCAGATTTTCATTCTATATATATTCAGACTTTCATTCTATATATTCAGACTTTCATTCTATATATTCAGACTATCATTATATATATATTCAGACTTTCATTCTATATATGTTCAGACTTTCATTCTATATATTCAGATTTTCATTCTATATATATTCAGACTTTCATTCTATATATTCAGACTTTCATTCTATATATTCAGATTTTCATTCTATATGTATTCAGACTTTCATTCTATATATTCAGACATTCATTCTATATATATTCAGACTTTCATTCTATATATTTAGACTTTCATTCTATATATTCAGACTTTCATTCTATATATATATTCAGACTTTCATTCTATATATATATATTCAGACTTTCGTTCTATATATATATTCAGACTTTCATTCTATATATTCAGATTTTCATTCTATATATATATATTCAGACTTTCATTCTATATATATATATTCAGACTTTCGTTCTATATATATATTCAGACTTTCATTCTATATATTCAGATTTTCATTCTATATATATATATTCAGACTTTCATTCTATATATATTCAGACTTTCATTCCATATATATTCAGACATTCATTTTATATATTCAGACATTCATTCTATATATATATATATATATATATATATATATATATATATATATATATATATATATATATATATATATATTCAGACTTTCATTCTATATATTCAGACTTCACATGATAAATATAATTATTTCCTGAACGGCTTGCCATAATATATATATATATATATATATATATATATATTGTCCTTGCATTCTTTCCTGTGGCTCAGTGACACACCTAAACACCTGAATGAAAGGCTCATTATGCGGCTCATTATGCAGCTCATTATGTGGGTCATTGTCTTCTCAGGTGTCAATCACACCCCCATGCATATTGCCTTTCCAAACAAAAAGTGTCATACAAAATTTAAATCAATGTATTGTTTTATGTGAATGATTAGGCAGGATGATTTTCACATCTTTTTGAAGTCTTGTGGACACATATTTAATATGTGTTTTTTTTGGCCTTATTTCAGAAACTTAAATTTTTTGATTTTTCAATAACCATAAACATTATTCTCTCAAAAATACAGACATGTACATACATGTTGTTCACATATTATGGTAGCCCTACACCTTTTCCATTAATATGTTTATAAGCAACTGAAAATAGCACACATGTCAGGGCATGTTAGAACATCTCAAGGACCCCAGAGGGTTATTAAACTACACTTCTACAGCATTAATTAATATTTCTTAATGTTAATTTGACCATTATACTAGTAGTATTAATGCACTGTGAAGTAACATGAATAAACAATTCATGTATGCAATAAACTACACAGTATTTTCAGGTTATTTATATTATAATGTGTAGAAACATTACCAAAACAAATAATTTAGCTTAGACTGGAGAGAGGTGAAACCAGAAAAAAAGTGCAAAGCAAGTTATTGTTATCTATTGTTATCAGCTAATTTTATTCAATTGTACAGTATATGGTAGAAAATTAGACTATTAGTAAAAATAAACATTTTAAAGCTACATTTTTATTCTAGTTTTTGATATTGATATGATTATAAACCAAAATAATTATCAGGTCTAGCAAAGAAGGATTTTATCTTAAAAAGCTATGAAATTGTCACGGTCACGTTCTTCAGCCTTCATCTGTGTGTGCACTTCATTCCCCAGAATCCTCCATGGCGCACACCTGCACTCACTCACCCAATCACCAATCATCATCACCTGCACTCCCTCATTAACCACCCTTTATATTCAGCACTCTCCCTTCACTCCTTGTCTGGTCTCGTCGATGTTCACCTTAACATGACCCACAGACTTCCGAACACTTACCTGGATTCCTACCTGTCATTTCATCCTCTCCAATCCATCCTGCCTGCCATCCTGTTCTGCCTTCAGCCCGACATCATCTGCAAAGAGAAAGAAAGACAAGGACATTACCAACCAGCTAAGCATCCACTGTTATTCTGTGTTTCTGTTACTCACCATCTGTCTGCATCTCCACACTCCCTGAAAATAAACTATTAACCTTACCATCTTGTCTGCATCCTCTGTAAAACCGTGACAGAAGACCAGACCACACGAAGCATGGAAGTTGCTCACTTCACCCTAACCCCAGCTGATCATCTGATTCATTGTTTTCAAGATGGGTGCTCAATCGAGGAATATGTCGCCGGCTTTCTGGAGCTTTCTGTTGGGGTAAGCTGGACAGATGATGTCCTAAAAACAGTATTTTGGGGCGGACTGGATAACCATCTGTACCAGCAAGCTCCAGCGGAGGCAATCCCAGGCTCATTTGCCCAGTATCTAGATCATGTGTTGTGGTTGAGTGGCTCAAGGTTCACCGTAGGTGAGGTTGAGGACATCGCCACTCAACCACCATCTCCAGCCATCATCATCCGGAATTCAGTCACCAGCACTAGCGGGCCCGCACTTCACGCCAGTCCAGCCGAGCCCGCACTTCACGCCAGAGCTGCCGAGACCAAGGCAGTAGGCGTCGTGCCCGCCACCCCTGAGTCTATGAGCGTCATGCCCGCCGCGCCTGTGACTGACAGCGTCGCCTGCCCGCCAGAGCCAGAGCCAGTCGCCTGCCCGCCAGAGCCAGAGCCAGTCGCCTGCCCGCCAGAGCCAGAGCCAGTCGCCTGCCCGCCAGAGCCAGAGCCAGTCGCCTGCCCGCCAGAGCCAGAGCCAGTCGCCTGCCCGCCAGAGCCAGTCGCCTGCCCGCCAGAGCCAGAGCCAGTCGCCTGCCCGCCAGAGCCAGAGCCAGGGCCAGTCGCCTGCCCGCCAGGGCCAGTCGCCTGCCCGCCAGGGCCTGTGAGCGTCATTCTCCCCGAGCCAGAGCCAGAGTTTTCAAAGCCCTCATCGCTGGTCCCGTCCAGCACAAAGCCCTCATCGCTGGTTCCGTCCAGCTCAAATCCCTCTTCATCGCTGGTCCCGTCCAGCTCAAAGCCCTCATCGCTGGTCCCGTCCAGCTCAAAGCCCTCATCGCTGGTCCCGTCCAGCTCAAAGCCCTCATCGCTGGTCCCGTCCAGCTCAAAGCCCTCATCGCTGGTCCCGTCCAGCTCAAAGCCCTCATTGCTGGTCCCGTCCAGCACAGAGCCCTCTTCGCCGCTGGTCCCGTCCAGCACAGAGCCCTCTTCGCCGCTGGTCCCGTCCAGCACAGAGCCCTCTTCGCCGCTGGTCCCGTCCAGCACAGAGTCCTCTTCGCCGCTGGTCCCGTCCAGCACAGAGTCTTCTTCGCCGCTGGTCCAGTCCAGCACTGAGCCCTCTTCACCGCTGGTCCTGCCCAGCCCAAAGTCTACACCGCTGGTCCTGCCCAGCACCAAGCCTTCACTGCTGGTCCTGCCCTGCACAGAGCCTTCACTGTTGGTCCCATTCAGCTCAACGCCCTCTTCACAGCTGGTCCTGTCCAGCTCAACGCCCTCCTCACAGCTGGTCCAGTCCAGCTCAACGCCCTCCTCACAGCTGGTCCTGCCCAGCACAGAGCCCTCGTCGCTGCCCAGCACAGAGCCCTCGTCGCTGCCCAGCACAGAGCCCTCGTCGCTGCCCAGCACAGAGCCCTCGTCGCTGCCCAGCACAGAGCCCTCGTCGCTGCCCAGCACAGAGCCCTCGTCGCTGCCCAGCACAGAGCCCTCGTCGCTGCCCAGCACAGAGCCCTCGTCGCTGCCCAGCACAGAGCCCTCGTCGCTGCCCAGCACAGAGCCCTCGTCGCTGCCCAGCACAGAGCCCTCGTCGCTGCCCAGCACAGAGCCCTCGTCGCTGCCCAGCACAGAGCCCTCGTCGCTGCCCAGCACAGAGCCCTCGTCGCTGCCCAGCACAGAGCCCTCGTCGCTGCCCAGCACAGAGCCCTCGTCGCTGCCCAGCACAGAGCCCTCGTCGCCGCCCAGCACAGAGCCCTCTTCGCCGCTGGTTCCGCCCAGCTCACAGCCCTCTTCGCCGCTGGTTCCGCCCAGCTCAGAGCCCTCTTCGCCGATGGTCCCGTACAGCTCAAAGCCCTCTTCGCCGCTGGTCTTGTCCAGCTCAGAGCCCTCGTCGCCGCCCAGCACAGAGCCCTCTTCGCCGCTGGTTCCGCCCAGCTCACAGCCCTCTTCGCCGCTGGTTCCGCCCAGCTCAGAGCCCTCTTCGCCGATGGTCCCGTACAGCTCAAAGCCCTCTTCGCCGCTGGTCTTGTCCAGCTCAAAGCCCTCTTCGCCGCTGGTCTTGTCCAGCTCAGAGTCCTCTTCGCCACTGGTCCTGTCCAGTCCAGAGCCGCCTTCATCACTGGTCCTGTCCAGCCCAGAGCCGCTTTCGCCCCCTGCCTCTTCCAGTCCAGTGTTAAAGCCTGATATTTCCCCAAAGGAATTTTGGGGGGGGGGCTATCAGTCTTCTCCGCCATGGCCACCCGAAGGGTCTTCTCCACCATGGCCACCTGAAGGGTCCTCACCGCCGTGGCCACCCGAAGGGTCTTCTCCGCCATGGCCACCCGAAGGGTCTTCTCCGCCATGGCCACCCGAAGGGTCCTCACCGCCGTGGCCACCTGAAGGGTCCTCACCGCCGTGGCCACCCGAAGGGTCCTCTCCGCCATGGCCACCCGAAGGGTCCTCTCCGCCATGGCCACCCGAAGGGTCCGCACCGCCATGGCCACCCGAAAGGTCCTTACCGCCATGGTCCCCTGCTCAGCCTGTATCACCATGGTCCCCTGATCAGTCTGCTTCACCTTGGTTCCCTGCTCAGCTTGCACCGTCCTGATCACCTCCTCTGTCTGTCCTGCCACCATCCTGGAGTTCGTACTCCTGAACCTGCTCCACCTTCCCGTCACGGACTCCAGGATGCCCACCCCCCCCCCGTATGCTGCCTTCTTCGGCGCGGGACGCGCCTTATGGGAGGGGGGAGTAATGTCACGGTCACGTTCTTCAGCCTTCATCTGTGTGTGCACTTCATTCCCCAGAATCCTCCATGGCGCACACCTGCACTCAGTGACGTGCGGTGATGTCTTAAAGAGGCTAGGCACTGAGTTATGAAAGATTACCTGATTTATTGTTTAAAGGCTAATAATAACAGTAAACATTACGCACAAGCGTGGCATATCAAGAAATGTACAAATCAGGATGTATATCGCGTGTATTCTCTCAGTCTCTCTCTCTCTCTCACACACACACACACACACACACACACACACACACGCACGTCGCACACACACAAGCGCGGCACAGGCACACACCGCGAGTAACAGTAGTTTATGTCCACTCCACTCCAGCATTAGAATGCAACCATTCTTAATCCTTATTGTTGCACAGCGGCCAAAAGTAAAAGTAAAATCACACACCGCTCAATTGAATATGAAGTCAAATGGCTTGCATTAATTCAACCATATTTATCAATTCAATATTAAGCCCAAAATAGTTTTTGACTCACCAATCGGTAGATTATTTGTAGCCTACATCAAATTCATCCGCCGCCATGTCCTCATGAAGACGTCGATCACAGCTTTGTAAAACTCATCTTTACGGGCCTTCAGTTTGCACAGTCTCTGGCTCTCAATTTAAAACATTTAACTCTCTGATGACAGCCTTTTAACTCCGTTGCTTTCATTTTGGCTTTGAATTTGCCGCGGGGATTAGGCATGTAGGCTATCTGTGGTGTGTAACGTTAATGACGTTAGCTGCGCAAATGTCCAGTAATATCTTGATTTTAATTGGTCCATGTCTGCTATGTTACGGAGATGTTACGGGCATACCATATTTACGTCCAAAGGCACAGCAGAGTTGTGCTTTTTGACGTACATGTTAAAGAATACAGGATCGAAGTGCGCATGCGCAACATGGGTTTTTCGCTTGCTGTCTGCAATGAATGGACAGTAAAAGCACTGCTTATTCTACGATTTGTTTTTTATTTGATTATGCGTAACTGCTACATTTGTCATCATAACGTCTAAATAATTGGAATAACACACATATTGCATATATAAATCACAAGAATAAACAGTAAAAATACAAATACAAGTTTATTATTTAATAAACCATTTTATTTTTGAATTTTGGCAGGGTAGGCAGTGCCTAGTTTGCCTACCCAGACCGCACGTCACTGCCTGCACTCACTCACCCAATCACCAATCATCATCACCTGCACTCCCTCATTAACCACCCTTTATATTCAGCACTCTCCCTTCACTCCTTGTCTGGTCTCGTCGATGTTCACCTTAACATGACCCACAGACTTCCGAACACTTACCTGGATTCCTACCTGTCATTTCATCCTCTCCAATCCATCCTGCCTGCCATCCTGTTCTGCCTTCAGCCCGACATCATCTGCAAAGAGAAAGAAAGACAAGGACATTACCAACCAGCTAAGCATCCACTGTTATTCTGTGTTTCTGTTACTCACCATCTGTCTGCATCTCCACACTCCCTGAAAATAAACTATTAACCTTACCATCTTGTCTGCATCCTCTGTAAAACCGTGACAGAAATCAAGTAGTAAAATCATAGCTTAAAAAAAAAAAAGAAAGGATGACAGTGTTTGTTTGTCCCCCACCACTGAAGACCAATTTTGACACAGGAAAAACCCTGGTAATGCTACGACCCAATCACACCACTATAGTAGAAAGGCAGGAATTAGTGTATGATACAGTAGGTCAAAGAGATGTGTTTTTAGTCTAGATTTGAACTGACAGAGTGTGTCTGCTTCCTGGACAATGTTAGGAAGACTGTTCCACAGTTTAGGTGCTAAATAGGAAAAGGATCTACCGCCAGCAGTCGATTTTGATTTTCTAGGTATTAACTATGGCGTACCACAAGGCTCAGTACTAGGACCGTTGCTTTTCACTCTGTACATGCTACCCTTGGGAGATATCATTAGGAAACATGGCATTAGCTTCCACTGTTATGCTGATGATACTCAGTTCTATATTTCTTCACAACCTGACGAAACTTACCAATTCACAAAATTAACGGAATGCATAGCTGATATAAAAAACTGGATGACTAGCAACTTCCTACAACTTAATTCTGAAAAAAAACAGAGATTCTAACTATTGGACAAAAAACTTCCTCACGAAATAATCTAGAATACTGTCTAACACTTGATGGCTGCTCTGTCAAGTCCTTGTGCTCTTTGATACCAATCTTTCATTTGAAAGTCACATGTCTAGTATTTGTAAAACCACATTTTTCCATCTTAAAAATATATCTAAATTACGTCATATGCTCTTAATGAAAAATGCAGAACTATTAGTCCATGCGTTCATGACCTCAAGGCTAGATTACTGTAATGCTCTACTGGGTGGTTGCCCTGCACGCTTAATAAACAAACTACAGCTGGTCCAAAACGCAGCAGCTCGAGTTCTTACCAGAACCAGGAAGTGTGACCATATTAGCCCAGTTCTGTCAACACTGCATTGGCTGCCTATTAAACATCGTCTACATTTTTAAATATTGCTGATTACTTACAAAGCACTGTTAGAACGGTGTCGTGTAAGCGGCCCCTATGTTAATAACAAATGATCTTCGCAATGAAAGTGAATCAATCAATCAAAACTAACTTTATCTGGACAATAACTTTATCTTAGAGCTGTTGTAAAGCCTAAACGATCTGTTACGGTAATTTCCTATTATCACTGTAAAGCTGCTTTGAAACAATCCATATTGTTAAAAGCGTTATATAAATGAAGGTGACTTGACTTGATTTCCATTGGTCATCATGTTCATGGTATGACCAGTATCACAATGTAAATAACACAACAGTTCTGCCGATAGTAATGAGGAATGAGGATTTTATAAAAGGAGAAATTCTGTTATTTTGCATGTCAGATAACAGTAAGTGTGAGAGAGAGTGAGACTAAGAAGGAAAAATTGACATTTTGAGTAGATCAAGTAATGAAAAGGGATTGACTGTGTTAATGATAGCATATCTGTTATGGATCTGTGAAGGAGAACTCAAATGCAGGATGACAATTAACAGCTTTATTGATAAACAGATGACACGACGAGGTAGGAGAAGGTAGCAATCCAAACAATAGGTAGAGATGAGACAATGCCAACAGCAGAGCAGCAGCTGTAATGAGGTATCCATAGGCTGGAGTGAAGATATGGCAGATCAGAGTGAGACCAGAGGTAACCAGCTAAAGCCAGACAGGAACTTCTTACAGCTTGACACTCAGGTATCTCAGGCTCAGAACAGGGCTGCTTGCTGGACAGGACTTGGACAGGACAGAGGAGCACATGGCAAACACAAACAAAGACACAACCATGTGTTAAAACACAACGTAAACATAGAAACATTAAACAGAGACAAGACAGACAACGCTGCCAGGGCAGAACCCTGACAATATCAGTGTAGCACAAATCATACAGGATTATAATAGTCCATAGATTTTATTACTGTATGAAAAGACAGAGGAGAGAGAAAGAGAGACAGAGCAAGAGGTTTATTAAAGTGATGGAGCTCCTCATGTTTATCAGCTGTCTCAGAATGTGAAAATGCACAGCTGGCTCACTTTATTAGGACTAGAGTATGTGTCAGCGCACCTTTTTTTGCTCTTTACACAGTCACTACTAGAAAATAACACAATATTGTTGGTGCTAAACGATGATAAACTCTTGGACTAATTAAACAGAGCTCTCTGTAGGCTGTGTGTGTGTGTGTGTGTGTGTGTGTGTGTGTGTGTGTGTGTGTGTGTGTGTGTGTGTGCGTATCACAGTGAGGCCTCTGAGCTAATTTTTCTTTTTTTTTTTTCTTCTTCAAAATTGTTTCCTATTCCCTATATATGCCTGCACTACGCCATGAATAAGTGTTGTCTGCCATTTTGTCAGAATTCTTTGTGCACTGTATAATTGTTAACACCTTTATACCCACCATGTTCTGTGATTTATTTTATTATTTATTTATTTATTTATTTATTTATTTATTTATTTATTTATTTATTTATTTATTTTTGGTACATAACTGATGCATACTATTAACCAATGCCAGCTTGTTTTTCTTTCTTCACTAATATTTGTATATTAAATGATCATGTGCACCCAATTTGATTTAAATATTCAGTTTAACACTGATAATTGCTTTAGGAACAGATGAGACTTGTACATTCATCTGATGACAGTTGTTATTTGAAATCTGTTTTTGAAGTATTTTTTTTTTAGTATTTTTTTTGAAGAACAATAAAAATAATGAAAAATATGTCATGACGACGCTGATTGACTATTGACAAATACACACATCACAAACTGGACAAATATAAGACCATACACACTTTAAGAACCCCTTAAAAGAATATTAGCAAATGTTGCAATAAAAAGGATTTTATTATTTCAGAATACATGTTGTCCATTGAATGTCCGTCAATGGATAAGGATGCTTTTTTCTGCCAAATGGTGTAGTTACACCAGGCCAGCTAACCCTTGACCCCTTGGTTAATACTGTTATTGTCTCTTTAGGAAAGTTGTTTAAAGTACAACACTGAACACTGAAAGAGTTTTTTTTTTTTTCTAGAAATCCAATGTAATGAATATTATTTCTTTCCTCCTCTAGTCAAGTCAAATCAAGTCACCTTCATTTATACAGCGCTTTTAACAATATGAATTGTTTCGAAGTTGCTTTACAGTGATAATGGGAAATTACAGTAACAGAGATTGTTTTGGCTTTACAGCAGCTCTAGAATAAAGTCATTGTCCAGCTAAAGTCTACTTTTATTCTTTTTGAATCAAATTCGAAACTCCATTCCAAATCGGTCTGGCCAAATTTAACCACAGCTCATATCACTCTGGTCTAGTAAATACACACAAAGAGCACAGTGGATGAATGTTGGTATGTGCTCATGTGCAGCTGGTGAGAACTGAAAATCTAAGAGATGGTAGAAGAGCTGATGTCATCGCATCGAGATCTTTCGTGGCTCCACAGCACCCCCTTCTGACCTGCAACGAGTGCCTTATGAGCATGAAGAACAAGTGATTTGAATCTGACAGTCTGGGCACTTTCTGGTCTGTTCTCTGGAATTATCTGCCCAACTCAACCAGAGCTGCTGAGTCCGTGGCCATTTTCAAGAAACGGCTGAAGACGCATCTTTTTCGGCAACACTTGATCCATTAATACTAACACTTTAGCTTCTGTTCTATCTCTATTAACTTTATAAAAAAAAGTACACATACTGCATTAGAATAAACTGGGAAGGGTCATAGCACTTGCATATTGTTGTCCTACTGTTAGTTTCACTGCTTCTATTGTTCTCATTTGTAAGTCGCTTTGGATAAAAGTGTCTGCTAAATGAATAAATGTAAATGTAAATGTAAATGACAGAGACAATGTAGCAGAAAACTGTGGACACTGAGAATTTGAGGACCAAATATTAATTAGAAGGAGACCACATAGTTCAAAAGAATGTTACTTGTATTTTAGCAATATTGCTACTAGGCTAATTGTCTGGAAGGGTGCAGATACAGTAAAATACAACAATGAGCTTTAAGAAAAGTGTATTTTCATGACAGTACTGTAAAGTAGATAAGAAAAGATACGAAACGTTCTAGAAAAGAAAAGTACCAAAGAATTGAATAAGAACTCTGTATGCAACAAAATACAATATACTGTCAGTTACAGCACAATAAAATATCAATAAAAAAATAAGTCAGCATCCCTGGCACTCTCAGCCGAAATGCATTGCAGTACTGGCAATGCCCATGTTTACAGAATTAGAGCAGTTCCTTGGTCCTCTGACAAAAGACATTTTGAAAAGACTTTTGGTCCACCTTAGATTTGAGTGCTGCCTGTGATACAGTGGACCACAAAATTCATATCTCACGACTTGAAGGATGTGTGGGTACTGAAGGTTTCACTCTAAATTGGTTTAAGTCCTATCTGAATGCTAGAACGTTTTCTGTTTGTCTTGACGGGATCTCTTCTTCTGTTTCTGTTTTGGATTATGGTGTCCCTCAGGGCTCCGTTCTGGCCTCTACTCTGTTCTCGTTGTATATGCTCCTTTTGGGGACTATTCTTTCTAAACATGGGGTGTCATTCCACTTTTACTCAAATCTATTTGCCCCTAAAGAAAAACTACAAAAAAGGCCAAAGCTCATTATCAGCATGCTTGTCTGATATTAAGTCCTGGTTTTCCTTACATGTTTTGCATCTAAACAAGAGCAAAAGGTTATTGTTTTGGGGCCCTCAGGTGTCTCTGCTACTCCTGATGGCGACCTGGGAGATTTGGTCCCCTATGTAAAACACTCTGTGAAAAACTTGGGTGTTATTTTTGATTCTGCTCTTAAAGTTAATAAACAGATAAATGCTGTAGTTAAATAGTTTTTACAATTAAGATTACACTGGCTGCCGGTTTATTACAGAATGGATTTAAAAATTCTGCTTTTTGTTTTTAAAGCCATAAACGGATTTGCTCCAAAATATCATTCTGATCTTTTGAAATTAAATAACTCTGCTAGATCATTAAGGTCATCTGTTTTTTTTTTTATTTTTTATAGATATTTATCCTGTTGTACAGCACAATGGCCAACTACCGTTGCTTTTATTGTGTTATATAAATAAAAGTTGATTTGATAAATTACTATACTGATACTACTGTGTACTGTATGTGTAAACAGTATCAATAACCCTGCAGACGACCTGTAGGTAGAGGTCTAAACGGGAATGTTTTTCTTTTCCGTCCTGCTCCCGCTTAAAATTCACTCTGTGTTCACCTGCTATCTGCTTAAAGTGATTTTCTTCCCAACCCGACCAATCCCACTAAATCCCACTAATCTCACATTTAAATTTTCCCTAAAGAAAGAGAGAGTGATTGGGAATAATACATATAAAATGTTGGCTATGCAAGAATTTTATTTGTTATTTTTGTCCTATCATGATACTGTCAACCCAGTACAAATGTCACAGAAAAAAATAGGCTAAATTAAATATGACATCTGTCACAAAAAATTATGTCAAAAATATGAATAAACAAAAACTGTTTTCTTACTAGCTATACTGCTAAATTATTATTATTATTATTTGAAACATCCATGCAAGAACAGAATGTCGCTGACTGGCGACGGTTTCAGTCGTTTCTCCTCCAAAATCCGAGCACAAAGGCTGAATGCTCTCTCTTAAGGTGCACTCGTGAACATATATTGCCAGGTTGCTCAGGGCAGGGAATGGGAACTGTGCGAACACCACTATTGCAGAAAGGTTTGTTCATTTTACGTTCAAGTGCAGATACTCTGTTGTCAAAGGATGTTGGGATTACCGGGTTTTTGTCAGACTGCCCGTTCATGTCCAAAGTACACCAGCGTGTATACCAAAGTACACACTGCAAGAAATCAGATCTGGTGCAGAACTCTACCTGTTACATGTAAACGTGCAAGATGGACGAGTTTGACTGTGTTGGTTTTTACAACGCAATATAACTGGTTCAGAGTTTCCCAGATCATTTATTCAGTTTTCAAAACAAAGACACATTTATGCACATTAAAGTCAGCCCAAACAATGGGTCCCAGCACACCAAGACGCCTAGGCTTACTCTTGCCACCATGGGCGAAACATCCGCGATCTCCATCCACGTCTTTCTCTAATCGGACCAATTCAATTCTCCCTGCCATAGAGGAATGGACAATAAGGCCCGTCGAGCACTAAGCTTGCGTGTCTGGCAATGCCATCCTCTTTTTTTTGTAATTTCAAATGAAAATAAAACATGCTTTAGATAAGCTTGGTGTACTCAAAAAGAAACATTTTTCTGCTTCCAGGAGAAATGATGGATGAGGAGAGAAAACTGGAGACAGTGAGAGAGAGAAATGCATTGCTTATGTTGGAACTCCCTCCTGTGGGTTTATTCAGTATTACATGTTATGAATTATTCTCTATTACACTTTGCAAATGGCAAATCAGTAAAACATTAAAATCTCTGGAATGAATGGCCACTAGTCAAGTCAAGATTATTTTGAACGATTTTATTTTCACACCCTTCTTTGATCATATTTACCTAGGGTGCCAATAATTCTGACCACGAATAATATATATATATATATATATATATATATATATATATATATATATATATGTATATATATATATATATATATATATATATATATATATATATATATATATATATTATATATATATATATATATTATATATATATATATATATATATATTATATATATATATATATATATATATTATATATATATATATATATATATATATATATATATTATATATATATATATATATATATTATATATATATATATATATATATATATTATATATATATATATATATATATTATATATATATATATATATATGTATATATATATATATATATATGTATATATATATATATATATATATATATATATATATATATATATATATATATATATATATATATATATGTATATATATATATATATATATAATTCCCCTTTTCAAAAATAGGCTCGGGTTCGAGGGGAACATAATAAGATAAAAAGAAAGGCCACATGGAGCTTCTCATTCCCAACCCCAGCGCTAAGTAACTCTGCCAACCACCAAAATCAACTGCAAATTTAATTTATTATGAAAAGGAATTGTAACAGTAACAGAAAAAAGCTTCAGGAGGGGGCATGGCCAAAACAATAACAAAATTGAGCCTACCTAAGTTTTAGATCTAACTTACCTGTCACAAAATAAAAGAACAAAAAACAAAACAAAAACAATAGCACTTCCTTGACCAAAACCTAAAAAAAAAAAAAAAAAATTAACAAAAGAAAATGGGACCCTCCTCACTACAAAAAATGGGACCCTCCTCACTATGGCCCAAGTTGGCTGTGCTTGTTTAACTATGGCCAGGGGGTATGTGGGATAGGGAACACTCAAAGATTTTTATTAAGGAACAATATTTTTTCCTCACTTTTTGGACTGAGTCTGTTTCTTTTTTTGCTCACAACCTCTCCACATTTAGAGAAAATTCGTTCAGAGGGAACGGATGATGCCGGCGTGCATAAAAACTGTTTAGCCAGTATAAAAACACGGTACACATTTTTGTGATTTATCCAGTACGCCAGTGGGTCTTCAGATCTCTCCAGCGGTGGATCCGTCATGCAGGAGCGATCAGAATAAAGTTTTGCCACATGTCAGAACGACCTCTCTTCCTAGATGCTTCCATAGTAATGAAAATAAATCGATACGAACAAACTATTGCTTGTCACTGTAGAGGCTACTACGAACAAAACGCAATGTTGTGCATTAAAGTTTTTATGCTTTGAGCGCACTACAATAGGCTTTATGCCCAGCTGCACTACTTCCTGAACTTCAGCCAGCTCCTTTGTTTCCTGCCTGCCATTATTGGACAAACTGATTAATCCAGGTGTGTCTGATTATTGTTGTTGTGACTACTGTGGTCAAGCACACCTGGATTAATCAGTGTGTCCAATAATGGCAGACAGGAAACAAAGGAACTGGCTGAAGTTCAGGAAGTAGTGCAGCTGGACATAAAGCCTATTCAGACTCGAAACGAGGTGGTGCCAGTTGCAGTGGCAGCACCTGACTGGTTCGCGTGTGGCGGTAAGGTGATTAATTCAGAGAATGAAGCGGTTGCTGCTTCGGGCGTCATATGTCACATGATTTTTTTGTACCAAAGCGACCTTCGGAGCAGTGGTTCAAATGGAATTGTAGTTAATAGTTTAAAGCACGTATATCAAAGCTTCAGTGTCAGACTGCCATCACTAACTCTAGGCAGGAGCACGATAACGATTCTGACTAGAACACTATAACAATTTTCACCATTAAACACTCGGTATCAGTTGGCTAACACAAAATAACCACAACAATAATCTGGGGCTGCAGAAAAGGTCCACCTGGCAGTGGAGAGAGAAATGTCTCTGTCTCTGTCTCTCTCCCTCTCCGTGCCTTTTTGATGGCTTTTAAAACTGGTATCCTCCCTGGAGGAGCCAATGAGAGAAGTGCTAGTTGGCTATCAGCAAATGGGTAGCAGGAGTCAGCAATCAGGCAATCAGCTCCCGTTAGAGCAGCAGCACAGAAGAGAGAAAGAAAAAGGAAAAACAAACAGCATTGTTTCGTCAAGAGCAAATGATTATTCTCTTAAATTCCTCCATGTAAAGAAATTCCTCAAGAGGGCAGTGCAGTGGGATGGCTGGAACCTGATAAGCTGTGTTTCCAGGGGGGAACAATATAGTGGTGCACCTCTGAGAGCACATGCAGGTGAAAAAGTTTGGAGAAGATCTCTTAATTGACTAACAAGTAGTGATGGCCAGATCGAGGCCTCGTGAAGCAATTGAAACAGTTGAACCAAATGTGCCATATTGTTTCGAGGCTTCGAATCAATCTGACACCTGTCTCAACGGTGACACCTAGTGGTCACTTGCAGGTGTTGATCTGAAAGAACCTTGACGAGCCATTAAAAAAATGTGTTGTTTTTTTATTATTATAATTTTCTAATATGTGAAGATTGTAACCTATAGGCTCCTCACTGTGCATAATGTTATTTTGGTCTTGCAAAATGAATATTAATAAAATAAATCAAGCCACAATGTCTCACTTTTTTAGAGATTTTTATTCAAAAATATTAATTTCTCTGCTGTGGAAGGACTTAGACTACTTCTTTTTTTACAGATAATTTCTCCAGCCTTTGAAAAAATCCTCTCACAAGGGACACTTGTTACTGGCATGCAAAGATATTTTTTAGCCATTTTTGGCCATTGACGCCGACGGCGGATGTATTTTTTTTAGCTAGCACATACAAATGAGGAAAGATTACTGCTATCTCTTTCCAGTTTCATTTAAATTCATGTTAAATTTAAATGCAAGCCTAAATAGCCTATAAGTAATCAAATCGCACTATATCACCAAAAATCCGCTATCTCAAAATCAAACTCCTCTCACAAAAACCCACGAGGTCAAGATGCGTTTATTTCACTTTTATACAGATGTGCGACTGTGTGGTCTGTTCCCGACCGTGTCAATCAAACGCTGATTCGGCGGACCACACCTGATGAAACACTTAGTGAAACACTTCGAGGCTTCTTTTGGCCATAGTCACGTGACATGGGTGTTTTGAATCACGCTTCGGATCAGTGTTTCGAAACATCGGGATCTCGCAAAGCTTCGGAACGACTGTTTCGCGTCAGCCATCCTTACTAACAAGGAATTTCACACATTCAGCTCAAATTTAAACTTGAAGATGCAAATGGTATGAACATTAACTTAAATTATGTTGATGTAAAATATCAACTTTGAAGTTGTAAAAGTCAGTATTGTGTATTCCAGTATTTCAGCTTATTTGATGGAATTTGCTACAGTACTGATTGATCTACTTTGTATGATTTGTGTTTACCAATTATTTGAGTTTGAAATGTATGTTTTAAGGGGAGACACCCCAGATGAATAGGGAAAATAATTAACTAAAAGATATCAGCATGAAACTTCCCCAGTTGATTACTGACATTAAGACAAATGTTTTTTGTATTACAAGTTTTTAGAATATTTATGTTTAAATATGCAAATTGGGTATTATCTCATTAAATAATATTATGCACTAATAATATGCACTAGTTTGCATATATTTCCAGAAGAGAAATCTGAATATTAAAGCCAGATTAAAAATTCTTGTTTCATTTTGTTGACATATTAGAGTCAAAGGTTGTTACAGAGGGGATTTTGGATATCTCTTTTTATCCCTCCATTAATCAGAAAAAAACTGTCAACAGCCATAAAAAATAAATTTTCGCCATGTTTTTAGGTATAAAATGTTGTATAAATCAGAATCTGAATGATATATGAACAATCCCCTATGTAAAAACCTCAAGAATATAGATAGGAATACAACTGGAAAGTCTGTTGTATGTAAGTGCTGCTGAAGTGGAGATTTCTGGCTCAGAGTATGAAAAAAAAAAAAAAAAAAAAAACATTGAGAAAACGGCCTTTAAAGATTTGACCTGTAAAAATTGATAATTTTTTAGTGGAAACCACTATTTACAGACACAATATCTTATCAAATCATTAGCAACAACAATACAAACCACCTAAAACACATCACAACTTATAGCACGGCATTTATGGCTTTCAACTGAAAAAGAAACACACACAAACGGTCCTATGTAGAACTGCCACCCAGGCCTAGATACCATCTAGCCAATGAGATTTCGCTTTTAGAGTTAAATGCCCCATTGTACTTTCACGATTGGTTGCTGATAAAAAAGGAAATGACCATATTTGGATCCGACAACATTGCACAGGAGAGAGAGAGCTTTCCAACGGTATATGTGATGTTAGGGTGCAGACAGCGATCGTGGAGCAGCATGTTGATTTAAAACTCCAACTTTTGTTGAATTTAGTAGAAATCTACAGACGCAAATTGACAAAGTGTAGTAAAATAAAGACCTAAATGTGTATTTTGGACTCTTTTTTTTCACCACAAGTCTGAAAGAAGGCATGTTATTGAAGACAAAATCTCAAAATTGACCAGTGAAAAAAAAAAAAAATATATATATATATTTTGCCTGCCGTATCTCCCCTTAAGTTTGTTAATATTTATAATTTTATTGTCAAGGCATTTGATTTAGTTGATTATACTGTAGTTAGTATGGTGATGGTGAATGAAATGTTAAAAGGATATACAAAAACAAAAATACTTCTTTCCGGTTTGTCACAAGTTTCGGAAAGTTTTTTTCGAGTATGGGCATGTGTGACGTCAGATGTGGCGGAATTTCCTTATATGGGTCCTAAGGGCACTTCTCACGGAAGGTCGCGGGCGCGGGCGCACTCGTAGACCAGAGAGAGAAGAGAGTGAAAGCAGTTCGCCGTCAAAGCGCCCTGCCCGGCTTTAGGGAAGTCAATGTCACCAAAGAAGTGGGTTTTTGGTTGCCAGGGCAAGACAACCCTGCACATATTCCCAAAGAACCCAGCGTTAGGGTTAGGGTTAGTTTAGCTTTGTTTTATAAACAAAGCCCAGATCGACGGATTTTCAGATCGTCTAATGCTTAAGGATCGAGCAGTCACAATGATAAAGGTTCGCGGTCGTGCGTTAGAACGGTGAGTAAAACTGCTTCAAATGTCTCTGTGTGTTGTTAGCTCGGCGCGTTAGCACAGCTTTAGCTCCGCCCACACGGCCCGCCTCCAGCCGCTCATTTTTTTCCGGAAAGACTCGGTACAGCCTATCTTTCTTTTATAAATATAATAAAACTAAAGACTTTTTGGAGATATGAAGGATGCAATACTACTCTATAGGTACTCAAGATTAACAGGAGATTGAGTGAAAATGAGCATTTCACCCCCCCCCCCCTTTAAATGTTAGTTTAAATAATACCTTTATTTATATTAATGTATATTTTTTTTGTTTCAATCTATCTTTTAAAGATTATCAACCTACTGCAACTACTGCTTCTACTATTGCTTCTGCCGATACCTCTGCAAACAGAAGTAAATAAAAAAAAAAACAGTAAAGCTCAATGAGTTATCATCTCTCGTCTTTCATAGTCTGAATGCCATCTCAAGTTTGGGCCGAGCTGAAACAAAATTCTCGAAAACTTGACAAGCATATAGACAAAACACATGACTACCCTCAGAACAGTATAAACTACCTCACGGGACATAAAAATATATAAATGATACACTGTCCAGCCAAAAAAAAAAAAACATTATTATTATTATTATTATCATTATGTTTCTAACATGTTATAAGTTTGGGAACAGTTCTTCTAACCCTAATTGATGGATTGTGTAGCTTTTCATTTCTTAAACAACCACATAGGAAGACACATCATGGCCAAATGTCAGAATGACAAAGTCACAATTCATCAGACTCAAATTGTGAAAGAATGGTTGTGAGGGAACATGAAGAATCATTTTCACACATGAATTGAAACGTCCAAAAAGTCTTTGGGATGTGCTCTAGGGATAAAACGATTACCGGTTTCACAATCAATCATGATAAATATTCCTGATGGTTAGTTTTAACGTTTAAAATGTATTTATCATTAAAACCGTGTTTGATTGCCGTGATTTTTAACCTCTTGTACTAAATCTCGTGATATTCGGACACGCGTATACTAATAGTACGTCCTAATATGCCTACTTACCTACTATATAGTAGAAGAAAACAGTAGGTGAAAGGAGTAGTATGTCCAAAACCTCAGTATTCATAAAAGAGTAGGCAAAAAGTTCCCGAATGACTTACTGCTTCTGCCCAGAGTGTCGAGTTCTATCCCAGGAGGCCACGGGAGAGGATACGTCATAATCGAACATCGCGGAGATCAGCGACGCAGTGTTTTCAAATGTGAGTAAAAACACAGTTACTTGTGTTAAAATCGCATTTGTTGAACTACTGTTGAGTAAACTGTTGAGTTGTTGAAGGTGTAAAGATGCTAGACAGTATAGTATAGTTGTGATTTTGCTGTAAAAGCACGTTTTATTAACCCTAACCCTACAGGGGAGCTCCAGAAAGCACACACACCTGGATTTACCTAAACCATATACATCTTAAAGACACTTACTTTAAATGTCTATTATAACATCTGACTGGAAAATCTTCGATAAGTATTGAAGATGAGCACATCTCAACCTGAAATAAATATTTGAGTAAGTGATTTATGTGTGCTATTTTGTAGAATTCACTGTGGTCAACACTGAGCTTTAAGTAAGGTAAATAAACAAAACTACATAATCTAATTGAGGAAAATGTATGTTGTTGGTGGTGAGTGAGTTGGATCCGATGGCGGGGGAGGAAGCTGGACAGACTCGGCAGACCCAAACGTACTGTGAGGGTCTGTTGGGAACGTTTGGCCGAATCTCCTGTCAGAGAGATCTTCAACTCCCACCTCCGGCAGAGCTTCGACCAGATCCCGAGGGAGTCTGGAGATATTGAGTCCGAGTGGACCATGTTCTCCACCTCCATTGTCAACGCGGCCACTCGAAGCTGTGGCCGTAAGGTCTCCGGTGCCTGTCGAGGGCGCAATCCCCGAACCCGGTGGTGGACACCGGAAGTAAGGGATGCCGTCAAGCTGAAGAAGGAGTCTTATCGGGCCTGGCTGGCTTGTGGGACTCCTGAGGCAGCTGATGGGTACCGACGGGCCAAGCGGACTGCAGCCCGGGTGGTTGTGGAGGCAAAAACTCGGGCCTGGGAGGAGTTCGGTGAGGCCATGGAGAAGGACTATCGGTTGGCCTCGAAGAGATTCTGGCAAACTGTCCGGCGCCTCAGGAGGGGGAAGCAGTGCCCTACCAACGCTGTTTACAGTGGAGGTGGGCAGCTGTTGACCTCGACTGGGGATATCACCGGACGGTGGAAGGAATACTTCGAGGATCTCCTCAATCCCGCCGTCACGTCTTCCATTGAGGAAGCAGAGGCTGAGGGCTCGGAGGCGGACTCGTCCATCACTCAAGCTGAAGTCACCGAGGTAGTCAAGAAACTCCTCGGTGGCAAGGCACCGGGGGTGGATGAGATCCGCCCTGAGTACCTCAAGTCTCTGGATGTTGTGGGGCTGTCTTGGCTGACACGCCTCTGCAGCATCGCGTGGCGGTCGGGGACAGTACCTTTGGACTGGCAGACCGGGGTGGTGGTCCCTCTTTTCAAGAAGGGGGATCGGAGGGTGTGCTCCAACTATAGGGGGATCACACTTCTCAGCCTCCCTGGGAAAGTCTATGCCAGGGTACTGGAGAGGAGAATCCGGCCGATAGTAGAACCTCGGATTCAGGAGGAACAGTGTGGTTTTCGTCCCGGTCGTGGAACACTGGACCAGCTCTATACCCTCTACAGGGTGCTGGAGGGCTCATGAGAGTTTGCCCAACCAATCCACATGTGCTTTGTGGATTTGGAGAAGGCATTCGACTGTGTCCCTCGCGGCGGCCTGTGGAGGGTGCTCCGGGAGTATGGGGTCCGGGGCCCTTTGCTAAGGGCTATCCGGTCCCTGTACGACCGGAGCAGGAGCTTGGTTCGTATTGCCAGCAGTAAGTCAGACTTGTTCCCGGTGCGTGTTGGACTCCGGCAGGGCTGCCCTTTGTCGCCGGTTCTGTTCATAATTTTTATGGACAGAATTTCTAGGCGCAGCCAGGGGCCGGAGGGGGTCAGGTTTGGGGACCACACGATTTCATCTCTGCTCTTTGCGGATGATGTTGTCGTGTTGGCCTCATCAAGCCAGGACCTCCAGCATGCACTGGGACGGTTTGCAGCCGAGTGTGAAGCGGCTGGGATGAAAATCAGCACCTCCAAATCCGAGGCCATGGTTTTCAGTCGGAAAAGGGTGGTTTGCCTGCTTCAGGTTGGTGGAGAGCTCCTGCCTCAAGTGGAGGAGTTTAAGTATCTTGGGGTCTTGTTCACGAGTGAGGGAAGGATGGAACGGGAGATTGACAGGCGGATCGGTGCAGCTTCTGCAGTAATGCGGTCCCTGTACCGGTCTGTCGTGGTGAAGAAGGAGCTGAGCCGCAAGGCGAAGCTCTCGATTTACCAGTCAATCTACGTTCCTACTCTCACCTATGGTCATGAGCTGTGGGTCATGACCGAAAGGACAAGATCCCGGATACAAGCGGCCGAAATGAGCTTTCTCCGCAGGGTGGCTGGGCGATCCCTTAGAGATAGGGTGAGAAGCTCGGTCACTCGGGAGGAGCTCAGAGTAGAGCCGCTGCTCCTCCACATCGAGAGGGGTCAGTTGAGGTGGCTCGGGCATCTTTTCCGGATGCTTCCTGGACGCCTTCCCGGGAAGGTGTTCCGGGCATGTCCCACCGGGAGGAGACCCCGGGGAAGACCTAGGACACGCTGGAGAGACTATGTCTCCCGGCTGGCCTGGGAACGCCTCGGTGTCCCCCCGGAAGAGCTGGAGGAAGTGTCTAGGGAGAGGGAAGTCTGGGCATCCCTGCTTAGACTGCTGCCCCCGCGACCCGGCCCCGGATAAGCGGTAGAAGATGGATGGATGGATGGATGTATTAAAAGTGAGAACACATCAGCAACAACCTCAACATATAAATGTAGTATTGAGGACATAAATCACAGAGGTAACGTGAATCTTGTCTAGATGTTACAGGGAAAGATGAGCACACATATACTAGAGAAATCTATTTAAATCTTAAGTTGTAGTTTATTTTAACTATTGTAATTTCAAACAGATTTATTATAGCACTTTTCTGATTCTTGAGTTCTGTGCATTTGCTGCAGAGCTTGTGTATGGAGCAGAGCCTGCAAGGAAAGATGATGGCGGCATTTGTGTCATCTCCATCACTCCACCTGCCCTTAAGATACCCTCCATCACTCCACCTGCCCTTACGAGACCCTCCATCACTCCACCTGCCCTTACGAGATCCTCCATCACTCCACCTGCCCTTTCGAGACCCTCCATCACTTCACCGGCCCTCATGAGACCCTCCATCACTCCACCGGCCCTCATGAGTCCCTCCATCACTTCACCTGCCCTCATGAGACCCTCCATCACTCCACCTGCCCTCATGAGTCCCTCCATCACTTCACCTGCCCTCATGAGACCCTCCATCACTCCACCTGCCCTCATGAGACCCTCCATCACTCCACCTGCCCTCATGATACCCTCCATCACTCCACCTGCCCTCATGAGACCCTCCATCACTTCACCTGCCCTCATGAGTCCCTCCATCACTCCACCGGCCCTCATGAGTCCCTCCATCACTTCACCTGCCCTCGTGAGACCCTCCATCACTCCACCTGCCCTCATGAGACCCTCCATCACTCCACCTGCCCTCATGAGACCCCCTCCACCTGCCCTCATGAGACCCCCTCCACCTGCCCTCATGAGACCCTCCATCACTCCACCGGCCCTCATGAGACCCCCTCCCCCTGCCCTCATGAGACCCTCCCTCACTCCACCTGCCCTTACGAGATCCTCCATCACTCCACCTGCCCTTTCGAGACCCTCCATCACTTCACCGGCCCTCATGAGACCCTCCATCACTCCACCGGCCCTCATGAGTCCCTCCATCACTTCACCTGCCCTCATGAGACCCTCCATCACTCCACTTGCCCTCATGAGTCCCTCCATCACTTCACCTGCCCTCATGAGACCCTCCATCACTCCACCTGCCCTCATGAGACCCTCCATCACTCCACCTGCCCTCATGATACCCTCCATCACTCCACCTGCCCTCATGAGACCCTCCATCACTTCACCTGCCCTCATGAGTCCCTCCATCACTCCACCGGCCCTCATGAGTCCCTCCATCACTTCACCTGCCCTCGTGAGACCCTCCATCACTCCACCTGCCCTCATGAGACCCTCCATCACTCCACCTGCCCTCGTGAGACCCTCCATCACTCCACCTGCCCTCATGAGACCCCCTCCACCTGCCCTCATGAGACCCTCCATCACTCCACCGGCCCTCATGAGACCCCCTCCCCCTGCCCTCATGAGACCCTCCATCACTCCACCTGCCCTTACGAGATCCTCCATCACTCCACCTGCCCTTTCGAGACCCTCCATCACTCCACCGGCCCTCATGAGACCCTCCATCACTCCACCGGCCCTCATGAGTCCCTCCATCACTTCACCTGCCCTCATGAGACCCTCCATCACTCCACCTGCCCTCATGAGACCCTCCATCACTCCACCGGCCCTCATGAGACCCCCTCCACCTGCCCTCATGAGACCCTCCATCACTCCACCGGCCCTCATGAGACCCCCTCCACCTGCCCTCATGAGACCCTCCATCACTCCACCGGCCCTCATGAGACCCCCTCCACCTGCCCTCATGAGACCCTCCATCACTCCACCGGCCCTCATGAGACCCCCTCCACCTGCCCTCATGAGACCCTCCATCACTCCACCTGCCCTCACGAGACCCTCCATCAATCCACCGGCCCTCATGAGACCCTCCATCACTCCACCTGCCCTCATGAGACCCTCCTTCACTCCACCTGCCCTCATGAGACCCTCCATCACTCCACCTGCCCTCATGAGACCCTCCATCACTCCACCTGCCCTCATGAGACCCTCCATCACTCCACCGGCCCTCATGAGACCCCCTCCACCTGCCCTCATGAGACCCTCCATCACTCCACCTGCCCTCATGAGACCCTCCATCACTCCACCGGCCCTCATGAGACCCTCCATCACTCCACCTGCCCTCATGAGACCCTCCATCACTCCACCTGCCCTCATGAGACCCTCCATCACTCCACCGGCCCTCATGAGACCCCCTCCACCTGCCCTCATGAGACCCTCCATCACTCCACCGGCCCTCATGAGACCCTCCATCACTCCACCTGCCCTCATGAGACCCTCCATCACTCCACCGGCCCTCATGAGACCCTCTATCACTCCACCTGCCCTCATGAGACCCTCCATCACTCCACCTGCCCTCATGAGACCCTCCATCACTCCACCGGCCCTCATGAGACCCTCCATCACTCCACCGGCCCTCATGAGACCCCCTCCACCGGCCCTCATGAGTCCCTCCATCACTCCACCGGCCCTCATGAGATACTTTTGAGATACTTTTTTCCGTACTATATAGTAGGGAAGTATGCGGTTTCAGATGCAGCCATAGTCTTTTGATAAATCAAAAATGTCACTAAAATGCCATTTAGTTTTATTCATATTTTAGTCAAATGAATTGTTTGTTTTAGTCCAGTGGTCTTCACTATATTTTTCATGCGAGCCGCACTGATAGGACAAAGTCCGTAGGAGAGCCATTTTACCGCAAAGTATAAAAAGTTACATCCAGTCATAAATACCATGTCTGCCTATCAATCTGTCACCCCTGAACAATACAATATGCAATGCAATAAATACAAAAGGGTGAAAAAAAACCATTATGATTTATCAGTCAAATTTGTAACTGAGACAAGATGATTTCCTTTAGTGAAAAAAAAAAAAAAAAAAAAAAAAAAAGGGGTTTCCAGAAAATATTCATCCCAGAATGACCTTAAGTTATTTTTTTCTACATTAGCCCATCTTGTAGGCCTATCTAACCAACCAAGAGCACATGCAGCGTTAAGAGCTGGAAAGACCGCCATATAACTGGCATCTCTGCAGAGACTGGATATTTACATGCACAACTTTTGTTTCAGTCGGACTGAATTCATTCCGATTGATGAATCTGAATGTATTGTAGTTTACATGAACGCTAAACATCGTGATGTGATACATGATCGGGTTGATGTGCGTGTTTATAAGTAAAAAGATTCAAATCGGAATATGAACATATGAACCGTTGTGCCGTGCTGTTTGTATTTATCACGCAGTAAAAATGCCCAAAACCAGTCATCTGTATGATAATCTGAAACAAGGACTGGTGAGCCGTTGTCCTGCTTCACTTCACAGATGCTGAGTGAAAGGAGAATTATAGAATGACAGGACACTCATTTATGTCACACTTTATTCATCAGGAGAACAGCTTGTTCGGCGCGTCATATACGTCGTCCTTTCAGTTTCGGTTTTCAGTCGATCAAGTTTTTTCACGTTCTCTCGATAAACCACCCCTTTCAATCCGATCGAAATTATTTGTAATAGAGCTGACACTTTTAGTTTTCAAAGGGTTATGTTAAAGCCCTACTTGTTATTAATGGTTTTATGAAATATCTCTAGTGAATGCATTATCATATCAACGTATTATATTTACCGCCATGCGAGCCACAAATTAAAGCTTGGCGAGCCGCATGAGGCTCGCGAGCCGCGCAATGAGTAACACTGTTTTAGTCGATGAAATACAATAAGATTTTAATCTACTAAATCTATAGTAGTCGACTAAAATCTAATGGGTTTATTTAAATTGTAATGCATTAATTTAGAATTTCTCAAATTTCATAACCCATTATATACTTCCAGAGAAAACCTCTATGAACATGTTGATATGAATGATTTTAAAGTTTGAATTCAGACACAGATTTAACTGCTAACCAAATTATCTTAAAATTAAATAAAACCACTTCTCCTAGAGTAGAACACTGTCTTTTTAATGAATGATATATGCATTCTTTATAACAACTTGCACACATCATTCTTTATAACAACTTGCATACATCATTCTTTATTCTTATAATTAATCCTTATTAAATTTCATTGAATGCTTTTCTTTTTCCTTTTGTTGTTTGATTGATTAATATTAAGGGCACAGACTGCATTAGGTTTATGACGCACTGTCACTTTAAGACAGAATGTGCGTGGATCCAATTGCACTGATGTAGATCTGATATTCTCACAACTCTTTATGTTCTGTAAAGACATAACCGACTGTGTTTACGTGAACGTGCTTTGATACAACCTATGTTGTGAAAAGCGCTATATAAATAAACTTGACTTGACTTGACTTGACGTGAATACTATCCAAAACGGACATTTAGACATAATGTTGTGTATTTGTCCATTTAGACGAGTAAGAGAGCTCAATTCAGTAATCGCGCCCTGTATAGCTTTCTACTGTATGTGCATGGCTGCACGCTTCAGGTGTGTGCTCACAGAAAACCATACCGAATAGAGCTCTCTTTTGCGTCATCACTCTTATTCAGGTCTATGCACATGTCTGCTCTTCTCTTTATCCCCGACATTTATATTTTTTTATGTTTTATGAGACATGCATCAAGCGCATGCCAACTCATGCTCGATTGCTGCTCGATTGCTCCTGTCTGCTCTGCTGCTGCTGCTGCCGCTGCTGCATTGCATTGGTTTGCGTCTGTAAGCTTTGTATCTTTCTGTTTTAATCATTATTTACTATCATTCCTTGTTATTTATACTGCTAAATATAACTTAATCAACATCACACATTAAAGGTGCATTGCGCAAGTCTCTAAATTTTTGCAGAACTATGCCCCCTCTGGCGACAAGCGAAACTGCAATATAGGCAATTTAATAGGCCCAGTCTCAAATTCCGACCCGAATCCCTCTTATTTATTTTACTGTACAGGATTATAGAGGCAATCGCAGTGATCAGAGAAGGGCTCATTCAGCCCATCAGGCAATTGTTCAAGCATGTATGGGTTAGAAAAATGGGTATTTTTAACCCTCTAAGCGCCAAAGTCGCAAAATTGCGACAAGACGTCATACTTAATAAAACAGGCTGTAGATCCTACTATGGTGTAATATCTCATTTGTATTCCCTACCACTAGATGGCAGACATGTAATACTTCGATTCAAGACCAAAATAACGTCGGAACAGCAGAGCAAGTGAGCAATCGTGTCATTGATGCGGAAGCAGTTCAGTTCAAAGCGTCTGAGTAAATTGTGAGATTTGTGAGAGAAAATCGTCAAATGACTAATAAAAACTTGTACAGTGAGGATGTGTTCAAATGTTATTCACCGATTCTGACTCTGAAGAGGAATATTTGCCTTTTGGAAATGACGATCGGCCGTCTAATGATCGCGCTTCTCCTAGTACATCTTTGCCGCGCCGCCCACGCTTCTCCCGGTATATCTTTGCCACACAATGGTACCGCCCGCGCTTCTCCCAGTACATCTTTGCCGTCGGCGCATCTCCCGGTACATCTTTGCCGTGCAATGGAGCCGCGCGCGCATCTCCCGGTACATCTTTGCCGTGCAATGGAGCCGCGCGCTTCTCGCGGTACATCTTTGCCGTGCAATGGAGCCGCGCGCGCTTCTCCCGGTACATCTTTGCCGCGTAATGGTGCCGCCGTGCAAGGTGCGAGTGTTCACGAAGCACAAACAGATAATTTTGCTCGATAGAGGTGGCAGAGGTGGACGTGGTCTTAGTGTATTCTTTTCCTGATCATTTGGAATAAGGATAAAAAGACCAAAAAAAAAAAAAACACAAAAAAAAAACACTCCATATATATTTTTTCCTGAATAATACTGATGAACTGATCAAAAAGTAGGCTACTGTTCACATGTGTTTTACTACTAAAGTATTGTAATATAGTAATAATTTAGTACTTTCTCCTATTTTATTGTCGGTTTCCTCTTATGTAAATAAATTTCACCATCAATTCAATATCTACTATTTCCTGAATATTACTGATGAACTGATCAAAAAGTAGGCTACTGTTCAAATGCCTTTTACTATATAGTATAGTAATAATTTTGTACTTTCTCCTGTTATTGTTGGTTTCCTCTTTTCTCATCATTTGGAATAATACAATAAAACATGCAAATAAGTTCAAAAATCAGTTCAATATCTACTATTTCCTGAACATTATGAAATTCAATAGGGCCGCCCCCCTGATGACGTCATAATATGCTAATTCGATTAGTATATTTACACCCCACATAAACTTTCAGTCATCCCCAACATTTTTCTAATTTACAGTAGATCTCTATCTTTAAGCCCTTTCAAGGCACAAGCTTTTGACATTTTGATGTCAAAATCCAGCATTTTTTCAAAAAAACCTTGGCGCCTAAAGGGTTAACATGAAATGTTGCGCAATGCACCTTTAACAGGACATTGCGAGCTTCAAATCTAAATCGTTGTTGCTAGCACAACACGCTAGTAATTCGCTAGCCTGTTAGCGTGCCATCCATGTGCTCTTTATTTATTTATTTATTTATTTTTATTCTCTATAGTGCGCTCGCGCCTTCCTTTTTATCTCGTGCCTTTTCGAGTGCATCAAAAAACTGTGGTGAGTATCAGTCAACAAACACGGTGAGTCATGTCATCTCCTCTTATTGTCACCTGCACCTCATGTAACATGTATAGCATAGCCTTCTCTTCCAGCACAGGATTTACATGTGATAAATGCAGGGAGATAGTAAAGCTGACGGGGAAGATTTCAGAACTAGAGACACGCATCCAAACTTTAATCGAGGTTAATTGTAAGAGTGCAAGGGCTTTAGATACTGCATTGGATGCGACTAGCTTAGTGAACTCTGTACATGTTTCGGTTCCGGCCACAGAGCCTGTGCAGCAGGGCGATTGGGTCACGGTGAGACGCTCTAGTCGCGGTACAAAACACTGCTCTATCATTCCGATTACAACATCAAACAGATTCTCCCAGAGACAGAGATAGTTAGTAGATTGTCCTCACTCAATGGCTGGCTGTCGCGTTTTTGTCCCCAAAATAATATAGAATTCATAGACAATTGGAAAAGTTTTTGGGGCAGACCTGACCTGTTGAAAAGAGATGGTATTCATCCCTCCTGGGATGGTGCTGCTCTTCTCTCTAGTAATATGGCTCATAGTCTTAGAGCTAAAACATGACAATCTGGGGCTCAGGTCAGGAAGCAGACAGACGGGCTAAACCGACCGTCTGCTAGCGGCCTCGCGTCACCAAGGTCAGATAAGTCTCATCACATAGAGCGTCTTTCACCTAGATATCATCATATAGAGACTGTGTCTGTTCCCCGAATTAGGACATACAAAAAACTCCTAAACCCATTCAAGGGTAAAAATGTAATTGATGTTCAACAAATAAAAAAAGATATAATACGGATGAACAAATGATAACGCTCAGGTTGCTGATTATTCGATCCCTTACTTCAAAAGCACTTATTGTTAATGATATGATTACTGACTATAATCTAGATGTGCTGTGTTTGACAGAAAAAACCTGGCTAAAACCAGACAATTACATTACTTTAAATGAGTCCACCCCGCAAGATTACTGTTATAAACATGAACCTCATCTGAAAGGCAAAGGGGGAGGGAGGTGTTGGTGTAATTTATAGTAAAATCCTCAGAATTACTGAGAAGTCTTGTTTTAAATATAATTATTTTGAAGTGTTGTTGCTAAATGTAACAATATGTAGTGTAAATGATAAATCACGTTTAACATTTGTGCTGGCTACTGTATACAGGCCACCAGGGCACCATACAGACTTTATCAAAGAATTTGCTGATTTTCTATCAGCGTTAGTGCTGGCTGCAGATAAAGTACTAATTGTTGGTGATTTTAATATAAATGTAGATAACGAAAAAGATGCATTGGGATTGGCATTTAAAGACATTCTTAACTCTATTGGAGACAACACGTGTCGGGATCTACTCATTGTCGCAATCATACTCTAGATCTAATATTATCACATGGAATAGATGTTGATGCCGTTGAAATTCTGCAGCAGAGTGATGACATCTCAGTCTCGTGTAAACTTCATTTAGCCAAGGCTGCAAAGCTGACTCCGTGTTACAAATATGTTAGACCTATCAGTTCTGCCACTAAAGATTGCTTTATTAATAATCTTCCTGATCAGTTTCATTATCTCAGCATCCCGGATAGCTTAGAAGTAGATATTGTGACAAAAACTTTTAACTTTCTCTTTTCCAGCACTATAGACACAGTTGCTCCTTTGCGCTTAACCTGTTAATGGGGTGGTGATGGCGCAGTGGATAAGACACATGCCTTTGGTGTGAGAGATTAGTTCGAATCCACTGTGAGACACCAATGTGTCCCTGAGCAAGACACTTAACCCCTAGTTGCTCCAGAGGCGTGCGACCTCTGACGTGTATAGCAATTGTAAGTCGCTTTGGATAAAAGCGTCAGCTAAATGAATAAATGTAAATGTAAATGTTAAGCTGCAACCCCACTTTTAAAAAATCCCAAGAAATGACATACCCAAACTGAAACAGATACAGTTCATGAACCCTTTGTACTAAAAGCACAAGTATGATCTCATTTGAAAGCTGACACCTGGCAGTTTATTGTAAATGTAGAATTAATTATTGTCATAATGACAAAAATTGTTATAAATAGCTTCAAAGTTTTGTAAAGTTATTAGAAATGAATTTTTATGAAACATCCTCATGAAAATAAAATTGAAGTTGGCACTGGAACAATCTAGAAATGCAATACAGCTAATGCCACATGTCTAAAAATTTTATGTTTAAAATCTTAAGATAATAAGTCCAAAACTCTGTATTTAGTGAAATGTTTTTCAAGACCATGTCATGTGACTTTATTTTGATTTGACGCTAAAATGCTACTGATATTTATTGTCATCTTCTAACCATGTATCCAGTATATTGTCTTTATTGTTTTGTGGTGCAAACGAGCCCCATTCAGTCTCAGTCTCCCCCTGCACACATTCACACCTCTCCAGCCTGGTTATGGCTGTAAATATGCATTTCTTTTGTCTGCATTATAGTTACTAACGACTGGCTATTCACAGGCTATTCATATGGTTTCAGTCACTAATTTCTTTTCTCAAAGTTCACCCTTACATTTTAAACTATCAAATGCATTTCTTGAATAAAGAAACATTTCAGTAAGCATTCAAAAAATAATAAAAATATAACTTCTAGGTGGCAGGTGCACCTAGGGCTAGCTAGCATGTTAGCTTAGCACACCATCAATACACGACAATTTATGAGATTAAAACCATGTTTGTGCTTATAAACTTACTTTTTAAAGCAAATTGAGTATTTTAAATAATTTTCTGTGATCTAATTTGGCTTCAGATAAAAAATCAGACAGAAAATATACTATTGGATAGTGTTCTGCACAACGATTCTATATAGATTAGCATTACATTATAAATAATCTATTATTATGGAAATAATTGGCATGGATTGAAAAACACAGGTAACTCAATTATCATAGCAAACATGTTTATTGTCTTCAAAATGTCTGTATCTGCATGTTACAGCCATAGTTACAGCGCGATCTCTTGTTAGCTGTGTGTGTGTTAGGACGTTGTTTTGTGTATCACTGTCATGACGACGGCACGGGAGTTTTTTTATGAATGAAAGCGGCTGACGCGCATAATTCATATCAAAGGTATCGACTCATTTTTTCATTTCATAACTCCTGACACAAATTAAGAAATAACTGTCGCTATAAGTTTCTCAGAATACAATAGTGGTCAAATTCTGAAACTTGAGTCTTATATCTTTTTAATGATGTATAGTTTGTCAAGGTATAACATTAAATCTGATAGTAACTTTGAACTATATATAAATAAAACCGCTTCAGTGCGCCCGCGCTCTGGCAACGGTTAACAGGTTAAAGAAGATTAAAGAAAATAGTCCAACGCCATGGTACAACGAGCAAACTCGGGCCCTTAAGAGAGCAGGCAGAAAATGGAGCGCAACTGGAAGAAAACAAAATTAAAGGTATTTCGCATTTCATGGAAAGAGAGCTCGATTGCGTACAGAAAGGCCTTAAAAGCTGCTAGACTTGCTTATTTTTCAAACCTATTAGAAGAAAATAAACAAAACCCTAGATAGTTATTTGAAACAGTGGCTAAACTAATAAAAAATAAATCGTCAACCTCAGAAGTTTCCAAGCAGCACAGCAGTAATGACTTTATGAACTTCTTTACTAACAAGATTGATAATATCAGGGAGTAAATTATAACTATGCAACCGTCTACTACAGTATCGCATCAGGCAGTGCATTGTAGTCTCCTTGAAGAAAAATTTGATTCAATCGTTGCTATAGGAGAGGAAGAATTTACTAAACTCGTTAAATCATCTAAATCGACAACATGTATGTTAGACCCTATACCGACTAAGCTACTGAAAGAGATGCTTCCAGAGGTCACAGATCCTCTTCTTAATATCATGTAATATCATATATGTACCGAAAACTTTTAAGCTGGCTATGATTAAACCGCTTGTTAAAAAAAACGCAACTTGATCCTACAGAATTAGTCAATTACAGGCCGATCTCGAATCTACCTTTTCTGTCAAAGATACTAGAAAAGGCAGTATCCTCACAACTATGTTCCTTTTTAGAAAGAAATGATATCTGTGAGGATTTCCAGTCAGGATTTAGACCGTACCATAGTACTGAGACTGCTCTCATTAGAGTTACAAATGATTTGCTCTTATCATCCGATCGTGGTTGTATCTCTCTATTAGTCTTACTCGATCTTAGTGCTGCATTTGACACTATCGACCACAACATTCTTTTAAATAGACTCGAAAATTATGTTGGCATTACTGGAATTGCTTTAGCATGGTTTAAATCATACTTATCTGACCGTTATCAGTTTGTAGCAGTAAATTAAAAGATGTCTTATCGATCACAAGTTCAGTATGGCGTACCACAAGGCTCAGAACTAGGGCCGTTGCTGTTTACTCTGTACATGCTACCCTTAGGAGATATCATTAGGAAACATGGCATTAGTTTTCACTGTTATGCTGACGATACTCAGCTCTATTTTTCTTCACGCCCAGACGAAACTTACCAATTCACTAAATTAACGGAATGCATAGCTGACATAAAAAATTGGATGACTAGTAATTTCCTACTACTTAACTCTGAAAAAACAGAGATTCTAATTATTGGACAAAAAACATCCACACGTAATAACCTAGAATACTGTCTAACACTTGATGGCTGCTCTGTTAAGTCTTCGTCGTCGGTTAGGAACCTGGGTGTGCTCTTTGATACCAATCTTTCATTTGAAAGTCATGTGTCTAGTATCTGTAAAACCGCATTTTTCCATCTTAAAAATATATCTAAATTAAGCCATATGCTCTGAGGGACATGATGGACAGCAGAGACAGGTAAAGGTGGGAACGCTGGTCAGCTGATTCATCAGAATAAAGCTGCAGAACTGGCACAGCTGTGTTGAGATGTTGAGTAGGATGTGGGGAATGTGAATTAATTCATTGCTTGACTGAAAATTGAGATGTATTCACCTTGACTGCATTTGTCTAGTGGTAATCTTACTTTTTAAGAAGTGATACTTACATTTTTCAAGTATTAAAATCAACAATCTACTCCAAAGATGAGATCTTCGAGCAGCTGCCTGACTTCTCCTACAAACATTGCAAACGCTGAGGAAAACCACACTAGGTAAGTTTGTGAAGTTACTGATGCTATGTGTTAGTGCACCTGTCGCTCATATATATATATATATATATATATATATATATATATATATATATATATATATATATATATATATATATATATATATATATATATTAGGGGTGTAAGAAAAAATCGATACACTTGAGTATTGCGATATTTTATTTTGCAATACTGTATCGATTTTCAAAAACGCAATATCGATTTTTTTTTTTTTTTACGTCCAAAAATATTCATGTTAAGACCGTAAGACAGTGGTTCACGTTTATGTTGTTTAAATCCCTACCACTAGATAGCTATGCTGACACGCACCACTAGTGTCCTCGCCAGGCTCGCCTATAACGGTGCGTGTCCACTGGACATTTTAGGATTGACAGCGGACCGGAGAAAGCGTTGAGAGTGACCGAGAGCGTCAAAAAGTTGGGCAGTTCCTTTATACAAATATTAAGCGAAAAACGCAGTCGGCAGCCAATTGCTGTGAGGTTCGGGATGTGATGTCTACCTTGAGAGTTTAAACATATGCAAATTGTGCCGGAGTTTATGCTGGATTTAGTGCAGAAATCATTTTGTTTACAAATTAGACGTTGTGCAGTTGTTATATATTCTATATGTTAAATATTTCATTTTGGATGTGTTTATTGTGATTATATTGGCTGTTTTTATAAAAGTTTATACAAATGAAAGGATATCTTTGCTTGGTGCATTTGGAAACAAAGGTTGTCTATTTCTAAATGTAATCGCGTGCATCGTTCACACCAAACACGAATAGAGCGTCTGGCGCGAGTGATTTCAATGTTAAGTCAATGCAAAGACGCGTTTACACGCGTCTAGAGGTCCTGCGGCACGAGGCGTTTAGTGCGGCGCGGTTCGCCTCATTCGCGCGTCCAGTTCTTTTAAAATCTTTTATCACATAAAACTTGATTTCAATATGACACATTTATTTTGTTCACTTTCATCCAATTTCATTTATTTTCGTCCAGTTCACGTTGTTGTTTTGTATTGTGACGGGCTATGTAGGCTACCTATTTTCTTTGATTATGGCCTGCTTGAGCATATAAACATTTGCTCACTAAGAACCTGTAAACCACAAGCCCAAACTGGCAGTTTGATTTTCTGTGTACAGAATTGTTTACCTAAAGTAACTTCTTTGACTTTTATGCACATCATGTCTTTTTTTTATATTTTTAATGTATTTTACTTTTAAAAAATCCCAATATACCGCCTTATGTACAGTATCGAAATATATTGCCAATACACAGCCCTAATATATATATATATATATATATATTCTCCAAACCCTTACTGTGTTTGGATGTAATAACATTTAGGATTTATGTGTTCACAAAACTGGAGCAGAGTGTGCTGTTTGTGACAGGGATGAAAACAGCTGGATTTAAGAGAAACTAAAGATGGTAACTGTTCAGTTTTGGCATATTTGTTTATGCATATTTTTTCCATTTTTGCATTTCTTTAGTCTTCATCAGTGGTGGATATACTGCCACGTTCTGAGTGAACACAAGGCTGGTCTTCTACTCCAATGATCTGTGAATCTGAAGATTAACAGAATCACTTTTTCAGATACTTCATGGTCTCTGGAAATGGGTTAGTAACATCAACTACATTCCACAAAGCTTGTATTGTTCATTCAATAGCTCTTCAGAATTCATTCAGAGTTGAGTTTGCATTTCTAAGGAGACTATTCTGTGTGCACCAACAGATTAATATGCGTTCTTTTTATTTAAAACTAAACAATGTAGTAATTTAGATTTTTGCGTTAATTAACTTAAATGTTTGAAAGTTGCAGAGAAATTGTTTAATGGATAAAATGGTGATTTATTGTAGAACTTGCTGAATATTGATATTTTAGCACAGGAGAAATTGAAGAGCACATCATTCATCGATGTAATTTAATTTCTGATTAATGGAAACTATGTAGTTCTATGTAGTTCTAAGTTCTGAACAGTTAAATAAATTCAATTTGCACAGATTGGAGGAAAGCATTAGGCAAGATGCTGAACGCCGAGGGAAAACGTTGCTTTAATCTATTTGTACATTGAATTAAGAACTTATTTGTTCGCAATCTTGAACCATTTAATAGTTTGCCCAGTAGGCATTTACGAGCACATCATTTATTGACTGTCATAAATTACATTTGTTTAATGTTTTAAATGTTTTCATTTCAATACATAGTTAGTTTTATACAGTGTTGAATCAGAATGGGTTAAATTGTAATATAGACTGAATGCAGTGTTTTAATGGCATTGCTGAGTGTACATTTAATCAGACTAAAAAGTCATTTTGCCCTCGATGTTAGGCATCCTGGCTAATGTTGTCTCTGAAATTGTGCATCCCTTTTATGATTGTACTTGTTGCCCATATGTCCCTTTGTGCAATTTGTAATACCCTATTTGTAAACCTTACCTAACCCTTTTATTAAAAGTTTCTAAATTAATTTAAAGTAGTTGGCAGGTTTAAGTTCTGTTTTGGGGTTTGTTGTGTTCCCATTTGCCTGTGTTAGTTGGTCCCCTCAAGCTGTTTAGATAGTCCAATCTTGTCTGATTTTCTTCCCACACAGCTTTTGTATTTATGGCTCGGCCACTGGTACTCTTTAAGACTTGTTTCTTTGTCCCTTTTTTCCCCTTAATACAAATTTTTTGTCCCTTTGCACTGACGGCATTATGCCTTTTCAATATTTTTATGCTTTTTAGTTCTTTTTGTATTTTAAACCTTTACTTGTTTTTTGCCTTGGCTGCCTTTTGATATTGTATGCCTCTTGTATTGTAAAGCTTTGTATGAAAGTTGTAAACTGACCTGCATTTTTGTTGTGCCCGTCAACCTATTGTGTCTAACTGCCCCTTTTTGACCCAATCATTTAGTCTCTGTATATATACTTTGTTCCTTGTCACCTCTAAGTTGGTCGTTCTGTTCCTGCGTGTTAAACTCCCAATGTCACAATTATGTTCTATCTAGTCTGCACCTGTTCTCGTTAGTCCCTGATTGGTTCATCTTTCTCCAACTGTGTCTAGTTAGTTCCCTCATTTCATCCTGTGTGTTTATACTCCCTGTTCTGTTCAGTCCCTTGTCGGTTCTCGTTAATGTTAGTTGTGGTTGTGTCTGTCCTGCCTGAGTTTGTATCAGTAAAGATTGTATTTACCCTGATCTTTGTTTTGTGCCTTCTACTACCACCCAGACATTACACCTAAGTGTTTATTTTCAATTGCAAACCTTTTCTGTTGCAACTAGATCCTGTTCAAACTCATCCTTGCTGCAACAACTACCATCGGCGAACAACGGAAACTTAAATATGGATGTATCAGCAGTTTTTCTTAGACCAAAAAATATGGTTCCCTGTTTTTTTCCCACCCAAGATGGTCGGTAAATGTAATGACCCAATCAAGAGTTGTTTCATTGAGGACTGTGAGGAGCTTCATCAAGAGATTGAAGACAAACTGTCTGAGGATAGGAACTGTCCAGGTTTGGCATATTTTTCTGTTTTTCTGTTTCTATGGTCTTCACTGGTTATTTTTTTTCTTTTTCCTGTTAGTCTAATTGTGGCTTGTTTTATACACCAACGATGTGTGAATCTGAAGAATTGGTTAATTGTTTTTTCATTGCTACTGGAAAAGGGTGAGTACATCCCACACAAAGTTTGAATGGTGTTTATCCCACAGCTCTTTAGACTTAGTGTTTGAATCTGAACCATTTCTTATAAGGACTTTTATCTTTGTGTACCTAACAGGTTAAAGAGACTTGTTTTATTTTAAGCCTAAACATTTGATTTGGATTCTCTTAAGTATTTGAACATTTAAATTAAGAACTTATTTGTTCTTAATATTGAACTATTTAATCGTTTGCCCAGTAGACATTTACGATCACGTCCTTTATTGACTGTCACAAATTTATTTTGTTTAAATGTTTTAACTTAAATGCATAAAGCTATGTTTGTACAGTGTTGAATCAGAATGGGTTAACTTGTAATAACCAAACTAAATAGCCATTTTGTCCTCTGTTACTAATGTTACTGTTTAGAGGGTGTGTGTACTTGTAAAAGAATGCCATGTTCCTTCTCAGCAAGCAGTCACTGCAAATCTTCACTACCTTAATGCCTTTTTATATTTTATAAAGCTGTAAAGTAATTTGCTTTGTACAACACCATGCTCCTGAAATTGCTGCTTTTGCATTTATGCCTTCACTTCACCTCATGTACCCAATTTTAAGACTTGTTTGTCTATGTCTATTGTCTTAATGGCCCTTTTGTATTTGTGCATTTTCCCATCTTTGTATTTATTATATTTATTTCTCTTGTCTTTGCATTTGTATTTATGACTGCTCTTGTGTTTTGCATTTTTTTTATAAGCCTGTTTTTGTTTGTTTGTTTTAGTGTCTTCAATACATCTTTCATTTTTGCTCCTTGCCTTATTAGCCATAATGCTGTTTTGTGGCCCTGTCCCATTGACTATTTTATGCCAATTGCTATTTTTCCAAAAAGGTTGTATTTTGTATTGGAAAGTACTGCATAAAATGTTTTGTCTTTACTGTTTGTGTATTTTGTATATGTATGCTCTTGTTTTTATTCATGACTCGCAGGACTATTAATTTATTGGATTCACTCCCACATTTAAATGCAGTTATCACTCCTTAAACTTTACAGTGTGAATGTAACTGCTGGTCCTCTAGAAGCATGACAAACAAAACTGTTGTTTAGATTGTGAATAGGGCTCCCTTTAAGCCATCACTTACTTAACGCGTTCTGCACTCTCACTAAAACTCTCGTCATAAACACTGAAGTTGTCCGCACTGCACAGTGAATCTCTTATTTACATTGTGTCTAGGCTTTGTTGTTTATTAGGGGATTTGTGAAAGTATAAAGCTCGTGCTAATTCTGAACATACATTTTGAGCGAATTCTCTGCATGGTGAATCTAAAACGCCTCTGATTGGCCACTGTGTTCATGTGCTTAATATACATGTCTGTGATTGGCTACAATGCTCAACGCTGAAACAACACAATGTAAGTAGTTTAGTTTAGTTTTTTTAAATGATAAAATATTGTGTCATCCAGTGCCCGGCTGCCCGGACTTGTGTCAACTCGCATAAGTAATTTGCTTTATACAACAGTATACTCCTGAAATTGCTGCTTTTGTATTTATGCCTTCTTCATCTCATTTATCCAATTTAAGACTTGTATGTCTATCTATTGTCTCAATGGCCCTTCTGTATTTGTGCATTTTCCCATCTTTGTTTTTATTGTATTCCTATCTCTTGTCTTTGCATTTGTCTTTGACTTCTCTTGTCTCTGCATTTTTTTTCTAAGCCTATTTTTTTTATTTTTTTATTTTTTTGTTTGTTTATGATTTAATATCTTCCATACATCTTTCATTTATGTTCCTTGCCTTATTAGCCATTATGCTGTTTTATGGCGCTGTCCCATGGACTATTTTATGTCCATTCCTGTTTTTCTAAAACGAGTATTGAAATTTTGTATTGAAATGTACTGCATAAAATGTTTTGTCTTTCCTGTTTGTGTATTTTGTATATTTATGTACTTGTTTTTATTCTTTGACTGCCTTCTGTATGTAAAGGCCCGTTCACACCAAGGACGATAACTATAAAGATAACGATAAAGATAACTATATATGTGTCCACACCAGCGACCGATAACGTCTTTTTATTCTAAGCACGCGCGCGCCCGGATGATCCAGATCCATTTTAAATGCGCGAGACCTTTAAATTAGAATGGATTCTGATTGGCTGTCAGTGTTTTATCGTTCGACAGCTGGAAAAAAAATCGTTCTGAAAGTGATCCCAACGATATCGTTCCTCATATCTTTATCGTTATAGTTGTGGTGTGAACTCTGTTATTCTTTAATATGGAGAACGATTTTTAGAATTATATCTTTATCGTTATCTTTATAGTTATTGTCCTTGGTGTGAATGGGCCTTTAGCATTAGTGGCTGTCTTTCTATGCCATTTTTCTGCTTTGTGAATTTTCTCTATGCTCTTGTGCCCATTTGTGTTTGTGTCTGATGCTGCTATTTCATTTTGCCTGTTTGAATTTTTTTCTCCCCCTTGATGGAATGGTTCTTGGGTTCACTGTGTACTTCATTCATTTTTATGAACTTTGGAAATGTGGAGAACTTTCTTTTTAAGTGTTCAACCGTTGGACTCGGTGGGTGGGACTTGTTTGACTTGGGTGGGACTTATGTGGATCTTGGGTGGGTTGGACTTGGCTGGTACTTCGGTGGATGGGACTTGTCCAGGGTTGATTTCAACCCTCCACACCAACAGTCTATCAACTGCAGGTGCATATCATACATTCCACTCACAAAGACAGTTTTTTTTTCATTAGTGTTTTTTTTATTTTTTTTATTTACATTGTACTAATTAGCTTTTTGTATTTATGGCTTCGACTCTTGTTCAGTTTAAGATCAAGGTTGTCTTTTTCCCTTTTTTTATTAATCCTTTCTATTTTATGACCCTTTTTGTCTGTCTTTGCATTTATTGTATATTTAGGTCTTTGCGTTTATTTTTGCTTTTAATGTTTTTTTTTAATGCCATTGTTTTTATTAATATTATATACCTTTCACTTGTTTCTTGCATTTTCTGTCTGCCTAATGCCATTGTTTGCCCCTTATTATATTGTAAAGCTTCGTATGGAAGTTATAAACTTACTTGACTTGTATTTTGTTACACTTTGTTTTGTTTGTTTTCATTTGAAAGTCTTTTTGTACTTAGGTCATGGTCTGTATTTCTGTTTCCATGTTCTGTTTTTTAAAGCCTTTGTTAACCTTTTTGTTTCTACCCTTTTATGATTTTACTTGTGCCCATATGCCTGGGACCTTACCCCTGGGACTCATAATTTCAGGGTAATTTCCTGTGATGTGTAATTTCACATCGTCAACTGCCACTTATCCTCTTTTGCCTCTTTATTCATACTACTTGCAACTTTTTGGTGGTTTCACTTTATACAGTTTTGTTTTCCTGTTTAAGGTTATTTGTAATTGCATGCTCCTTTTTTTGACCCTTTTGTTTTGATGTTAATGATTTGTATTTATGCTGTTGACTAGAGTCCCAGGGGTAGAGTCCCAGGGGTAGAGTCCCAGGGGTAGAGTCCCAGGGGTAGAGTCCCAGGGGTAGAGTCCCAGGGGTAGAGTCCCAGGGGTAGAGTCCCAGGGGTAGAGTCCCAGGGGTAGAGTCCCAGGGGTAGGGTTAGGGTTAGAGTTAGGGTTAGGGTTAGGGTTAGGGTTAGGGTTAGGGTTAGGGTTAGGGTTAGGGTTAGGGTTAGGGTTAGGGTTAGGGTTAGGGTTAGGGGTTAGGGTTAGGGTTAGAGTTAGAGTTAGGGGAATGAGAAATCCAAGATCAGGGACCCTGAGGTCCCCGAAATGGCTGTGCACTGGCCTACTTTCTGCTGACCACTAAAGGTTACCCAAGGTCAAGAAAGGGAACGATGCTGCGATCCAAAGTCCCACCACAATGTCCACTTGACAAATACGTAAATCTGTATATGATATTTCTAATTAATAATTGTAATGTTATCCCCTTATATAACCCGTCTCATACCTGTGTGTATATATATTTTTTTTTTTTATATTATTTAATTATCTATATGGTTGTGTTGTGCTATAATGAGTGTAATAAATGAGATGACCCGTATTTTGTTTGTTTGTTTTTAATTTTCTCACAGGGGTCGACCAAAGAGGGCTGACAACAGTCGGGGTAGGCGATAGAGGGCCGTCCAGACCGGATTGGCAGGTGAGTGGGGTAGGTTTAGTGTGGAGATGGCGTAATTGATGTTTTTGTATGTTTGTTTCTCCCAGGGGTCGACCAGAGAGGGCTGAACACAGTCGAGGAAGGCGCTGGAGGGCCGTCCAGACCGGATTGGCAGGTGAGTGGGGTAGGTTTAGTGTGGAGATGGCGTAATTGATGTTTTTGTATGTTTGTTTCTCCCCGGGGTCGACCAGAGAAGGCTGAACACAGTCGGGGTAGGCGATAGAGGGCCGTCAAGACCGGATTAACAGGTGAGTGGGGTAGGTTTAGTGTGGAAATGGCGTAATTGATGTTTTTGTATGTTTGTTTCTCCCCGGGGTCGACCAGAGAGGGCTGAACACAGTCGGGGTAGGCGATAGAGGGCCGTCAAGACCGGATTAACAGGTGAGTGGGGTAGGTTTAGTGTGGAGATGGCGTAATTGATGTTTTTGTATGTTTGTTTCTCCCCGGGGTCGACCAGAGAGGGCTGAACACAGTCGAGGAAGGCGCTGGAGGGCCGTCCAGACCGGATTAACAGGTGAGTGGGGTAGGTTTAGTGTGGAAATGGCGTAATTGATGTTTTTGTATGTTTGTTTCTCCCAGGGGTCGACCAGAGAGGGCTGAAAACAGTCGGGGTAGGCGATAGAGGGCCGTCAAGACCGGATTAACAGGTGAGTGGGGTAGGTTTAGTGTGGTAGGTTATATTGGGGTTATGAGAGATAGGGCTTTCTGTGTCCGGTGTAGTTTATGAGGGGTTATTGACGGGTAAGTTAGGGTTAGGGTTAGGGTTAGGGTTAGGGTTAGGGTTAGGGTTAGAGGTTAGGGTTAGTTAGGGTTAGGGTTAGGGTTAGGGTTAGAGTTAGGGTTAGAGTTAGAGTTAGAGGTTAGGGTTAGAGTTAGGGTTAGGGTTAGGGTTAGGGTTAGAGTTAGGGTTAGGGTTAGGGTTAGGGTTAGGGTTAGGGTTAGGGTTAGGGTTAGGGTTAGGGTTAGGGTTAGGGTTAGGGTTAGGGTTAGGGTTAGGGTTAGGGTTAGGGTTAGGGTTAGGGTTAGGGTTAGGGTTAGGGTTAGGGTTAGGGTTAGGGTTAGGGTTAGGGTTAGGGTTAGGGTTAGGGTTAGGGTTAGGGGTTAGGGTTAGGGTTAGGGTTAGGGTTAGGGTTAGGGTTAGGGTTAGGGTTAGGGTTAGGGTTAGGGTTAGGGTTAGGGTTAGGGTTAGGGTTAGGGTTAGGGTTAGGGTTAGGGTTAGGGTTAGGGTTAGGGTTAGGGTTAGGGTTAGGGTTAGGGTTAGGGTTAGGGTTAGGGTTAGGGTTAGGGTTAGGGTTAGGGTTAGGGTTAGGGTTAGGGTTAGGGTTAGGGTTAGGGTTAGGGTTAGGGTTAGGGTTAGGGTTAGGGTTAGGGTTAGGGTTAGGGTTAGGTT